>NC_062545.1:35420212-35723242 GCF_016906955.1 Phacochoerus africanus
AACCCAGTTTGGAATTCATGTTCTCATATGGCTAGTTACTTGCTCTCAGGTTGTGGTGGACGGCGTGTGATCCATAAAAATGTCTACACCTTAGCCACATGAAAATTTAACTTCTTTTATATGGCAGCAGAATGAATATTTCCTTATATGGCAATGATGAGATTAAGTTAAGGGTCTTGAGGGGAGGTATTTAGCCTAGGTTAACTGGTAAACCATAAATGGCATCATACACATCTTAAAAGAGAGAAAATGGGGGACTTCAGACACACAAAAGCATAGTGGGGAAGGTGGTGTGAAGATGCAAGCAGATACCAGAATGAGGTAGCCATGAACTTCAAAGAATGCCAAAGAATTCCAAAGAATGTCAACAGCCACCAGAAGCTGCAAGAGGCAAAAAAAGGTTTCTCCCCTAAAGGCTCTGAAGAGAACATGGCCCTGCTGACACCGTGATTTCAAACTTTTGACCTCCAGAACTTTTAGAGACTAGACTTCTGCTGTTTTAAGCCAATCAGTTTGTGGAAATTTGCAACAGCAGAGCTATGGAATGAATATCATACTCAGGCATCCCACAGCTTCCCAAGAAGCAATGAATAGGCATATATTTACTTGGAATTTTAGAATTTTGAAGAAATGGCCTAGTCAGAAAGCCAACCATGAGTTAATTAATTGATTAATTAATCTATCACATATGTATTGAGAACTCGCTGGAAATTTCAAAGGTGAATAGCAGAGAGACTGCCAGAAGCATACTATGCAGCAAGGTAGACTTAGAAATACTAAGGAGGCATGAAATGGGGCTGAGAAATAATCTTAAAGGACACAAAGTAATCTGAAATTTATCCTTTGGGCTACAGCAGAGCAGTGATAGAGGAATTTTAAATAGCAGAGAAATTAAATTGAAAACACTAATTCGAAAAGCCTATGACTCTTTGCTATTAAAACAGAATAGAAATGTCTGTTTTCAACTCTCATGAACAATACCATAGCCTTTCCATGTTGCATTGTTTTCCTTTGTGATTTGGTCCCCAACTCCCCATCCATAGAAATGTTTCCTTTTCTGTGCATGATTATATCCACATATGCTACATCATTTGGCAACTGGACTACAGTCCCATTCTCGATGGACTGTGAATTTAGTTCTGCATAATGAGTATATATATTTTTTACTTATATGTATACTGAATTCTAACACTTCCTTTATATTATGCATATGAAAAATAGTTTAAGTTCTCTAGATGTGCAGCTGACTGCAATGGTGTGAAATTGGATAATGAGGAGAGAATGAGAATCTGGGGTAGAGTTGAACTTACCCCTAGCTTTGCTTAACAGCTGAGCTTTTCTCTGTTAGGTGTGAATAGTATAGGGGAGGAAAAATAATATTGCCTCTACTGTTCTGGGTTCTTGGCTGAGACCCTTGTAATAAAGGCAGATTAACAAGAGGAAAGCAAACAGAAGTTTATTAACATGTAGACTTTATGTGTATATGGGAGCTACCTAGGGAAACTAAGTACCCCAAAGAGGTAGTCCAGAGTGTAGGTTTAAAAACCATCTTAATCAGGAAAGAGGAGGGAGTCATAATCCTCACAGGGGAGAGCAAATTATTTTTAGGAGAGATGAAGTAGCCCTTAGAAGAATAAATGGGAGGCTATGATAGTTTGTGACAAAGTTTGTCGACTTCTACTCTCTTCTTCTATGATAAAAGCCAATCTCAACCTGGTAGATGAAACACCAGGGTAGGGCAATCTATGACAGTGAGTTTCTTTTGGAGGATCTGTCTTTTAGGCAGATACAAGGGATCCAGAGACAGTTTCTCCCTGAATTTACTCTTCTTCAAGTACCCCCAGGTCAAAATAATCAATATACCCAAGCAATGTATTTGGGGGTGGCATGTCATGAACTTATACAGTCCTATCTTGAAATTTCATGTTCTGTTTCTATTCTGTAGGGAGGGGCCACAGTGATAAGGACAGAGCTGACCTCACATTTGCTCCCTCAGTCACCATCATGCCCTTGACTGAGAAGTTTCTTTCCTTAAGGCCCCATGAGAAATTTCCTAGTCTATTCCATATATAAAGTATAGGGGTTGCATGAATTTCTGTATTGAAAAAATAGTGCACTAATATCCCTGTCAGGGGTGTGAATTTGGTATGGGAACAAATTTAAAATAATTAAGTTGGAAAATGCATTTGGGTTCTTGCTGGCAATGCAAAGAATGGATAAATTCTTAGAGTTACCACTAAGTTGTGGCTGGCTCAGTGTATTAAGCACCTGACATAGTGTCCGTGAAGATGCAGATTTGATCCCTAGCCTCGCTCAGTAGGTTCAGGGTCCAGCATTGCTGCAAGCTGCCACATGGATTGCAGATGTGGCTTGGCTCTGGTGTTGCTGTGGCTGTGGCATAGGCCTCAGCTGCAGCTCCAATTCAGTCCCTAGCCCAGGAACTTCCATATGCCACAGGTGCAGCAGTAAAAAGAAAACAAAAGGATTAATTCTCAATTGCTTATAATTTCTGAATGCAGATATCACTGATCATTGAGATAAACCTTTTGTTTTAGAATTAGTTTATGATATATTCATGCACATGTAGTTAGAGAATAAAATTCTCAAACCTAACACATTAGTCAAAATGTCTCAAGGACATATGTATAAAAGAGGTAAAATTGAATGTATTTACATAGCTCCTTGCCAAAAAATGAAAATGTTTTAAGTAAATACTCTAAGATCTGAGATTAGATGAGAATACTTGAGATACGGGTGGCATTTGAATACTTCTTACTTGGCTCTGCTTTGAGAAATACAATACTCTGAAACCTTCACTAGTGCATTTACCAGACTCTTGGTGTCCTGAACATTAAAAGGTGCCAACTGTGATCCTGAGCTCAGTGTAAGCCTGGAGTTTATGTAAATAGCTTTTGTCCCGAAGATACACATATTATTTGAAAAACTAAAAACCTCTGCCCATGGATGTCTCTTTTCAAATGAGAGAGATTTAATCCTGGAGCCATGGAGTTTTGGCTGATTTCCTGTATTCCATCCAAATACATCGATATCATGTCACTGCTTTGTCAGCAATGAATCTCTACACGCTGGAAGGTAGCTGCAAAGAGGCAGGGAAGACTGCCATCTGGTGGGAATACAAACTACTAAAATATAGTCATAGCCTCCCTGTGGCTTTGTCAAGTATTTGTTTAAAGCCTAACTTTTAAAGTAAGAAATAATAGATTCTTTTTTCTCACATTATCATACTCCATCATAAGTGACTAGATATAGTCTATACATGTATGTGTAACTGGGTCACTATGCTGTACAGTAGAAAATTGACTGTAAACCAGCTATAATGAAAAAAAAAACATGTATATTTAAAAAGTAAGCAATGAGGTCCTACTCTATAGCACAAGGAACTATATCCAATCTCTTGGGATAAACCATAATGGAAGACAATATGAGAAAAATAATGTATGTGTATGTAAGACTGGGTCACTGTGTTATACATCAGAAATTGACTCAACACTGGAAAACAACTATATCCTAATAAAAAAAAAACAAATTTTAATTAAAAAATAAAGTAAGAAATAATGTTTTAAATCAAAAACCCTCTGGGCAGTGTCTTAATTAATAACAATAATAGTGTTATTGTTTTGCAAGTCCCTTCCTTTTTTTTTTTTTTTTTGTCTTTTTGCCGTTTCTTGGGCCGCTCCCGCGGCATATGGAGGTTCCCAGGCTAGGGGTCGAATCGGAGCTGTAGCCACTAGCCTATGCCAGAGCAACAGCAACGCAGGATCCGAGCCATGTCTGCAACCTACACCACAGCTCACGGCAACGCCGGATCGTCAACCCACTGAGCAAGGGCAGGGAATGAACCCGCAACCTCATGGTTTCTAGTCAGATTCGTTAACCACTGCGCCATGATGGGAACTCCCCTTCCTATTTTTTGTTTTCCTTTTTGTACCTTTTCTCTGACATGTGGGAAAGAAAGTACTGATAGATATTTTTCTTTTATTCTGCTTGGTTATTTGGTTTTCCTGACTCATCATTTTCTGGTTTTCAGAATATGAAACAATACCTTCTAATTACAGTTAAGGGTGATATAATATACAACTACACCTGCATTAGGAGATCAAGAATAGTATAGAGGAATGAACAAAAGGCAAGTAATAAAAGTAATCTAAACATAGGTCTGCAAATGATGAGCCTTTAGCTTACATGCTAGTCTCATTTGCTTTTGAGGCTATTGTTCATTTCTTTTGTACTTAAGTTTCATTTATGGCCTATGTTTTGTGGTTTCTCTGTTAGTTGAATTTCAACTTGTCAGATGATAATGATAGATCACATACTTACATAGCAATTTTAATGTATTTAAAGTGTGTAGGTCTAGATTTTGGTTTTATAAAGCCCATATCAATACTCAGCTCTTAAATATCCCTTATCATGAATTTTACTCTCTACTCTGCTGAATTTTTTTCTTCAAAGTAATGTGGGAGTGAGTTGAAGCATTTTCTGTTGAGTTTCAAATGGTATGTGTGTCTGCATGTGTGTGTGTTTGTGTGTATGTGTGTGTGTGTGTATTAACTATACTTCATAGTCGATATTTTCTCAGTATGAAATTAAGATCTCTCTACTTAGTATATAAATTATATATAATAAAAATTACCTCTCAATACAGTATTTTAGATATGCATTACTAAAACATCAAAAAAAGTATGATATCTCTAAATTTTTGGTTCTTTTTTAAGTGAGAATTTCAGATATAGGTGGGAAAGATACCCGGACCCAAACATCCTTCTCTTCTCTCTTTATTCCCTATAATTAGCCAAGAACAAATGTCATAATGAACCATGAGCTTGGCCATATTGGAGGATCCAGTCTGCATTACTCACAAATCCTTCCAGGGAGGTCCAAATCTATATGACTGGACTTACTGATGATTTCATTAACCAAAATGTATGTAGTTTGATGACTGCCTGGAGGATTAGTGCCCCTAAAATCTTCAAGAAGAACCCATATTAGCTGATTTCCCTGGAGCTCTTTGGGAGAATTATTGGTCCTCATTAAATAAATACATCTCTGTGTTCCACATGTTAAAGCAAGTGACAAGTGAGAAGCAGCTTCATCACTTGTTAATACCTACACTTCACAGGATTGCCCTGCTGACTGTCATTTAGGGCTTTCTGGGATTCTCAGTATACAAGGCAGATTGTCCCTGGTGTGCAGCACAGGGCCTCCTGAACACAGTGTTGGCCAATTCAGAAGTGGTCTGGCTTGTTCTTCTTTCCTAGAAGTGCCTCTCCTGATCCCCAGTGTTGGCTTTCAATGCATCACTCAAACTATCTTTAATTGTTTTCTCCACCTAGTTGCTAGATTGCCACCTTCCTCCCTGACCCCTTCCACGCCCCCACCTGCCCCTGCCACCACTGGCTGCAACACTGTCCAAAGTGCAGCTTCTGTATAACTTCTAGACAAATAGAATCAAGTCTCTGAAATTCTCCTCTGAGACCATAGGAGATCTAGCTACATAATCCTAGCCATCAACCTCAACTTTAAGTAGATAAGATTTATGAAACTATAGCCTAGTTTCTGAAATCCTCTATATTTTTTTCATGTGTCCTTACATGATACATGTCTCTTATTCCTGATATCAAGTTGGTCCAAACTATTTTTTTAACTTTTTATTCTGTAAAATTCAGGTACATGCAAAAATGGAACATAACATGATTAACTTGCCAGTACCCATTACTCGGTTTCATCAACTTCCAATCCAGGACCAATTTTGTTTTACCTATATCCTTCAGTCTTTCAGCCCCACTGGATATTTGGGAGAGGGGAAGGAAAAAAAGCCAACATAATTTTATTTAATTTCATTAGCAAATACTTCAGTGGATATCTCTAAAAGTAGGGATTCTACAAACAATATTATTGTCATAATAATAGTGGCAATATTTCCAACATTTGCAATACAAAATACCAAGTTAGAATTCAAATTTGCCTCATTGTCTCATAAATGTTTTCTTACAGTTTGAATCAGGATCTAAATAAGGTGCATCCATTGCCATTAAATGACATTTTTAAAGTTTCATTTAATCTACACATTTCTTCCTATTTTTTCTCAAGTTGTTGAAGAAACTGGATTAGGTCTATAGAGTTTTCCATAGCATGAATTTTGCGAGTTTTATATCTATGGTTGCCAGTGAGCAAAAGTGGAAATGGTTTTTCTTTTGCCAATTATATAGAGCAAGTAGTGTAGATATTGGAATTAACTGTGATTATTTTAGGACCCTTTGTTGTTTTCCAAACACCTTGTTTTTAGATTTCTTTTACTTCACATAAGATTTCTGTGGATCAGGGTTTTTTTTCCCACATGCCATATATTCCAGATGAAGTATAGTCATACCTTTCAAGATGTCCTTCCGACACATTTTCCTGTACATTGATAGCTAAATCTTGAAGCTTGAAAGATTCAGATTTGATTAAGGGGGGGAGACTACTCCAAAGAGG
The DNA here is from genome assembly GCF_016906955.1 of Phacochoerus africanus. Taxonomy (NCBI): domain Eukaryota; kingdom Metazoa; phylum Chordata; class Mammalia; order Artiodactyla; family Suidae; genus Phacochoerus; species Phacochoerus africanus. The sequence goes on from NC_062545.1 coordinate 35,426,705, forward strand.
CTGAGTATTTCCATCAGGAGATACATAATACCCGTTTGTCTTTCGTTTTTGTTTTTTGTTTTGTTTTGCTTTTCTAAAATTAGCAGCTGGTGATGATCATGATTAACTCAAATTATAGAGCAGTCAGCCACTGAGTTTTGTTTCTGCTTCCAGAGACAAGGCATCCCGAAGATGGGGACCCTGACTAGGTATGCTGCCCAGCCATGCAGTGGCACCCTTGATTTCAGGGAATTGCACACGCTGAAGATTTAATAAGCCTAGTTAAGGTGTTTGAAAATTGTATTTTCCAGTTTAAACAAAACCAAAATGGGCAAATATTTTCTAAAATTACAGACAAAACTCTGTTGATTAGAGATTATACTGCTAAGGACACCATTAAAAGAGTGAGAAGATAAGCAATAGAGTGGGAAGACTATTTACAAAATAAATAAAGGATACTAAAAAAGACTTGTATTCAGAGTATATGAAGAACTTCTAGCAATCAATGACAAAAATACAGCACAGTAGTGAAAATGGGCAAAACACGTGAATGGTTGTGCCACAAAATAAACACCTCACAATGACCAATATAACCCTGAAAAGCTATTTTATCTCATTAATCATCTGAGACATGTAAAATTAAAACCGTAATGAGATAACACTATGGAATCGCAGTGGTTAAATAAAAAGACTGGGGTTCCTGTAGTGGCTCAGCAGTTAGCAAACCTGACTAGAATCCATGAGGATGCAGGTTCGATCCCTGGCCTTGCTCAGTGGGTTAAGGATCTGGTGTTGCCGTGAGCTGTGGTGTAGGTCACAGGTGTGGCTCGGATCCCGCACTGTTGTGGCTGTGGTGTAGGCTGGTGGCTTCAGATTCGATTGGATCCCTAGCTGGGGAACCTCCATATGCCACAGATGAGGCCCTAAAAAGAGACAATAAATACATAAATAAATAAAAGACTGACAGTACCAAATCTTAGCAAAAATATGGGAAAACTGAAACTCCATATACTCCTTGTGAAAGTATATTCTGGGAAACATTTGTAGGATTTACTAAAGCTGAACCTACATACACCCTATAACATGGTTTCTCCAACAAATTGAGAAAAATAGGAAGAAATCTATAGACTAAAAGAGACTTTAAAACATGTCATTCAGTTGCAATGTATGTATATGTGTACCCAAAAGAAATGTATATATGTATGAATAGGAAGGTTTATAGTGGCATTATTTGTAATAGCTAAAAACTGGAAACAACTTAAATGTTCTTCAATGGTAGAGTATATAAATAAATTTTAGCATATTCATGCAATGGATGCTCTATGAAGTTGTGAATAAAAAGAAAAAAGCCAGACACAAAAGAGAATATCACCCTATGATTCAAAATATATGAAATCAGAGCTCCCCTCGTGGTGCAGTGGTTAACAAACCCGACTAGGAACCATGAGGTTGCGGGTTCGATCCCTTCCCTTGCTCAGTGGGTTAAGGATCCGGCCTTTCTGTGAGCTGTGGTGTAGGTCGCAGACGCAGCTCGGATCCTGCGTTGCTGTGGCTCTGGCAAAGGCCAGAGGCTACAGCTCCGATTCGACCCCTAGCCTGGGAACCCTCATATGCCATGGGAGCGGCCCAAGAAATGGCAAAAAGACAAAAAAAAAAAAAAAAAAAGAAATCTCCAAACAAGAAAGAAAAGGAATCTATGATAGTAGAAGTCAGGATAATGTTTGGTTTTGGGGAAGAAGGATTGGAAATGTGAATGGGTTGAGGCATGAGGGAGTTACCATTAATATTCTATTTCCAGATCTGGGTGATAGTTACATAGGTATATCCAATATGTATCAAGTCACTGAGCTATTCTTATTATTTGCACATTTTTCTAGAGTATAATATACTTTGGTAAATAAATTTATTAAAATATTGCACTTGTGATGTATGCAAAACAAAGAAATAGAACTGACAGTTTTCACACTTCTAATATTTCTCCATCAGTCACATTAAGAGAAAAAAATAATGAACTCATCATACCCATCAAGATGTCAGCCGAAAAGTTGAAATTTATGAAAAAGATTGAAATAATGATTTACAAACACTCTAAGTGACAACAAACTTCACCATATTCTATACTGTGTTATGTGACATTAGTAACTGAGAAAATGCAACCAGGGTGTTAATATATTTTAAAACTAGGCAATGAGAATATGAAGACAGTTGCCTATAGTTTTCAGTGTTGTTTATAATTATGTTATCCTAAAGCCAGTACCTTATTTTATTTACAATTCACTAAAATTAATGTTAACTCTTTTGAGTTTTTTCAATAGTGGTAAGGAAAAAAATACATATTATTGAGTAAACCAGTTCTTCCTAAAAATAGCTAAAGTAATACAAAGAAGCAATATAGTGACAAATTAAAACCATTTCATTTTCTGAAATTACTCTTGGAAGATGTACAGGAAAAAATTGTTGAAATTTTCTATATGTTAATATATGTAACAGGCATAGAATAGTGCCAGACACTTAGTAAGCACAAAATAAAGGTTAGCTACTATTGTTATTGTTTATATGAACAAATTACTCAGTGAGGGAGATTTTCTATAAAACTGCGTGAGAGTTCAGTTGTTCTCTGACATATATGTTTATTATATTTGCTAGATTGTGTTTCACAAATGAACTCCATGAAGTATTTTTTAATGCATTATTATAGAAAAGCCATTATTCTATCCCTTACTTTCTTTAGTGAAATCATTGTTTTATGGATGAACTAAGTCCATCTACTGTTAGAAGAGCTGTATTGTCTACAACTTTTAAACATGATCCTAAAGTAGCATTAGAGAGATGAATCCACATACAAAATATATTCCCACCATCATTACAGGCAAATTATTATAGAAAAAAAAAAGTATAGTCAGAAGTTCACATAGTTCTGCCGAATATTTTGAATATAGTTAATTCATAAAAACAAAAAGTATAAAATATCATAGGATCCTCATTACACTTTGTTAGATGGGAAATGATTATGGCATTCTTTTGTGCCATTTTAAGATTTATTTATAAATTATATTATGGCAAATCATTTTTTCCAATATAGAAGACGTATTAATATTAAGATGTATTTACAAAAGGTTGAGTACTCAAATTTGCCTACCTAATCATGATTCCAGATGCCTGTCAGTCATTTGTAACCTAGAGGAACAAACATATACACACCTGAGCTGGCCCTTCAATTAAAATGACAAAAATTAACAGTGATTTTAAAAAGAGTCATCTATAAGGAATGTTTTGAAAATTGATTGTTTTAAAATATTTCTGATGCTTTGCACTTTCATCCCTGAAAACAGTGTACAACCTATAGAAGCACTCATTTTGCAAACTTAAAAAAAAAAAAAAGGAAAAAAGTTTCTAATCATTTATAAATTTCTCCAAAGAATCTTTTTTCTTTTTTTATCTTTTATTTATGTCTATTTTTTCTATGGTACAGCATGGTGACTACACTTACATGTATACATTCTTTTTTCTCATATTAAAGTCTCCATCATAAGTGACTAGACAGAGTTCCCAGTGCTACACAGCAGTATTTCATTGCTAATCCATCCGAAAGGCAGCATTCTGCATCTATTTACCCCAAGCTCCCAGTCCTTCCCACTCCCTCCCCTTCCCACTTGGCAACTACAAGTCTATTCTCCAAATCCATGATTTTCTTTTCTGTGGAAAGTTTCCTTTGTGCCATATATCATATTCCAGACATAAGTGATATCATATGGTATTTGTCTTGGCAAATACCTGGATGGATCTAGAGATGCTCTAAAGAATTTAAATGGGTTTTGAACACAATAATTAAAATAATTAAGTAATTATCAACCCAAACCTGTTTAGTTTTAGAAAACTGCTGTACATTAGGAAAGATCAGGTATTTCTAGCCAGTTTCAGCTTTATCTTTGCAAAATTAGTAGGCATTGTTGAAAAATATGCATCATGATTTAGTGAGAGTCATTAACAATGTACTTTTTCCATTTGAATCAATGTATCTTTGTGAAGCATCATTTTTAGTGATGACAGCCATTTAAACTCTGTATATAAATCAAGTGAATTGTGAAGGAAACAACTGAATTGCTGTATCACAAGGTGTTAAATCAAGATTTAAAAAATAATGAAAATTACCCAACCATTTTTTCTCAATATTATTAATAAATGAAATAAAGTTTTGCCTAAAATATTTTTACTTCACCTTTAATTTATATTTTAGTTTCTACTTTGAGTTTTATAATGCACATGATATATTAGCATTGTAAATGTAGTAGAGTGCATACATTTAATTTTATGTATATATATATATATATATATACATGCATCACATCTACATTTTATGCTTAAAATTTTTTTAAAGTTAAGAATACGCAGTCCAAATGGTTTAGAGATCACTGACTAGAGGTCGGTGGATGAGTAAACAATCCAAGAGAGAAAAGATGAAGGTACAGCATTATTGGAGACTGAGGGGAGAACTATTTTTAAAAAATGATGAGGTGGTTTACAGTTATGTGCAGCACAGGAACCACGAGGTCTGAGAAAAGGTGTGGGGATTTATGACTGATGATTAGAAAGTTATTGGTGAAAATATTTTTAGTCAAGTGGTAAGAACAGAAACCAGATTTCATGCAATAAATACCAGATAATCCATGAGTGGGAAGGAAGGAAAAAGGAGCAGTAAGAATAGATCACTCTTACTAAAGTTTGGCAGAAAATGAAGGCAGCAATGGAGAGACAGAGGCAGGGAATACAGTAAAAGTAGGCAGAGTAATTGAGTCAAGGGGAAGGTGGGAGAGAAAGGGCAGTCTTCATGGGCTTGAGATGAAGAGGTGGGAATCAGCCAAAGGAAGAGGCATTTGCTTTAGAAAGAGGACAGAACGATTTCTAAGACAGTAAGAAAGAAGAGAGATTAAGTGCCTTTCTAAAAAAAGACAAGGGTAACTGTGGAGATGGATTTCAGATGGCCATGATCTCAATGAATTAAGTGATTAAATAACTTCCTAAGATTGAGGAATGCCAGGTTGCAGCTGTGAGCTTGATGAGGGAAGGAAAGATTTGAAACATAGTCTATGGACGCCTCACAAGGAACTGCAGCAGAGATCCTCAGATAAACCGAGCAACAGTGAGGACCCAGATTTCGCCTCTCAATGTGAATTTATGTCAGAGACAAATAGGCAAATTATGCCTTTTTTTAAAAACCACCAATGAGCCACCTCTTTGGGGGTGAGAGAGCAGAAAGCAACGTTTAGGGATTAGCACAGAGAATAGAATGGAAAGTGAGACTCACAACCACAGTGAGAAAACTGTTACCCTATGGGTTCTAAGGACTCCTAAGATAGGAAAACAAGTGAGGCAAGAAGGATGCTGATAAGAAGTGAGTTGAAGACTGAGAGGGAAGTACGGGTCTACATCAGTGTGAGCCCAGAGGAGAATGCCAGAATTCAAAATCTCGATGATGGAGAAATTCTGAGGGACAATAAGATCCAAGTTCTGACTGTACTTACAAGAGGCCAAAAAAAAAAAAAAAAAAAGAGTAGAAAATAAAGTTCCACAAAGGTGTGAACATGAAAGTCCTCTGACATTGGTAGAGGGATGACAAAGAGCAGGACAGAGCAAAGGAGGACACTGTGAGCAAAGTGGAAGAGGATCCTAGAGATGACAGAGGGTCATGAGAGCATTTCCACAGAAACTTAGAGAAGCTGTTGGATGGTGGTGCCAGACAATGCTTTATAAAGGGCCTGGGGGATAGGGTGTGTCAGTAGGAAGAGGTCGGAAGGGCAGTCTTCATGAGCTTGAGGTGAGGAGGTGGGAATCAGACTTTTAGAACTGTAGCATCTTATGTTGAGCACTTGTTCACAATAGCATGAGATTTTTACGTTAGCAACCTTTTAGTGATAAGAATACCATTTAACATTTCATATAATGTGAATACCTTCACATGCATACATATATACAAAGAATGTGAAGAAATAGTAAATGAATCATACCCATCAAAATTTTTCCTAGCTCAAACAATTGTTCATATAACAATGTTTTAAATCATGTTGGCAGCACGGATACCTTCCAACGACCCAGGTGAAAGGCTATGTTTTCTCACCCAGAAGGTTAAACTAATTTCAGATGCAATTTTTAAGAAATGAATTTAGAATTCTTTTCCTAGATAGAGAACTATTAACTGCTACACTGCAGTTCCCAACTGCTATCTGCAGCAAGCATTGCTCTGCTGGACACTTTTCAAATGCTATTCGTATGCCCACTGATTCAAAACTAATTTCACCAAAAACTAATCTAAACTAAAAATGTGTCACAGAGTTTATGCTGCTAGAATTTCTGTTTCCATAGTTCAAATTAAGATTAATTTTCCTGCCCTTTCACCACAGATTACCCATTCAGAGTCTGAGAAATCTGATTTTTCAGTTAAAATAGGAGCCATGAAAGTGATAACCATAGCTGTATGAATTAATCATTTAAAAATTTGCAGGAAAGCAAAATAGAGAGGAAGAAGAAAATTTATTTATACACAAAGAACTTTCCAGGGTTCATAATATTAATATTGTAAGTAAGCCAACTTTAGTATTTTGTAGAGAATGCATTTGTCACAGCAGCTCTAAAATAGCAAAATTTTCACACACGTATCCATTACCTAATGAGACTAACATCTTTGAGGGCAGCCAGACTTTTCATTTATCTCCTTAACAATAACAAATGTACAGATTAACTGTCTCTTCTCATTTGAAAATAAAGATATGTTGGTTAAGCATTGCCTTAAGTATCCGTTTCATCTTTGGCTAAATTCATAGACGAGTAGAGTGGCAAGAAGTGGATTTAATTGAGCTTGACAGACTAGTGTGAAGAGATTCTCTGCCTTGAGACTCTGGAGGAAAATTCTTAAATTTCTTTCAGTCAAACAATGTGTGTGATTATATTGAGTTCTTGCTTCAGTAAGCTAGGGTTTGCTTTTTTCAAGACGGCCAAATTAACATCATATCAGGATAGTGGGACTTCTAGATGTCAAAATGTCCACTTCCCAGTTTTCAGCAGAGGAAGGAAAGAATGACGCAACTGAAAGATGAGTACTTATAATATCTTCCTTTAATATGTGATATGTCCGGAAACATGTCTTTGAAAGTAGGCTTAAAGGTTTAAAGTAGGCTTAATAGTAAATGAAGGGTTTCTTTCCCAGAGAACGTGGTATGATCTGTGATATGTGATGCATGATAAGATCTCTAATCACAGTTCCAGCAGGGATAGTCTTCTTTGGATCTGGTCCTGGCAAGTCCAGCCGGAAAAGGAGGTCCTTGAAGGTCAAGGATAGAAAGCTCTCATCTCTTATCAGGGGAACTAGGGAAACAGATACAGGCATCTTTCTTTTCAGTGGACCAGTTGCCTCTTCTCTGATCCAAGGGAAAGGGCAAGGAAATTAGAAAACCCCAACTCTCTTAAGGGTCTGAGCTTCTGATGATACTGGGAGCAGGCTGAGAAAAGAGGGTGCTGTCCCACCTGTTGACCACAATTAGGCCCACAGTCATGTCAAGCCACATGCATGCGCCTAGGATTGCTGCTGAGACCCCTGGTCAGCTGCCAGCTCAGACCAAGCCAGCATGCTCCCAAATGAAGAAGACGCCATGCATGGTTTAGGGGGGAAGAGCCTTGGCTGGGAAGGGTAAGTGATGCCAGCAGAGCCTCATCCAGGGAAGCCACATCCTAGAGTTCTGGGAATGGGAGCAGTGGAGACACGCTTCTTGATGAGCTGATGAAATGCCTACTACAGGCCTGGGCAACCCCCCTGCAACAAGCTAAGGCTGGAAGGGACAGGAAAGGTGTCAAAGATGGCTTGTCTTGGAATTGGGTGGGACAAGCTCAAAAGCATTCTCTTTCAAGTGGTATAAAAAACATATTCGTTGCAGAAAAGTTAGTTAATTTGTATAAATAAATGATAGTATGAACCCTCAGATTATGTCTGAAAGAGAAAACCATTTATGTGGATAGTCAACTATAGATTATTTTTCAGTTTATAGTCTTGCTTGTTTAAATATTTTCCTCAGGAAAAAAAATTTCCTTCCACTTAATTGGATCTTTATAATGTACAATGATAACTTTATTACTTTTTCCAGACCACTTGATAACTTTCAAATTATTTATGGTGATTTAACTATATAATGTGCAAAAGAGAACACACATACACACACACACACACACACACACACACACACACACACACACACACAAAGACAGACTGCAGAGAGGATCACACATTCTCCTGGAATGATCATTTGAATGTGCACAGCAAACCTATATTTCTTCTGATAGGATTTAAATCCTTATTTCTTTGTTTTAATGTCTAGGCTCTAAATTACTGTTACTGTTGTTTTTAAGTACAATTTTTTCTTTTTCCTTTTAGCCAAACCTGTGGCATAGAGAAGTTCTCAGGCCAGGGGTTGAATCAGAGCTGCAGCTGCCAGCCTACGCCACAGCCACAGCAATGTAGGATCCAAGCCATGTCTGTGACCTACACCACAGCTCACAGCAACACCAGATCCTTAACCGACTGATCGAGGCCAGGGGTTGAAACTGCATCCTTATGGATACTAGTCAGGTTCTTAACCCACTGAGCCACAGCGGAACCCCTGTTTTAAGTAGAATTTAATTCTGAGGAAGAAAGTTCGTGAGAAGTTTTTTCCTAAATATCATTTGAAATTTCTTCCCCAGTATCCTTTGAATCCACTTCTCTGAAATGAAAAGGTACAGGCAGTGGAAAAGAGCAATTGTTTATATAAACAGAGAAGGAGGTCATTTTTTTTTTTTTTTTAGTCTGTTAGGAGATTGAGTCATTTTCTACAAAGTAAAAAGTAAAGTAAATTATCTGTGATACTTCATGTTGTTTTAAATGTGAATAATGTTTAGTTCCTGGTCCAAGACCATCCCTGCGTGGCTTTCTAAGGAAAAGCAGGCCTTATTCGCCCTTGGAGAAAAAAGACACAAGTGAATATAATCATGAACTGGGAATCTCAATGAATTGTTTGGAAAGGGGTAATTTTTAACCCAACAGTATGGCCTGAGATATGAGATAAAAGATAGATTTGAAATGATCTTTCAATTTTTTTCCACCGATATCTGGGTTAACTTGGGGGTGGGGGTGGGCAGTGTTTATTTGTTCCTTTCTTTGTCCATGATAAAAATACCCAGTACCTTGTAAATTGGATCATTGCTTTCAGCAGGAATGCTAAAAGCAGTATGCAAACTGCATGCCAAGAATAACATGAAAAATAATTTAATAGTGATTTTATATTAGCACACAGGATGCTAATGACTCATTTCTAATGACAAGTTAAATGGAAATTCCACAAAATACACAGGATCTATTTTTGAAGTTCTTTAGAGTGGTCACAAAGGCCCAGTGCCTGCCAGTTTAAATTTATCTGTGTTCCTCTCTATTCTTTGCACACATCTTATTTTTCTCATTTTTCTCTGGACTTGATCTTCAGGTTGAAGGCTTAACATCACTGCAGCAGCGCCTGACAGAGGATTTTATTTCTTCTATTATTGTCAGGCCACAACCTCGTGCTTCAGGAATATGGAGCCATTGTGTATACATACTCAGTTTTACAGTTCTCACTTTCCCTGACATCACCATTATTTGATTTATAATTTCCATAGATAGTGACCAGTCTACCTTGAATCAGAGAAATATATGGAATATTATATAACCATAACATCATTTGCAATGATTGTAGCAATGAATTTATTTAAAAGCAAGGGATTCATGATATGTTTTTTAAATGAATAAAAGAGGTTAAAAATATGTGTGCCTTTCAACTATATAATTAGCTTTACTATTAGGAGTGAGTGGCTGTCATTCCTAAGATGTGAATATGTGACTATATAGCTGGCCTCCTTTTCTTTAAAAGTCATAAAAATTAAGGCTGTATTTTAATTATACATTTCTCCATCCATTTAATTTGCAGCTGTTTAATATTAGCTATATTTAAATGCTGAAATAAGGACTGAGAACAGTGAATAGGAAAGACATACTCTTTAGTCTCAGTAAATTTCTGTTTTAATGAGGAGGTAGGCATTAAACACTAAACCAGGTGTTATTTAATTGTATTTCTGAAAATTGCTTTGCAGTAGAAGTACAAGGTTCTCAAAAGCTAGGAAAAAAAAGCATCCAGCTAAAGTCTACACAGTGAGGGAAAACTTGCAGGAACTCCAGACTTAGTAAAATTAAGGGGGAAGTTTTTGTGAGGATTGTTCTAGGCCAACAAAATAGCTGAGCCTTAAGACAAGAAGGAAGAGGGAGTCTCAGAGTGGTTCTCTGAGAAACACCAGAAGCCAAGGAAAGGAAGGTGACTAGCAGCACATCAAATGCTGCCGAGGGGGAAGAAAGATAAAGTCTGACAGGTTACTAGTCAGATTTAAGTTTTAGAACTAGGATGGAAGCTGTGTAGGGGAAAAAGGAAGAAAGTTCTACATGGCTAGTAGATGTAGAGCAAGTAGAGGAATCCATGGATCTGAGGTCCCAGTGAGATCCAAGAATAGTCCTTGTACTCTTGGAAGCACTCTTGGAAATGGGAGCATTGGCTGCAGTAGAGACACTAAACTTGAGGATGGGAGATTAGGTGAAAGAGGAAGATATTTACTGATTTTCAAAGTGGAAAATGTTCAGGTTATGTCAGGTTTTACGTGTGATGCTGGGAGTGAAATGTAAAGATATGAAAAGTTCATTTATAAGAAAGCGATCCAGTTAGGGTGTTGAATGGAATGTTTGTGCGATGCGAACATCATGCAGGATCGTGGGGCTAGAAGAGATAATAGTAATCCATTCTTTTTGATGAAGGATGAATGTGACTTGTGGTTAGTAGGTAGATGATACCAACAATAGGGGAGATAGTGCCCAGCTCAATGGAAGGATTATCAAAGCAGCAGGGATTTTTTGCAGGGAGGTAAGGACACAATGGACAGCAGTCATCAAGACAGCAAGAATGTCATCAGCCTGAGGGTCTCCAAGGTGTGGATGCATAAGCAGCCATTTTCATGTGCAAGGGAAGTGCTGTCCTCAATGGAGAATGAAATTTTAGCCAGGGTAGGAAGATAGAGACAAAGTTTTGAAAGAAAGTTTGGTCCGCAATGAAATTTGCAAACCCTGAAGCATAGGGTTGAAGCCACAGTGAAAGAATTTGAGAGACAGGAAAGATAAGAGGGAGAGCAAGGGTGGGGGGTGATTGGTTCTTAATGGAGAGCAGTTGGCACTGAAAAATGGAGCATTATGAGAATCTTATGGTAGCAGAAAATCAATACCTGGGAATTGTTTGAAGACTCAGGTACCTAGAGGGAGGGGCTAAGTAAATATGATTTAAAGAACATGTCAAGGCCAATAGATTAAGAGATGATTACCTCCCTGTTCTTTAGGACCTGGGAACAGGAGCTTGGCTGTATGTAATAAATAAAGCAAAGGAGAGATTGGAAGCCTGACCAAACTTCACTAGAGGAGATGGCAATGTGGGGACTACCTCTAGCAAAGCAAGGTTCCTAATTGTTAAAATGCTAATATGCTTATAAAATGCCCAGTCTGCCAGAGATTTGCACCAAGAAGTACCGGGCCTTTGCAATACTTGACCATTCTGATCAAGTGTTCATTTTCTCTCCTCAGCCTTTCATATTTAACTTTCAGGTTTAAGCATTTTATTTATATTCTGCATTTCTTAAGTGTGGGATATACTACAATATAAATAATTTGCATGAACTGCTAATATTTTTACCTCTAAATATTTTAATATTATCAATTGAATTTTGTATGAAAAAACAAGAAGCTACATTCCTTCTTTCATGTAGTTTATTGCTTAGTACTGAGAAACTATGATTTAATCTAATAACCTGAAATAATATATTTTCCAAAGCATCTAATTCCAAATCAGGAAAGTTAAATCTGCTTTTAAGAGCTATGGGGTAGTACAGTCTTGACAATAAATTTAAAAATTTATGCCAAGTGATGAACTTTGCTTTTTGTGGGCTGTGTTTGAGTCACATCGAAACGAGTGTATTGGTCTAGTTCTAGTTAATACCGGTATTCACACTCTGATCTTTTGAGCTGTCCCTGGTAGTACCACCAGAAACCTATCTTTCGTCATTAAAAAAGGAAGATGAGCATGATCTACAAATGACTTACCACACTCTTTTAATTCACTGGTTAAGCTATTGAAGAAATTACATTTGAACAATTTAGAGTCTGAGACTGTTATATTTACATTTGTATTCTCACAATATTCCCAGGATCTGGAATTCTATGGCTAAATGTTTATTGAGGTACCAGTTATCTATTGCCACACAATGCTGCATACTCATCAGAAAAACTTAGTGGCATAGAGCCCAAAACACATTTTTCATGAGGCTCTGGGGTTCAGCTGACCTGAGTTAGTTTCAGCGAATTGAAGCTGGGTTTGCCCAAATGTCTGGAGCTCCTGGGGCTGTTAGTTGTCTTAGTTTGAATGGTTGCAGTAACCTGACTCTGCTTTCTGTGCTGCTGAACCTCCAGAAGGCTATAAAGACAAAAATACACAAAAATAATTGTGCAAACATCTTTCAAGTCTCTGTGTCACATGTATCAATATCCTGTTGGTCCAGAAGTCATATGGACAGGTCAAAAGTCGGAGTAGGGGGGTTCCCGTAGTGGCGCAGTGATTAATGAATCCAACTAGGAACCATGAGGTTTCGGGTTCGATCCCTGGCCTTGCTCAGTGGGTTAAGGATCCAGTGTTGCCGTGAGCTGTGGTGTAGGTTGCAGACGAAGTTCGGATTCCACATTGCTGTGGCTGTGGCATAGGCTGGCAGCTACAGCTCTGATTAGACCCCTAGCCTGGGAACCTCCATATGCTGCAGGAAGCGGCCCTAGGAAAAGGCAGAAAGACAAAAAAAAAAAAAGTCAGAGTAGGAAGGCACTGCAAAATTACATAAAAGGACATGGATGCAGAGAGGAGTGTAGAACTGAGGCCATCAGTGCAACTGGTCTACCACATTGAATGAATAAATGAACAAACTGGGAGACATATCCCTGATGCTCAGCACTGTTCTTTTCTGTTAATTTGGATAAATTATTTAAACATGTTGGACCCTAATTTCCTTATTGGTTCTTCTCTAGCATTAAAAGACCTTGATTCAATCTTCTAATGAAGCTTTTAATGAATTTAATAAAGTATACAGTCTGCAGAAGGAACCTGAGGAAAATTGTTGATTATCCTAACCTTTAGTGAACCAAAATGACTAGTGCGGATGGCCAAAATTTTTGTGGCTTTTTTTTTTTTTTGGTCTCTTCTAGGGCCACACCCATGGCATATGGAGGTTCCCAGACTAGGGGTCTAATCAGAGCTGTAGCCACCAGCCTACGCCACAGCCACAGCAACTCAGGATCCTTAACCCACTGAGCAAGACCAGGGATTGTGGCTATTTTTGACTCTGTGAATCACTCTGTGAATCTTTGAATATTTTGTAATCATATTTAAACTGAAGAACTTCTAATCTGAATTTGAGTATGAAGCAACATTCTTAAAGTTCAATTTCTTATTTAGGTCTTTAGTGTTTGCTCCTATTCCAGATGATGCTTTTAAAGCATACGATATGTCAACACAACATCAAACACTATGACATTTCTGATATATGAGATGTATTTTAGGGTCCATTGATGCTGTGCCCTAATAATTCATTGTTGGGATGAATTATCATTCTTAAATTGACTGGAGAAGCTTTGTTAACTTTGCATAATGTTTATAAAAATGTGGTTTGTTTTAAAGTAAATGTTATGATTAGTTTTATAATACTAAAAAGTACAGATAATAAAGAAATGAAATCTGTTCTTCATTATACAGTATGTAATTGTGTGATATAAAATCAAATGCTGGATTATTTACCTACAAAGAATAAAAACTGAGTAAAAATGTTCTAAGTGAAAAATATTTTGTAAACTTCACAAGAAGAAAGTAATATACACCAATGGTCTTTGAAGACGATATTCTGTGTCTGAGATGACTTCTTATTCTAGTTGCTTAGATTGCCTTAAAAATTCCATACCTAGATTACCAAAATATGTTGATGAAAATATAATCTATAACACTTTGACATATAGAATGTTCTGTTTCAGATATACAGAAAAAAAACTTGCCATATGATAAATGTTTATCCTTGTCATATCTCTGGGAAGCGTTTATTTGGAACTGATCATTTACTTGTGAAATCTGGCCTGTGTCATTTCAGAGTCTCCATGTAGACATATCCAAGAAACTGCACTCAAATCAAGCTGGCCTGGATTCAAATGTACCAGTTGGTTGTCAAAATGATTTGGCTTTTCTGGAAAAAGAAAGGAGAAAGACTGGAGCAAGTGCAGTAGCAGGCACCAGTGCAACCACAGGTCAGTTAAGCCACATGATACTGCTTTTAAGTGTCTACATGACAAACACACAATATACAAAGTCTTACTATCATTTTGTTTGGAAAATATGACTCAATCAAAGTGACGGTCCTCACCTATAAATAGCATTGAAATATAGTTTTAAGTGCGGCATAATATTAAACACTCACAATAATGATAGGTCTGTTCATTGTTTGCTGTTATTAGATTTTTCTTCTAACTTGTGGTTTTCATGGCCAAGGAAGTGTTTTATTTTAAGACTGCTTTTATTACTATGACAATAATATCTTTTAACTGTTTGCTAAATTTAACAAGAAGGATTAATGATTTGAGAAGAGATCAAAAGAATTGATTGCTTTTAATTTCAAGTGTCAAATAAGTAATCTAATGCAGACTTGAATTATAATAGTTTAGTTTATGGAGATGGCAATCTGATATTTTTCTTCTCTCCTAAAAACAAAACAAGAACAAATGGACTTGTGGAGAAGTTGATCACATTCAATTAAGCTACCCAGACTTACTTCCATATTGTGGAAATCTGGGATGAGTTAGCAAGGGAAATGAGAATTTTCTTTCTTGGCAATATTTTAAACACACCAAAGCAGCTCAAATTCTATTACACTTTATCTTTGAAACTTCGCATTTCGTTTATAGAAAAATTGAAACTAATTATTCTTAAGCATATGGTTTGTTCCTTTCTCCTCTTTATTTGGTTTTGTAGCAGCACTCTTTTTCCTCCAAGGGCATGTAAAAGTCAAAATACTAGATGTAAAGTCTCTGAAGTGTTTCTGCTGAAACTCTGTCTGTACAATCTGGTTTCTTTCATGTAGTTAACTTACTGGCTTCTGACACGCCTATAAAAATATCCCATAGAGCTTTTCTTATTACCTTTTCATTGACTCTTTCTGAATGATAAAAATGAAATTCTGTAAAGGGCTTTGAAAACCATACATATTGCAATTCCTCCAAATGTCGGATACTAACCAAATGTGACTATAAAAGAAACAACTACTGCAGTGAAAACTGCTGCAGCATGTTGAGTCTCAAGCTATTATTAAAGCATTGAAAACTGTTTTTTTCCTTAATATTATGGATCCTAAAAAGTAGCAGATAAACAATTGCTGAGATCAAAGTTTTTGTTTCAATCTAGGGAAACTTGCTGTCTGATCTTCCCTTGTGAGCACATCTTCTTCAGATGGTATGTGGCAGCCCCAGCTTTGTGCCCTAAAGGAATAGAGCATGTTATAACCAGGGCAGAACCTGCCTTGAACATATTGCCTGTTAGTGATGGTTTAAGAAAAAAGAGGACCTGGAATTAAAGTAATGGTTCTAGGCAAGTAAGACTTACTAACTTTACTCAAGAGAGTAAAATGAAATCTTTTTTACGTTAACTTCAACTTGAGTTTATTTAAAAGTTACCTAGTATGTACATCTGGGCAATATTTTCACATTCTTTCCCTCTTGTGATTATAATAAATTACAAAGTCTGTTTTCATTATGAATTATAAATTGTCCAACAATTCCATACATGAAAATATGAAAGTAAAGCAGAAATATAATCTTAAAGTTTCATTTTTGTCTTGTAAAATATAGTTTTTTTTTTTTTTTCATTAAGGGAAAAGACTCTTTGGGAGTTCCTGTTATGGCTCAGTGGGTTAAGAACCCAACATAGTATCCATGAGGATTCAGGTTCAATCCCTGGCCTCACTCAATGGGTTAAAGATCCAACATTGCCGCAAGCTGTGGCATAGGTCACAGATGTGGCTTAGATCCAGTATTGCTGTGGCTTGCTGTAGGCTGGCAATTGCAGCTCATATTCGATCCCTCGCTTGGGAACTTCCATATGCCGAAGGTGTGGCCTTAAAAAGGAAAACAAAAGAGACTCTTTGGATCTGAACTTGACATTTACTGTACACAGAATAGATAACTCATTTGTGAATATTCATTAACCACCATGGAGTTCAGAACAGGCAAATGATACCCTTTCTCAGCTTTCCCCTCTTTTTAATGTATAGATACAAGTCAGTCATTTCCTAAATTCTCTTTGGGTGAGGATGGCAGTTTTAGAGTCTTTGTAACATAGCACAGCAAAAAAAAAAAAAAAAAAAAAAAAAAAAAGGAGAAAAGGAGGGCAAATCAGAAAAACCTTATGAAGACAAGGAAGCTGCTTCTTTAGTTTTGCTCCTTTTGGACACCCAGATCTTATTTTTCAGTTAGATGAAGTGGAACCATTTCAAATATGTATCTAATAATTATACTAAAGGGAATTCTTTATTTTGGAATTCACCCTAGACATCTAGAAGATTTGCTGTAAATGAATGAACACATGTTGTGTAATGACAGTTTGCTCTCTTGCAGCCAGGAGCACAGGAAATTTTACCTTAGGATCAGCGCTGTCAGTCCCAGCTCCTTTTCACTTAAGAAACCAGTGAAAATGCTTCACCGGATCTTGTGGGTGACCTTCCTCTTTAGGTCCTTGATTTACTCTGGTTTCTCTTCAAGGCCCATGCCTTATTTGGGGAACATTGTTTTTAAGTCTGCATGTTGATTTGTCCATAAATTACTAAGAGTACAGTTCTCCGAAAGTAGGATGATTAAGTGAATAACCTTTGTAGTCTAAACTAAAGATTACGGGATTTAAACCTTGGCTCCCCCATTCACTAGATCTGTACTGTGGACAATTTGTTAAGGTCTCTGTCTCTTTATTTGTATATCTGAGTTGATAACATTGCTACACTGTGGGCTATTTTGATGACTACTTAGATAAAATAGACTAAAGCTGGTATAGTACCTAATAAACTCCAACTGAATCATAGTTATTATAATTAACTTCTGCATCTTTATTCGTTTATGTCTAAGGAAGACTTTACTTTCCGGTAGTATGTTTTGCAAAGTGCTGGCTTTGACTACCTGATGTGGCTTTTGCAGTCTTTGAGTTTCTGTCTGCACTTTTTTCCTTTGTATTCTCTTGGGAATTTCATGGCCTCTGAAAATCCAGTGGACATGGGAAGTGATTGGAAATTTTTTGGAGATGAGTCCCTGAATGCTCTGTGTCTAAGAGACACTGCAATTGTGAGGAGATGTGGAAGCCCTGAGCCACCCCATTGGACCCCTTCTTCATCTTGCCTTAGCTGTAGTAGCTCAGAAAGAGCTCGGAGCTTCCCTGTTCAATCAGGGATAGCACTGCTTTTGGAAGATGACATATTAAGTGCAAATATTTGTTTGGGTTTTTGGGTTTTTTTTTTGTCTTTTTGTCTTTTCTAGGGCCACACCTGCAGCATATAGGAGGTTCAGGCTAGGGGTCCAATCGGAGCTATAGCTGCCAGCCTACGCCAGAGCCACAGCAACACGGGATCCGAGCTGCATCTGCAACCTACACCACAGCTCATGGCAACGCCAGATCCCCAACCCACCGAGAGAGTCCAGGGATCGAACCCATAACCTCATGGTTCCTAGTCGAATTCGCTAACCACTGAGCCACGACAGGAACTCCACAAATATTTTTTTTAAGCTATTTGTTTCAAGTCCAGTTCCCAGGGTGGACTTGCTTGTGGAAAGTTTATTAAGAAATGTTCTCAGGGGCAGAGGAGTAAAACAGGTCTGGATAGAGGGAGAAGTTAAATCATAATACAGTCACAAAAAAGACCTCAGATGGTTGCAGAGGGGGCTCTGGACCGGCGTGGCTCTTCAAAGTTGGTCTCTTTGGGGTGATGAGGCCAGGTGTTTATAGCTCCTGCTTCAATCATTGGAAGCAGTGCCTTTGGGAAGGGGGGCGTGACTGTGGACAACGTGTCTTCCTTCAGCCCAGGACAAAGCCATTCATAAGAATTAACATTTACTTATGAGGATGGTCTGATTATTATGTCGGTTACACATTAATTGCAGATATTGCTTCTGGTGATCTTCCTGAGTAAACTTTTTTCCTCCTTATGTGTCTCTCAAAAAACTGCAGTCTTTGCCAAAAAAGATAATCTTTTAAGATCTGCCTCTTTGGTTTTTCCGTACATGTATGTTCTCTACTGAGCAAATTTTATACTCTCCTGATCAACATTCTCTAATGGAACGTCTTTGCTTTTGAAGCTTCAGCTATACTCTAATTATCTATACACCTTTAGACTAAACCCAAGCCATGGCTCATCCTCCGTAAATTAGACTTGCCAAGTCATGAGAAGACCCCTCTGTGAGAAGACCAAATGCAGGTGCTGTAAGGTCTAGTCCCAGCTCTATACATCCTAGACAGGCCATTTCATTTTTCTGAGTTATATTTCACTCATCAAAAAACGAGGTGCCCCAGTAAATTTTTGTGCCCTGTCGATTCTAAGAGCATGTGATTTTGTGGCCCATTCTGATATCATAGAGTCATAACACTGTTGTTTGTCTCTAAGTAAGACACATAGAAGCGAGTCACAACATCTAGAAACATAGTTGTGGTAAATTAAACACATGACAGGAAACAAGCTCCTTGGAAAAGCTCTTCACTGAGGTCAAGGTGAAAGCTGGAAAGAAAGAATGGATTTGTAGAAGATGAAAAAGGCTTTATGTTGAGCTTTAATTCAATCTTAATGTTTTACTCTAAACTTCAGATTTTACTTGTATGATAGGAAACAAAACATAAGGCACTTTTCTATCAAAACTATTTTGAGATGAGACAAGGTAAAGTTTCTATATTAAAAAACTTTGGCTGAATGACTGAATATATACTATCAAAAGATAGGTACTTTATTTTTTTATAATGATTTTTATTTTTTCCATTATAGCTGGTTTATAGTGTTCTGTCAGTTTTCTACTGTACAGCAAGGTGACCCAGTCACACATACATGGATACATTCCTTTTTCTCACATTATCATCTTTATTAAAATTGGGAAATAGGAATATATTTTATATTAGGAATATAAAAATATATATTTTATAGGTACTTCAGAAATTATAAAATTTATAAATTTATAAAATATATTCTTATTTCCCAATTTTAATAAAGGCACACTTCAATAATTCAGTGTTATTCTAGATAATGCATAATTCTAAGCACGACAATTACTTATACTCTCAAAGACTAGAGAATCTGTTATTTAAGCTATTGGATAATTTCAAACTAGGAATTCCAAAAGCTGGTGTATCTTTTATCCATCTATTTAACATCAATGTATATTTTTCATATTATAAACAAAATAATGACACCAGTAGAATCTCCCTTACATTTCCAGGGAACACTGTTTTCAACTTAGAAATAATGACAACCTAAAGTAAAATGTTCTAAGATTGCTCTTTATTTTATAGCAACCTATTTCCCTCTTTGGGAAGGTTTAAATGTTTAAGAATATGCTGGAAGGAGAACCCGCAGTCATTTCATTCTTTGAACAATTCTGAAATATCATTTCCTATTAGGCAGTTGTGTGAATACTGACAGCCTTGCCCCTCTTCTTCCCTAGAGATTAATTTATTTCCTGCAGCACTCGCTCTTCATGGAAAATCCGACTCGTCAGCCTTCACCAATGGGAGATCTCATCAGCAGAATGTTAATTATAAAAGCAAAAAACCATATAGTATATTGAAAGGGAAAAACAGTTCTTCAGGCAAAGAAATCTTTTCCTTTTCTTTTCTTTCCACTCCATTCTCTCCTCAATCTGTGGCCAGAAGGGGAACATTAACCACTGGGGAAACATTCTGCAAGGTGGTGGGGGACAGAGAAAGTGTGCAGGCTTTGCCACCACACAGACCCAAGACTGATCTGTAATTCAAAGAATGCCAGATTTCTTTGGAATTTTGTTTCCTTAGCTGTAAAATAAAGATAAAAATACTCGCCTCACACAAAATTGTATAAGACTGGCAAACAGTAGACACTAGAGGATTGCTATCATTATTATTTAGCACTTACTGTGTATTGATTGCTGTGGCATAACATCGACCATGTCTCAAGTTGGTTTATAAAGGAATCTATTAGCAATTTGAAGAAATATATCCTTCAGCTCCCAGGAGTTAGGCGTATAAGACTAAAACAGATTATTGAGATACAGATAACAAACAGGTTATTTGAAGTCATGTCTTACTCTTCATTTCCTTTCTCTTCTCATTACCACTCTTATAATTTTCATAGTGCTTGCTAGGGACTTATGAACTTATTTTTTTCATCAATAAGTTCTTTAAAAAATCCAAAAGCTGTTTACTAATAGTTTCAGCTTTATCGATTCAGACTTGAAACTGTGTTTGAGTTTATTTTAAAATTGTTTTCTCTAAAATAAAAATAGTCTGTTTCTATTTGATTCAGTCTCAGAAATAAAACTTTGGTGAATTAAGTCTTGAGACAAAGAAAATAATAGTATTGCATCAAAGTAAAGTTGAGCAATACCAGATGAAGAAACAAAATCAATTATTGTAAGCTCAGAATAATCGTTTTCTCAGTAATGTGATTGTGATTAACAAGTCCGTTTAAGTAAAGTCACTTTTTGTTTGCCCCGTATGATTTCATGATTTGAGTGTAACACCAGAAAGAAAAGCAATTGAAGCATTAGATGATAAAATAGAAAAAAGAAGAGATGTCATGGTGCAAACCCATAACGAATGAGACCTGATACAGGGCTGCGACAGCAGACGTGAGCTGTGTGCATGGTGTGCAAAGTATGATAGGTACTAGTCTTTCATATGACAAAATAATATTTTTCTTAAGACCATCAACAACACCTTAACTTAATTTAACGGGGGACTGGATCTATAGGGTGACCTCTGACTTTGACCTTTATGGAGTCATGTACAAATCATTGTTTGATCTTTTGTCATGGTAAATGAGTTTTTTGAAACTATAGAGTTTTCTTCTAAATAATGTTTTGAACCTTTCACCAATTTCCTAATTTTCCTAATGAATAACTTTCAATATTATTATTTTAAATTTCCTTTCCCCTTTTCTCTAACTTTTTTTCTTGTTGGCAGGTGACAGTCTTTCTTTTATTCATTATTTCATTCTTTTATTCATTATTCATTCATTCTTTTATTCATTATTCATTCATGAGGCCAATGAATTAAGCAAAGCAAAAAAGAACAGATGATAATAATTTTCAAAATTTATCTCAGTCTCTAAGTTCTTGTGAATAAAAAAGTCACTCAATGAGCATGTTAAAAATACGTATTCTTGTGGGTAGAAATACATTTCTAGAGTTTTGGGTGATGGGTCAGATCTGTCGCATTGACTGTATTGCCCACAAGTTAGGATTTTTTTTTCCACTTTTTACATAGTTGAAAATAAAGGAATATTGTCTGATACCTGAAAATTATCTGAAATTCAAATTTCAATGTCTATATAAAATTTTATTGGAGCACAGCCACACTTATTCATTTACACATTGTCTGTGGCTGCTTTTGTCTTGTATTAGCAGAACTGAGTAGTTTTGACAGAGACTGTATGCAAAGCCTAAAATTTTTACTATCTGGCCCTTTAGATGCAATTTGTTAACCTCTGCTCTAGAGAGTCTGATTCAGAAGTGCTCAGAAAGAAATGAAGTATCGAATTGATTTCAGCATGTTTTTTGGGGTGATTGTAATACAGGTGTCTGTGGACCGCACTTTGAAAGGCAAAGCATCTGAACAACCTGTCTCTTCATTTCCCCTTCTCTTTATCACACCCACTCTATCAGCAAATCCTATCGGCTTTATCCTCAAACAGTATCTAGAATATGTCTGTTTTTTACTTGTTCACTGCTATCGACATAGTCCAAGCCATCATCATTTGTCATCTGGATTCTTATATTGGATTCTTCACTAGACAGTCTACTTCTCCCCTTGCCTCATACTGCCCGTTCTCAACGAGATAACTTTAGTGAATGTGTTAAAATATTAGTCAGATCATGTAACTCTTCTTCAGAATCCTCCAGTGGTCTCTTCACTTCTCCCCCTTTCTCTCTATTCTAGCTACATTGGCCTCCCAGCTGGTCCTCAAAAGCTCTAGGGGTGCTCCATCCTCAACACTTACACAGACTGTTTTCCCTAAGTGTCATAATCTTCCTGCAAGAGCTGCCTGGCTTCATGTTTATCTCATTTAGGTCTTTTCCTTAGCCATTACCTTCTTGTTGATTTCTTCTATGAACACCTTATTTTTCTGGGACTACTTGTCTCCCTTATGCCATCTAACATCCTATATACTTTGCTTCTTTATTTTAATTATGGGTCACCTTTCCTACATGGGGGCACCATGAGGACAGGAACTTTTATGCATTTGCTCTATCCTTAGATTTAAAAGAGTGCCTGGCTTCTTGTAGGTTCTCAATAAATATTTATTGAATAGAGAAATGAACCCCATACCCTCACTCTTTACTGACAGATAATTTATGACACCTATCAAACATTTTCTGTATGCAAAAACGGTTGCCAGGAGTATAAATATAAGACTTATCTTTGGAAATGATGCAATGTCTTATAACCATCACAGTTGAGAAGAATAAAGCAGCTATTAACTTGTTATCATTTGTTTTTTCTTTTTTATTTTATTATGTTATTATTGTTATTATTATTATTAAAGTATAGTTGATTTACAATGTTTCATCAAGTTCTGTTGTACAACAAAGTGACCAAATCATACACATTTCCCTGTGCTGTACAGTAGGACCCCATTGCCCGTCCATTCCAGATATAACAGTTTGCATCCCCCAAACCCCCAAGATGCCCATCCTTCCTACTACCTCCCCTTTCTTCCCTTCCTCTCCACCCCAAACCCCAAATCTTCTCTTCTTGGCCATGCTCTGTTTCTGTTTTTTGTTTGTTTTGTTATTTTTAGATAGGATCATCTGTTCCATATTTTAGATTCCACAAATAAGTGATATTATACAGTATTTGTCTTTTTCTTTCTGGCTTACTTCACTTAGTATGAGAGTCTCTAGCTCCATCCATGTTGTTGCAAATGGCATTAGTTTGTCTTTTTTATGGCTGAGTAGTATTCCATTGTATATACATACCACATCTTCTTGATCCATTCATCTGTTGATGGATATTTAAGTTGTTTCCATGCCTTGGCTATTGTGAATAGTGCTGCTCTGAACATAGGGGTGCATGTATCTTTTTCATTGAAAGTTTTGTCTGGATATATGCCCAGCAGTGGAATTTCTGGATCATATGGTAGCTCTATATTTAGTTTCCTGAGGTACCTTCATACTGTTTTCCATAGTGGTTGTACCATTTACATTCCAACCAACTGTGGAGGAGGGTATATTTTTCTCAACACCCTCTCCAGCATTTGTTGTTTGTTGACTTGTTCATGGTGGCCACTGTGAGTGGTATAAGGTGGTACCTCATTGTAGTTTTGATTTACATTTCTCTAATAATTAGTGATATTGAGCATTTATTCATAGGCCTGTTGCCCATCTGTATATCTTCTTTGAAGAAACGTCTATTTAGGTCTTCTGCCCATTTTTCATTTGGTTGTTTGTTTTTTTATTGTTGAGTTGCATGAGCTGTTTGTATATTTTGGAGATCAGGCCCTTGTCTCTTGCATCATTGGCAAAGATTTTCTCCCATTCTGTGTGTTGTCTTTTTGTTTTTTTTAATGGTTTTCTTTACTGGGCAAAAGCTTTTGAGTTTGATTAGGTCCCATTGGTTTATTTGTGTCTTTACTGTCATTATTCTAGGAGGTGGATCAAACAAGATGTTGCTGTGGTTTATGTCAAAAAACTTTCTGCCTATGTTTTCCTCCAGTAGTTTTATAGTGTTTGGCATTATATTTAGGTCTTTAATCCATTTTGAGTTTATTTTTATATATGGTATTAGAGTTCTACATTCATTCTTTTACATGTAGCTTTCTAGTTTTCCCAGAACCATTTATTGAAGAAGCTATCTTTCTTCCACTGTATGTTCTGCCCTCCTTTGTCATATATTAGTTGCCCATAGGTACCTGGGTCTATATCTGGGCTTTCTATTCCTGTTCCATTGGTCTATATTTCTGTTTTTGTGCTAGTACCATATTGTTTTGATGACTGTAGCTTTGTAGTGTTGTCTAAAGTCAGGAAGCTTGATTCCTCTATTTTCGTTTTTCTTTTTCAATATTGCTTTGTCTATTCAGGGTCTCTTGTGTTTCCATACAAATTTTAAAATATTCTGTTCTAGTTCTGTGAAGAATGTCTTTGGTTTGAGAGGGATTGCATTGAATCTGTAGATTGCCTTGGGCAGTATAGTCATTTTGACAATATTGGTTCTTCCAATCCAAGAGCGTAATATATCTTTCCATCTGTTTGTGTCATTTTTTATTTCTTTCATCAGTGTTTTATAGTTTTCAGAGTATAAGCCCTTTGTCTCTTTAAGTAGGTTTATTCCTAGGTATTTTATTCGAATTGATGTGATTGTAAATGGGATGCTTTCTCTGATTTCTCTTTCTGATCTTTCATTATTAGTATATAGAAATGCAATTGATTTCTTTTTTCTTTTGTCTTTTTGCCATTTCTTGGACCGCTCCCGTGGCATATGGAGTTCCCACGCTAGGGTTCTAATCAGAGCTGTAGCTGCCAGCCTATGCCAGAGCCACAGCCATGCGGGATCCGAGCTGTGTCTGTGACCTACACCACAGCTCACGGCAATGCCGGATTGTTAACCCACTGAGCAAGGCCAGGGATTGAACCCGCCACCTCATGGTTCCTAGTCAGATTTGTTAACCCCTGTGCCACAATGGGAACTCCTGATTTCTGTGTATTAATTTTGTAGCCTGCAACTTTGCCAAATTCACTGATGCATTCTAACAGTTTTCTGGTGCTGTTTATCATTTGTTTTTTCAATATCAACCAATAACTTAATGACAAAAGATGCTAAGAAAAAGTAAGGAAAGAATGGCATAGATATCAAATTCACTTGAAAATGTTTGGAAGAGATTCCAGGAAACCATATTCACAATCAAGCTGCTTCCTAGAGCAGGTAAATGTGCTTACTGCAGGCTTGAGTGTTCACCATCAATTTCAACAATTTGAGGACCCTGACTCTTGAAGTTCCCAAAAGGGAAAATGCAGGGTCTGACTAGCCTCAGTTCAATAACTCTTTGGGAAACATCATCTTCATAAGAAAATGTAAAGCATTTTTGCATATACCTGAACTGGATTCCTCAAAACTAAAAGGAAAGAGCTTTAATCTTTGGCTTTAATCCTCTCATTCAAAAAATTACTCATCTAATTTTATAGTTCTTTTTAAAGGTTCATTTTGTGGTTTGAACAGTAGCTTATTCTTACAAAGATATGGGTTTTTGACTGTTGAGGGACATTTTAACCATTGAAGAATATGTTTTAGGGAGAAAAACCATACAAAATAAAAGAAAACAAAACTACCATCTTTATCTGTTCTCCTATGGATGAGGGTTTGGTTTGATCTCTGAGGAACTGAGTGTATATGATTCCACATTCCTCAGTTAATGTGATCATCTAAGTATCTATGAATATTCAAAAGTAATCAGTCAATATTCAATTCAAAGTAAGAAACATCACCTTCAAATTGAGTTTGTGATGTTTTCCAAAGGAATGGTGAATGAATGCTGTAGGAATTGAGGGCTTTAAATCAGTTTGAATTTTGAAGCCTAAATTATTGTCAGAAAAATCAGTTAGTTCTTTCACATTTTGAGATTTCTTGAAAGTCAGTGCAGTAGACAGTTTCTATTCAATGTGAAATCACCTCTGTCAGCTTGAGATGGCCACTAGAGCAAGGCGTTATTTAGGGCATCCCTACCCTGGGTGGAAGACTGGACTAGATCAGGCAAGGAGAAGCCACTTATAAGGTCCCTTGCAAAACTAAGATTATTTAAATCCTATTATTTTATAGAGAGATAATCTAATTATTCCAATCCCTCACCTCCCATTTTTCTGCTTAGCTCTGTACTATCTTAAATCAGTTTATTGACAAGGGAGAGTGAGACTAATAACTGTCAAGATGACAGATTGAACTTTCAAACTACAGGCCTATAATAGTCTTATGTGAATATGAGATAGTAATCACAAGTGATATTTCTGTAGCACTTTACATTGTACAAAGCACTTGCAGGTCCATTGTTTCATTTGATGTTTCCTCAACTCTGTGATTCAGTTATTACTACCCAAATTCATTCACTGGTAAGAAAATGGAATTCAGAGATTCCTCAAGATGCACAACCAGTAAGTCTTGGAATCAGGAATCAGATCGAGTTCTTCAGATTGTTTCTCTGTACTACAATATATCTATTTCATTTTCCCTCTCTCTCTTCTCGCCTTAGGAAAAGCAATGCTGTGAGGGAGAAATTCAGTTGTTATCTGTTTTTACAGATAAAGTCACAAAGATAGGAGGCAGAAGTGGGAGTTAAATCTGGGCATACTGCCTAAAAATGCTGTGTTCTTTCATCTATAATGCACATCCTACAGTGTGTAGTTTTATTGCTGTTTGTGATAAAAGGAAGACCCGAAAATCTAAAGGCAGCATTTGGGGATAGTAGGTGATGAGGAGAGAAAATGAAATTAAGAAGAGCCTGGAATCAGCGATCTTCTTCTCATCAGACCCCACCTCCCAGCCCTCGGCCCCACTTAGCACTAAGGGGAGATGTTGACAGAGGAAGGTAACATCACACTGTCAGGGAAATTAATATGATGTGTGGAGAAATTCCACTTCTTTCTGCTTTGGCATCTCCTTTCTTCTTTCCCAGTTAGTCTGTGAGCTCCTTAGAGGTCATAGAACTGTATGTTTTGTCTTTATATTTCACACATATGATGAAAATAGCTAGCAGTAGGTGAGATAGTAAACGTCTTTATTGTAAAATATAAAACCCTTACATTTATTGACTAATTTAATCTTTGTCATAACCCTGTAAAACAGGCATTGTTATCCCTTCCCCCTTCTTGTTTTTAAAGATGAAGAAATAAGGCACATAAACGTTTGGTAACTTCCTGAAAGTTATAGAGCCAGTATGTACTAGAAAAAGAAGGAAGGAAGAAAGGAAGGGAGGGAGGGAGGAAGTGGAAGAGGGAGGGAAAGAGAGAGGAAGAGGGCAAGAAAAGAAGGAAAAAGTGGAGAATGGAGGAAGGAAGGGAGGTGGCAAGAAAGTGAGAGGCTAGCGCATGCTCAGGGGTGAGAGCCTCGGAGTGTTCCTCTCCAGGTCCGCATGACTAGGACTTAACAGATCGCGGGTGCAATGAGATGTGGCAGAGTGAAAGAACTGATCAATTTTTCTGTACCTCTTGACTATTATAGTTCATGCCATTAAGATGTTTTTTAAACCACCCAAACCCCATGCTCCACAAACCCAGAATGGAAAGAAATATCTGTCTTTCATGAACTGAGACTGAATTCCTGTCTGCAGTGTGCCTTGAGAGTGTGATATGATGTGTTAATGTCTAGTCTGTGTATAGGTCCATTAGAAACTAGAAATTGTATACAGCTTGCGCTTGAGACCTGTTGCTTTTATTCAGTATAACATTATAGGTACCCCTTTCTGCTCTGCCATCTTTAGCACTACACTGTGTTTGGGCTTCATTCCGTAGCCGTTGTGTCACAGCCAAAGTGATGGGTCTGCAATCAGACATTTTTTTTAGAGCACAATCAAGCTCCAGTCTCTTACTAGCTGTGTGATTGCTGGGCAAGCCTCTTAACTTCACTGTGGATTCAGTTTTTTTATCTTACATTAGCTATGTAATAGAGTTTTTTATAAGGATAAACTAAAACGCAAAGAAAAGCACTTTGTAAACTGAAAAGCATTCTAAAAATTTAAGGTTTTATCTCATAGAAATATCTACTTTGTTTCTGAAGAATTTACATTAATTCTTTGCTTTTGTGGATTTTTTTAGCTCTTCTTATTTTATTCCCAATTATTTCTCAAAAAAATATATGCATGTGACTGTCCTACAATGTTTGAACGAAAGTAGTTTCTTTCCTGACTATGGCTAATACATATTTTTCATGAACCCCTCTTAATCTTTTTTCTTATAGAAATCTTCAAAAAATGAAAAACATCGAAAATAACTAGATGTGAATGAAACCGCTTGGGCGGTGAATATAAATGTTGCAGTGGAAAAGAAAACCTCGCCTTCTAGCTGAAAAAAAAACCAGATATTCCTCAATGGACCCCAGAAGAAACTTGACTGGCCACTGCAAAGGAGAGAACAAACTTAAAAATTTTAACAGAGAAAACTTACAGAGCAACCTATGATATGAAATTCACATGGTCTATTCTGTTGTGCCAAAATTTGTATGTATTGTTTTATTGTTATTTAGGACATATTTATTTAATGTGCACACTTTCGATGGTTCTTATCTCTACTACCAACAATTAAGCTCATCGAACATTTTCTCAGAATTTGTTTTGGCACTTTTTAGTGTTACCATCATTCCTGTTAAAAATAACAAAGTTATTTAGAGTGATCTAAAATACCCAGGTTTCTTATCTAATTCCCTTGAAGCTGTGGAAGTGAGTTTGACTTCACATTTTCATTATGTTTTAGAAATACACTATGAATAAGTATGTTTGAGGCTTAACAGCCAAATCCATTGTGAGTTACAGGAATTTTCTATAACTTTCTCCACTGTCCTCTAATAACCAGAGTTCATTACTGCCATATCACCAAAGATCTGATAATATGTTTTCATGTCCTGTACACTAGAAAATCCCTTAGATGAATGTTTATTAGAACCATAGGAGAGCCATATTCACTTGTGTATAACTATCTCATTAAAGCCATACAGGAACTTAATGCCAAGCTTTGGGCTTGGTTCATAGGTCATACTCTATACAGAAACTTAGCTAATTTCATATTTCATAATTATTTTACATTATGTCTAGAAAATATTCATTGATTTAGTACTAAAAAGTTTTTGAAGGCAGCAAATCATGAAACAACTTTTCAACTGAGAAAAAAAATGAAAGTCTTTTGTATGATATTTGTATTCTGATCTTTTTTCTTCCTTTTTAAGTTGAAATGAACCCTGATTTTCAATACCCAAAGATTGTTAGTGATTTGATATGGTTATATTATTTGTTTATTTCCTATTTCTGAGGTTTTCTGAGATGGTTTCACTTTTATTTGTTTTGCTTGTTTGTGCCCATAAGAACAGGAACTTTTGAAAGTTTATGTCCCCACATTTGGTTGTTGGCGTCCACTGAGAATCCTTTCTCAACAACCTTGGCAGACAGACTCAGAGAACTCACAGGCCAAGTTGTTATTTTTAAAGAACAATGAATAATTAGTATTTTTATTTGGTATATGAAAACAAATCTATACTCTTAGTAAGTACAATTCTTTGGTTAGAAAAATCAAGACAATACATGTCTTAGTTTGGTTGTAAATCATCAGGGGTTTTCTAGTGGAAATCATATATAACATGTCTCACAATGTAGTTCTTTTCTATACTGTGCTTTCCAGTTCTCTTGAATTTGAAAGGTGTCATAAACATCCTATTCATCTATGGAAGATTTGGGAAGGTTGAAAATAAATTTTCTTTTGCATATGTGTATGTTCTTTGTCATGTTTAACTATGGAATAACTATCTTCCTGTTGTTAACAACTAAGATAGTCTTAACTGGGGTCGAAGTCAGTTCTTTACTATTAAGGAAGAGGCTCCCTGTGTTAAGAAGCCAGGAGGGATACCCTGCTCCCCTCAACCAGGGACCCATAGTGCTGAGCACAAGGACCAAATTTCACAGTATGTCTGGATAACGTAGATAGATGCCAAGACTTGAGTGATTAACGCTGCCCTCTTACTAACTGAGTCAAACAATTTTAGGAAGGAGATGAGAAAGGAGAAAGCAAAGTGTCTCTGAGATGTGTTTAGCTCTCATAACCAAGACTTTTATGTAAGAAGTGTTTGTTTTAAGATCAAAGTCAACATTAATGAGACTTCTGGATGTTTATCCAAAAGCTTATGTAACATAATTACTTCTAAAAGGAAGAGAGTATGTAAAATTCATGAGAAGGAAGAGTCAGAATTAGGATCCCAATATATCCTCTAAGGCTGGAATACTGAAAACTGAATCCAATAGAATGAAAGTATCCTTTAGATTTTACCATCAAAATATTTGCTAAGTTTTGCCACTTTTTAGTGCTTCTATTGTACCACTGTGGCCCAAGTTCAATCATCTCTTCTTGAGTTTCTGCAGTAACCCTGTAACCAGTCTCTCTGTTCCTGCTCTTGCTACTGATCAATCAGTTCTTAACACAGCAGCCAGAGTCATCTCATTAAAACAACAGTATTCCACACCACAGTTGCTTCTCACCTCACTCAGAATAAAATCCAAAATTCCTAAAATGATCTACAAAGCCCTACACAATCTGTTCCTGTTACTTCTCTGACCTCTTGTCCTCTCACTCATTGTGTCCAAGTCATACCGGCCTCCTCACTGCTCATCAAACAAGACAAAACTGTCTTGCCTCTAGGCCTTTGACTTTGCTTTCTCTCCATCAAGAACTGCCCTTATCTCAGATACCCACACAGGTGACCCCCTCACTTCCCTCTGATTTCATACAAATGCCTGCCCTGACCCCACAACCTTAAACTGGAACCTAAACCCCACCTGGTTCTTCTTGACTCCTTCCCACTTTATTTTATTTTATTTTTCTCCCTAATAGTTGATTCTATCTTTTATATAAAAGATTTATCTTTTTTGGCTCTTCATGAGTGGTATTGATTTCTGCCAATACCCCAGGATGCAATATTAGTTTATAATCACTAGATTGGCCAGAAGTAAATGAAGGTAATTTTAAGGGATTCAGTTCAGCTTTTTCTACTAGAAGAGCCAGACCAAGGGACCATTGCTATGGTTCCAAGAGCCGATATATATGTCTGTTTTGATTATAATTTGGGAAATGGGGAAATGAGCACGGGTGGGGTCTGTGGGACCAGTGTACCCACTTTGAGATGGACTGGGCCCAGAAGACTATTATTTGAACTACTCTAAGGGGTTATACTGCTTATGAAAGGTAAGTATAAGCACAATGTCCATGACCATCACAATTATTTATTATATATTCTGTCATTAATGTACTGAAACCATACTAAAGAATGGCCTTTAGGTGACTAGGCTGAGAGGCCTTACTCCCTGTAGCTTCCCTACGCTGATGTGATGCACACTCTTAACATTTTCTTGTCATTTTTTGATAACAGTGCAATGATTGGGCACGTGAGATGCTGCATCTGGGTGTCTGAAGGCTCCAGGATTTTCTTGCTCTGCATAATGCTTGCTATCTGTTGTTTACCCTTTACTAAGGTAAGCAAACTTGTTGCTGGATAAGCCTGTTGTGTCTTGTATATTGACTGACAATCTGAAACTGAAACTTATTCTACTGGTCTTGTCTTTGTAAAAATACTGAAAACCATAAAGATATTAGAAAAAAAAGTGACAGGAGTTCCCATTGTGGTGCAATGGCGTTGGCAGCATCTCTGCAGTGCCAGGACACAGGTTTGATCTCCAGCCTGGCACAGTGGGTTAAAGGATCCAGGGTTGCTGCAGCTGCAGGCGTAGGTCAAACTGCAGCTTAGATCTGATCCCTGGCCTGGGAACTCCATATGCTGCAGAGTGGCCATAAAAGGGGGAAAAAAAGTAATAATAATAAAAAAAAATATGGCACAACAGAAAAAAAAGTTTTTGGGGATAGTAGATCTTAAGCCATCATCCAGAATGCAGTTTAAAAAAAATAGAAAATTGTAAAAAAAAAGATGTTAAAAAGACATTGAGATGAGTGTATGAAGGCACAAGATTTATTTAATTGGCGTTGGAGCAGGAGAAATTGGGAGACTGGTGCAAGGCTGAAGTGAGACAAAATGCAAAGATATGATATCTGAGAACTTTCTAGAATTAGTAAATAAATCTTTCTCAGATTTGGAAAATACAGAATATCCCAACAAGGATAAAAAGTAATGTCCCAATATATCATATAATAATGAAATTTGAGAAGGTGGATACAGGAATAAGGCTGGTACATCAATGGGGCAAGCAGTAAACTTTACCAAGGCCAAAACAGAAGCTGGAAGCCAGGGTATGGGGGAAACACTCTTAAGAGCTGTGAACCAAAACAATTTTTTTAAAAAATAGAAATAAAAGACTTTTACAGGTTTGGAAAAAAAGAGAGGACTTATAATTACTTGAATTTCCAGTATAGAACTATATAAAGGATGTACTCTTAAGAAAGAAAATAAATCCAGAAATAAAGATCTGAGAATCAAGAAGGAATAGTATGTTAAGATAACTCACAGAATCAAGACAATATTTGCCATATACACATCTAACAAAAGAATTGTACCCAGAGTATATAAATAACTTCTACAAATCATTAAGTAAAATGCAGACAACCTAATTTTAAGGAAGGATAAAGGACTGAAGCAGGCATTTCATAAACAGGGATATCCAAATGGATAATGAGCATATGTAAATGTGCTCAAAATCACAGCAGTCTTTAGGAAAATTCAAATTAGAGCCACGATGACATATACCATTACAAATCCACCAGATGGCTAAGATTTTTTTTAAATGACAAGAACAAGTTTTGAAGAAAGTGTGGAGCAATCAGAGCTCACACATATTGCTGGTGGGAGTTTAAATTGATATATCTACTTTGGAAAACTGCAGTATCTACCCAAGCTAAACAAATACCAACTCTTGAGCCCAGAATTTCCACTCATAGGTGTAAGTGAAACAAAACTTAAATGCATTCACCTACTAATAAGACATGCACAAAGTTGTATGTTAGCAACCCTATTCATGTAGCTTCAGATGACGTAATCCATGTTCATGAGCCATAGACTAGACAACTAAAGTGTGAAAAATGATGCAGCCATGAGAGTGCAATGATACCTGTAACAAGGTGAATATATTTCAAAACCATAATGTTGAGTGATAGAATCGAGATGCAAAAAATATATGCTTCATGATTCTTTTTATATTAATCCTAAGAACTGGCAACATTGTTTTATGTTAACTGAAGAAAGTATGTTGTTTGCATTTGGGTTGGTAATGACCAAGAGAGGGTACAATATAGCTTTCTGGGGAGCTGTCAGTGCTGCATATCTTTTTTTTTTTTTATAATGTTTTTATTTTCCCACTGTGCAGCAAGGGGGTCAGGTTATCCTTACATGTATACATTACAATTACATTTTTTCCCCCAGCCTTTCCTCTGTTGCAACATGAGTATTTAGACAAAGTTCTCAATGCTATTCAGCAGGATCTCCTTGTAAATCTATTCTAAGTTGTGTCTGATAAGCCCAAGCTCCCGATCCCTCCCACTCCCTCCCCCTCCCATCAGCCAGCCACAAGTCTCTTCTCCACATCCATGATTTTCTTTTCTGAGGAGATGTTCATTTGTGCTGGATATTAGATTCCAGTTATAAGTGAGATCATATGGTATTTGTCTTTGTCTTTCTGGCTCATTTCACTCAGTATGAGATTCTCTAGCTCCATCCATGTTGCTGCAAATGGCATTATGTCATTCTTTTTTATGGCTGAGTAGTATTCCATTGTGTATATATACCACTTCTTCCGAATCCAATCCTCTGTCGATGGACATTTGGGTTGTTTCCATGTCTTGGCTATTGTGAATAGTGCTGCAATGAACATGCGGGTGCACGTGTCTCTTTTAAGTAGAGTTTTGTCCGGATAGATGCCCAAGAGTGGGATTGCGGGGTCATATGGAAGTTCTAAGTATAGATTTCTAAGGTATCTCCAAACTGTTCTCCATAGTGGCTGTACCAGTTGACATTCCCACCAACAGTGCAGGAGGGTTCCCTTTTCTCCACAGCCTCTCCAGCACTTGTTATTTGTGCATTTATCAATGATGGCCATTCTGACTGGTGTGAGGTGGTATCTCATGGTAGTTTTGATTTGCATTTCTCTTATAATCAGCGATGTTGAGCATTTTCTCATGTGTTTGCTGGCCATCTGTATATCTTCTTTGGAGAAATGTCTATTCAGGTCTTTTGCCCATTTTTCCATTGATTGATTGGCTTTGTTGCTGTTGGGTTCTGTAAGTTGTTTATATATTGTAGAGATTAAGCCCTTGTCGGTTGCATCATTTGAAACTGTTTTCTCCCATTCTGTAAGTTGTCTTTTTGTTTTCTTTTGGGTTTCCTTTGCTGTGCAAAAGCTTTTCAGTTTGATGAGGTCCTATGGGTTTATTTTTGCTCTGATTTCTATTGCTTTGGGAGACTGACCTGAGAAAATATTCATGATGTTGATGTCAGAGAGTGTTTTGCCTCTGTTTTCTTCTAGGAGTTTGATGGTGTCCTGTCGTATATTTAAGTCTTTCAGCCATTTGGAGTTTATTTGTGTGCATGGTGTGAGGGTGTGTTCTAGTTTCATTGCTTTGCATGCAGCTGTCCAGGTTTCCCAGCAATGCTTGCTGAATAGACTTTCTTTTTCCCTTTTTTTTTTTTTTTGTCTTTTGATGTTGTTGTTATTGTTGTTGTTGTTGCTATTTCTTGGGCCACTCCCGTGGCATATGGAGGTTCCCAGGCTAGGGGTTGAATCGGAGCTGTAGCCACCGGCCTACACCAGAGCCACAGCAACGCGGGATCCGAGCTGCGTCTGCAACCTACACCACAGCTCGCGGCAACGCTGGATCGTTAACCCACTGAGCAAAGGCAGGGACCGAACCCGCAACCTCATGGTTCCTAGTCGGATTTGTTAACCACTGCACCATGACGGGAACTCCTCCTTTTCCAATTTTATGTTCTTGCCTCCCTTGTCAAAGATTAATTCCCCATAGGTGTCAGGGTTTATTTCCGGGTTCTCTATTCTCTTGCATTGGTCTGTCTGTCTGTTTTGATACCAGTACCACACTGTTTTGACGACTGTGGCTTTGCAGTATTTCTTGAAGTCTGGGAGAGTTATGCCTCCTGCTTGGATTTTGTTTCTCAGGATTGCTTTGGCGATTCTGGGTCTTTTGTGGTTCCATAGAAATGTTTGGATTGTTTGTTCTAGTTCTGTGAAAAATGTCCTGGGTAATTTGATAGGGATTGCATTGAATCTGTAGATTGCTTTGGGTAGTATGGCCATTTTTACAATATTGATTTTCCCAATCCAGGAACATGGAATATCTTTCCATTTCTTTCCATCTTCTTTGATTTCTTTGATGAAAGTTTTATAGTTCTTGGCATATAGGTCCTTTACCTCCTTGGTCAGGTGTATTCCGAGGTATTTGATTTTGTGAGGTGCAATTTTAAAAGGTATCATATTTTTGTAATCCTTTTCTAAGATTTCATTGCTGGTATACAGAAATGCAACTGACTTCTGAATGTTAATCTTATATCCTGCTACTTTGCTGAATTTATGAATCAGTTCAAGTAGTTTTGGGGTTGACCCTTAGGGTTTTCTATGTATAGTATCATGTCATCTGCATACAGTGACAGTTTGATCTCTTCTCTTCCTATATGGATGCCTTTTATTTCTTTGGTTTGTCTAATTGCTGTGGCTAGGACTTCCAAAACGATGTAGAAGAGCAGTGGTGAGAGTGGGCATCCCTGTCTTGTTCCAGATGTGAGTGAGAAGGCTTTCAGTTTTTCCCCATTGAGGATTATATTTGCTGTGGGTTTCTCATAAATGGCTTTGATTATGTTCAGGAATGTTCCCTCTATACCCACTTTGGCAAGGGTCTTGATCATGAATGGATGTTGGACTTTGTCAGATTCTTCTTCTGTGTCTATTGAGATGATCATATGATTTTTGACTTTTTTTTGGTTAATGTGGTGTATGATGCTGATTGATTTGCGTATGTTGAACCATCCTTGTGAACCTGGGATGAAACCCACCTGGTCATGGTGTATAATTTTTTTGGTATGTTGTTGGATTCAGTTGGCTAAGATTTTGTTGAGAATTTTTGCATCTATATTCATCAATGATATTGGGCGATAGTTTTCTTTTTTGGTGGTATCTCTGTCTGGTTTTGGAATGAGGATGATGGTGGCATCATAGAATGTCTTTGGGAGTATTCCTTCTTCTTCAACCTTTTGAAAGAGTTTAAGGAGGATGGGCACCAATTCCTCTTTATATGTTTGATAAAATTCACCTGTGAAGCCATCTGGCCCTGGACTTTTATGTGTAGGGAGTGATTTTATGACCTGTTCAATTTCATTTGTAGTGATCGGTCTGTTCAGTTGGTCTGTTTCTTCTTGATTCAGTTTTGGCAGGCTGTAAGATTCTAGAAAGTTGTCCATTTCTTCCAGATTGTCAAACTTGTTGCCATATAGTTGTTCATAGTATTCTCTTATGTTTTTTTTTTATTTCTGCTGTATCTGTTGTGATTTCTCCTTTTTCATTTCTAATTTTGGTTATTTGGGTTCTTTCTCTCCTCTTTTTAGTGAGTCTGGCCAGGGATTTGTCAATTTTGTTCACCTTTTCAAAGAACCAGCTCTTGGTTTTATTAATTTTCTCTATTGTTTTTTGAGTCTCTATTTTATTGATTTCTTCTTGGATCTTTATAATTTCCTTCCTTCTGCTGACCTTAGGACTTTTTTGTTCTTCTTTTTCTAATTCATTTAGGTGGAGGGTTAAGTTGTCCATTTGGGATCTTTCTTCTTTTTTGAGAAAGGCCTGTATTGCTATAAATTTCCCTCTGAGCCCTGCTTTCTCAGCATCCCATAGGTTTTGAGCGGTTGTGTCTTCAATGTCATTTGTTTCAAGGTAGTTTTTAATTTCCTTCTTGATTTCGTCATTGCCCCATTGGTTTTTTAGTAGCATGTTGTTTAGTCTCCATGGAGTAGGTTTTTTCTCTTTCATTTTCCCATGGTTGGTTTCTAATTTCATGGCATTGTGGTCAGAGAAGCTACTTGAGATAATTTCTATGCTCCTAAATTTATTGAGATTCGCTTTGTGTCCCAAGATGTGGTCGATTCTTGAGAATGTTCCATGAGCATTTGAGAAGAATGTGTATTCTGCTTTTTTTGGATGTAGTGTCCTGAAGATATCAATGAAGTCTAACTTTTCTATTGTTTCCTTTAGGATCTCGGTTGCTTTATTGGTTTTCTGTCTAGAGGATGTGTCCATTGATGTGAGGGGGGTATTAAGGTCTCCTACTATGATTGTATTCTCATCAATATCTCCCTTTATGTCTGTTAATATTTGTTGTATGTATCTGGGTGCTCCTGTATTTGGGGCATATATGTTGACAATAGTAGCATCCTCTCCTTGAATGGATCCCCTAATCATTAAATAGTGTCCTTCTTTGTCTTTCTTTAGGTCTTTTGTTTTAAAGTCTATTTTGTCTGATATGAGTGTTGCGACTCCTGCTTTTCTGTCATATCTATTGGCGTGAAATATTTTTCCCCACCCTTTCACTTTCAATCTATATGTATCTTTTGTCCTAAGGTGAGGTTCTTGTAGGCAGCATATTGAAGGTTTTTTGCCTTTTTATCCACTCAGCCACTCTGTGTCTTTTGATTGGGGCATTCAGTCCTTTGACATTTAAGGTGATAATTGATAGATGATTATTTATTGCCATTTGAACCTCGTGTTCCAGTTGATTGTATGGTTCTCCATTCTTCGTTTCTTCTTTTTTTTTTTTTCTTTTGGTTGGATGGTCTCCTGTTATTATCTGCTTGAGTGTTTTTTTTTTTTTTTTGCAAATGCAATATTTGGTTTTGGCTTGTGGTTGCCCTGTTTTTTAAGTATGCTAACCCCTTCCCATAATTGTGTGTTTTAGTCTGATGGTCCTGTAAGTTCAAACACTTCATTACTCTATTAAAATTAAGAAGAGAAACATACAAACAAACAAAAAGGGTTATTTACTTCCTAACATCCCTTGCCCACATTTTATGGTTTTGATGACTCTTTTTTTATTTTTTTCTTTTTAATTTTATTTTGTTTGAGGCCTGTTCATGATTAAATCTGTATGCTGGCTTATTTGAGTGACTGCTCTCTGATTGCAGTTTCCTCAGTCTAGTTCTTCCTCTTCTTCTTGTTTTTCTTTTCTTTTCTTTTTTCTTCCCTTTCCTTCCTTTCTTTTTGGTTTAGAGAAGCCCTTTCAATATTTCCTTTAACCTGAGTTTTGTGTTGCAGTATTCTTTAAGTTTTTGTTTGTTGGAAAAGATTTTTATTTCCCCTTCTATTTGAAATGATATTCTTGCTGGATAGAGTATTCTAGGTTGCATATTTTTTCCTTTGAGCACTTTAAATATCTCTTGCCATTCCCTCCTGGCCTGTAGTGTTTCTGTAGAGAAGTCAGCTGATATTGTTATGGGGGTTCCCTTGTAGGTAACCTTCTGTTTTTCTCTTGCTGCCTTTAGGATCCTCTCTTTATCACTAACTTTTGCCATTTTTATTATGATGTGTCTTGGTGTGGGTCTGTTTGGGTTCAGTTTGTTTGGGGCCCTCTGTGCTTCTTGTATCTTGAACCCAGCATCCTTTAGATTTGGGAAGTTTCCAGCGATAATTTCTTCAAATATATTTTCCATCCCCTTATCTTTTTCTACTCCTTCTGGAATTCATATTATGCATAGATTGGCCCTCTTTATGTTATCCCATAGGTCTCTTATATTGCTTTCCAGTTTTTTGATTCGGTTTTCTGTCTGTTGACCGGATTGAGTGATTTCCATTATTCTATCTTCCGTATCACTGATTTGTTCTTCTGCATTATTCATTCTGGTTTTTACTGCCCTTAGTTCAGTTTGCATCTCTGCAAATGAATGTTCTAGTTTTTCTTGGCTCCTCCTTATATGTTCCAGTTCCTTTCTGAGGGTATCTGCATTACTGTTCATATCTTCTCTTAATTCCTTCAGTATTTTCACTCTTTCTCTTTTGAACTCCAGGTCTGTCAGACTGCCAAGATCTGTTTCATTGTTGACTGTTTTAGGTGAGTTCTCCTGTTGGTTTGACTGGGGGTGGTTTCTCTGCTTCTTCATCTTGCTTGTTGTTTTCTTTCTCCTGAAAGAGTTGTACTCTCCGTTATCGGGCAGTGTTTGCCTTGTCACTGCCATGGACTATTTCCTGAGGGCTGGCATTTTTGGTCAATCTTTTTTGAGGCAGTGTGGCTTTTCTGGAGTGTTGATGGGGCTAACAGTGTTTCTTTGAAGCAAAGGAGGACTTCCTGAGGGCAGACAGGCCTGGGAGGTCCACACCACGATGGTAGCAGATTTCACTTGGTCATGCAGAGCTTGCTCTGGTGTTTTTAGGCTGTGGGGTTCTTGCAGGGGGTTGGCGGTGTTGGGCAGCTGTTCCTCAGGAGTGCAGCATGCCCTGGGGGCTGGAGCAGCTATCTGGGTCACTGAGAACCTAGGAGGCTCTTCCCTAGGGCATCCCAACTCAGAAGGATGGCCTGCGAATGTAGGCGGATCTTTTCACAGTCTGGCCAAGCTTGTTGCAGCTTTTCTGGGCTGCAGGGGCTCTTCCAGGGGGCTGGTGGTGCTGAGCAGCTATTCCGTGGGAGTGGGGCACCCCCTGGGGGCTTGGGCAGGTAGCAGGGCCACTGGAAACCCAAGAGGCTCCTCCCCAGGGCAGCCCGACTCAGAAAGACCGTCTGAGATCTTTTCCCGACTCGGCCAGGCTTGTTGCAGCTTTTCTGGGCTGCAGGGGGTCCTGCCTGGAGCTGGCAGTCCTATGCAGCTGGTCCACTAGGTCTCGGCACTCCGTGGGGGCTTGGGCGGGTAGCAGGGCCATTGGGAACCCAAGAGGCTCCTCCCCTGGGCAGCCTGACTCAGAAAAACCGTCTGAGATCTTTTCCCGACTCGGCCAGGCTTGTTGCAGCTTTTCTGGGCTGCAGGGGGTCCTGCCTGGAGCTGGCAGTCCTATGCAGCTGATCCACTAGGGCACCCCTTGGGGGCTTGGGCGGGTAGCAGGGCCATTGGGAACCCAAGAGGCTCCTCCCCGGGGCAGCCTGACTCAGAAAAACCGTCTGAGATCTTTTCCCGGCTTGGCCAGACTTGTTGCAGCTTTTCTGGGCTGTAGGGGGTCCTGCCTGGAGCTGGCAGTCCTATACAGCTGATCCTCTAGAGCTTGGCACCCCCTGGGGGCTTGGGCGTGTAGCAGGGCCACTGGAAATCCAAGAGGCTCCTCCCCGGGGCAGCCCGACTCAGAAAAACCATCCGAGAATTAGGCAGATCTATTCACGGCCTGGCTAGGCTTGTTCTAGCTTTTCTGGGCTGCAGGCCTTTTCTCGGGGGCTGGTGGTGTTTGGTGCTACTCTGCGGAAGTGTAGCCCCTCCAAAGGGCAAGCAGGCCTGTGCAGGGACAGCCCCTGCGGTGGTAGGCTTCAGGCAATTGTTGAGGCCAAGTGCTGCATATCTTAATCTGTGTTCTGGTTACATGGAGATACACATCACCGTAAAGACACTGTTCTTTATATTTAAGAACTGTGCACTTCTCTGCCTTATGTAATGACAGAGCAAAGGAATGACAAGCGCACATTTCAGAATAGTGCCTACTTCTGGGATAAAGGTTGAGGAGAGATTGGAATGGGACCCTAAGCTTTCCAGGGTGCTGCTAGTGTTCTATTTTTTAATGCTTGTTAGTGAGTATCTGGGTGCTTTTTAATCTTTATATCGTGTGTGTATGTCTTATGCATATTTTTGGTTTTGTGTATATGAAATAATTCATTAAAAATAAAAGAAGAAATGACATAAATAGAACAATGCTATTTAATTTGGCCACAGAGGAGGTAGAGATTTACCAAACCTCCCTCAAAACATGCGTTAAAATCGCCTGTGTGAACTTTATCATATGTAATATTATTGCACATATACCTTTGCTCTACTTTTTTTTTTT
This sequence comes from Phacochoerus africanus, assembly GCF_016906955.1. NCBI lineage: Eukaryota > Metazoa > Chordata > Mammalia > Artiodactyla > Suidae > Phacochoerus > Phacochoerus africanus. Next base: position 35,467,751 of record NC_062545.1, read on the forward strand.
CATTAGGAGAATACAAATATTTTCCTTTTTTTAAGTGATATAAATAACATATAACATTATATTAGTTTCAGGTATATAATATAATGATTAGATATACGTATGCACTGGGAAATGATTACCACAAGAAATCTAGTTACCATATGTCATGATACAAAGTTATAACAATTATTTTTCTTGTGAAAAGAACTTTTAATATTTATTAGCTTAGCAACTTTCGTATATGCAGTGTAATATTATTGGCTGTAGTCACCATCCTGTACATTTCATCCTTTTGACTTGTTTATAACTGGAAGTCAGTACCTCTTGATCCCCTTCACCCATTTTTCCTACCCCCAATCTTCCTCCCATTTGGCAATCATCAATCTGTTCTCTGTTTATTACTTTTCTTTTGTTTTTAGATCCCACATGTAAGTGACATCACATAGGATTTGTCTTTCTCTGTTTGACTACACTTAACATAATATGCTCAAAGTCTCATCCATGTGATTCCAAATGGCAAGACTTCATTCTTTTTTATGGCTAAATAACATTTCATTGAATATGTAATACATCTTCTATAGCTAATCATCCTTCCATAGACATATTTTTTCCATGTCTTGGTTATTGTAAATTATGCTGCAGTGAACATGAAGGTATATATTTCTCTTCTAATTATTGATTTCATTTTCTTTGGATAAATACCCTGAAGTGGAATTGCTAGGTCATGTGGCATTGTATTTAAAATTTTTCAGGAATATCCATACTGTTTTCCACAGTGACTATACCAATTTATCTTCCCACCAACAGTACACAATGGTTCTATTTTCTCCACGGCCTTGGCAACACTTATTATTTCTTGTCTTTTGATAACCACCATTCGAGCAGGTGTGAGGTGGTTTTGATTTGGATTTCCCTTATGATTAGAGATTTGGACCATTTGAGTGTCTTCTCTGGAAAAATGTCTGCTCAGATCTTATGCCCATTTTTTAAATTTTTTTGTTATTGAGTTGTATGAGTTCTTTCTATATTTGGGGTATTAATCCCTATTAGATATATAGTTTGCAAGTATCTTCTATCATTCAAGATGCGTTTTAATTTTGCTTATGGTTTCCTATGCTCTCCGGAAGATTCTGTTTGATATAGTCCCACTTGCTAATTTTCGCTTTTGTTGCCCTTGCCTTTGGAGTCAGATACAAGAAAAAGTATTGCCAAGATCAAAGTCAGGGAGCTTATTGCCTATGTTTTCTTCTAGGAATTGTATGACTTCAGTTTTTACATCAAGTGTTTAATCCATTTTGAGTTAATTTTTATGCATGATGTAAGATAGTAGTCTAATTTTGTTCTTTTTTATGTGGCTCTTTTTCCAAGACCACTTAGTTATGAAATTGTCCTTTCCTCATTGTATACCCTTGTCTACTTTGCCGTAAATTAATTGACCATATAAGGGTGGGTTTATTCCCAGGCTCTCTGTTCTGTTCCATTGATCTGTGTCTGTTTTTATGCCAATACCACAGTTTTGATTACTGTATCTTTGTATTATAGTTTTAAATTAGGGAGCATGATGCCTCCAGCTTTCTCCTTTCTCAAGATTGCTTTGATTATTTGGGATCTTTTGTGATTCCATACAAATTTTAGCACTGTTCTATTTACATGAAAAATGCCACTCCAATTTTGATAGGGACCAAATTGAATCTGTAGATTGTTTTTGGTAATACAGACATTTAAACAATATTAATTCTTCCAATTCATGAGCAGAGAACATTTCCATTTATTTGTGTATTCTTCAATTTATTTAATCAACATCTTGTAGTTTTCAGTGTACAGGTCTTTCACCTCCTTGGTTAAATTTACTTCAAAGTATTGTGTTCTTTTTGCAATTGTAAATGGGATTGTTTTCTTACATCTCTTTAGTATTTTCTTATATGTATCTGATATACTAACAAAATATAAGAAATAATTTTTTCCAGCACATTCCTTGAAATGTCCCCAGATCCTTTTGTTGATGATAAATGCTTTCTACATTATATGTCAAATTCTTATCTTTTGCAGTACTCAAAAGTAAAAGCCAAAGTCTAGTCAGTGTTACCAAAATACTTAATGTATATGGTATTTATACTCTTTTAGACATATCCCTGTTATTTATGTAATTATTTATTTATTTATTTTAAATGTATTGGGGTATAGTTGCTTTACAATGTCATGTTAGTTTCAGTTATATAGCAAAGTGATTCAGTTCTTATTCATTCTTATTCAGATTGTATCTCATATAGGTTATTAAAGAATATTGAGTAGAGTTGCCTGTATTGTACAGTGGTTCCTTGTTTATTATCTATTTTATGTATAATAGTCTATATGCTAATCCCAAACTTCCAATTTATCCTCTCCACACCTTCACCCTTTGTAACCATAAATTTGTTTTCAAAGTCTGTGAGTCTGTTTCTGTTTTGTAAATATGTTTATTTGTATCATTTAAAAAAAATTAGATTCCATATATAAGTTTTATCATATGTTTATCTTTATCTGATTTACTTCACCTAGTATGATAATCTCTAGAACCATCCATGCTGCAAATGGCATTATTTCATTCTTTTTATGGCTGATTAATATTGCATTGTATATATCCAGTCCTCATCCATTCCTCTGTTGATGGGCATTTAGGTTGCTTCCATGTCTTGGCTATTGTAAATAGTCCTGCAATTAACATTGAGGTGCTTGTATCTTTTCAAAGTTTGGTTTTCTCCAGTTACAAGCCCAGGTGGGATTTCTGGGTTATTAGGTTCTATATATAGTTTTTTAAGGGACCTCCGTACTGTTCTTCATAGTGGTTGTAGCAATTTACATTCCCACCAACAGTGTAGGAGAGTTCCCTTTTCTCCACACCTTCTCCAGCATTTATAGTTTGTAGGCTTTTTGATGATGTCTGTTCTAACTGGCGTGAAGTGATATCTCACTGCAGTTTTGATTTGTATTTCTCTAAAAATTAGCAATGTTGAGCATCTTTTCATGTGCTTTTTTGGCCATCTGTTTACCTTCTTTGAAGAAATGTCTATCTGAAGATGAATGTCTGTGTAAAGATCAATGAAACTAAAAGCTGGTTCTTTGAAAGGATCAACAACATTGATAAACCTTTATCCAGACTCATCAAGAAAAAAGGGAGAGAGCTCAGATCAATAAAATGAGAAATGAAAAAGAAGTTTCAACTGACACCACAGAAATACAAAGGATCATAAGAGACTACTATGACAACTATATCCCAATAAATGGACAACCTAGAAGAAATGGACAAATACTTAGAAGGGTATAACCTTCCAAGACTGAACCGGGAAGAAACATAAAATATGAAAGAATAATCACAAGTACTGAAATTGAAACCGATTTAAAAACTTCCAACAGTTGGGGTTAGTAGATGCAAACTATTACATTTAGAATGGATATGCAATGAGGTCCTACTATATAGCACAGGAAACTATATCCAGTCTGTTGGGATAGACCATGACGGAAAATAATGTGAGAAAGGGAATGTGTGTATATATATGTATACGACTGGGTCACTTTGTTATACAGCAGAAATTGACACAGCACTTTAAATCAACTATACTTTAATTAAAAAAATAAAAAATGAAAACTTCCAACAAAAACAAAAGTCCAGGACCAGATGATCCCACAGGTGAATTTTATCAAACATTTAGAGAAGAGTTAACACATATTCTTCTGAAATTCTAGTATTAATCTTTTTTATTTAATTTTGTTCCTTTTGTACATTATGAAGAAATCGCAAGCTTGGCTTTACTATTCTCAATACATGGAAAGGTATACATGAAGAGTTTTTATTTCTAAGCTAGAGATTAGTGGTGATACAGTAGCAAAAATGTTTGTTAGTGTTCATATGCTTGATTAGACTAATAGTATGCTGTTGGAGGAGAAGGGCTATATCATTTCTCTCCTCTCATTACATGGAAATAATTGCCTGGTAATAACCTCGTCTGGGTCACTGAATTATATATTTAAAGTGTTAAAAGATAAAAAGTATCTATGTATCATACAAACACACACACATACATATATATATATGTATACATATGTATATATATATATATTTCTCACAGTTTCCATTGTGGCTCAGCAGGTTAAGAATTCGACATAGTCTCTGTGAGGATGCGGGCTCAATCCCTGGCCTTCCTCAGGGATTAAGGATCCAGCACTGCTGCAAGCTGTGGAGTAGGTGTGGCTAGTTTCAGCATTGCTGTGGCTGTGGTGTAGGCCTGCAGTGACAGCTCTAATTGGACCCTTGGCCCAGGAATTTCCATCTGCTGCAGGTGCTGCCCTGAAAAGAAAAAAAAAAAAAAGATATAGTTAGGTAGGTAGATAGATAGACAGATAGATCATGGAGATATATACATATATATATATTAGATACTAAAAATCTAAAATATAAATTTGCTTTATCAAAGTTTGTTTCAAATAGGTTTACCTTATGAAAGTAGGAACTAAACTATGTATTTTTTGTTTTATATTACTTTCAGTGATTTTTGTCAACATGGTTTGTGTTTGAATGAATTATTTCATGTTGGTATATGTATAGAAGATGTACTCAAAATACTACCACTTCCTATTCTCACAACAAAGTCATGGAGATGTAAAATTTTGGACATGGGTTTGCAAAATCCTGGACAACTTGGTAGGCAGTTTCAATCTAAATCCAGGGCTGATATCCCCAATATGTGGCAATTAGAGGCAAAAGCAGATTTTGAATAAATCTGTAAATCAGGGTCTTGTTAAAATGGGAAATAAACAAAACTGCTAATAAGTTGTTTTCAAATTCCCTATAGATGTTAATACTGGGGATTTGGAAATAATAAATTAGAATTTGTGGCAAATCTGGAGAATTCTCCAAATCATAGGTTTTTTTCCTATATTTTAAAATAATTAATCTGTTTTAAAATAATAATGAGTGCTTATGATAGTAAACAGTAAGTTTTTTGTGTGACAGAATTTTAGTTTCAGAAGTTTTTAGTTAAAAAATAAAATATGGTAATAAATTCATGGTATTTTCTTAAAAGATAATATGTTTTGATAAGATGTAAAAATGTTGTTTACCTGAGGTAGATATTTGATATTAGAAAACATTTAAAGGGAACATTAACAAAATAGCTGTCAAATAAAAATCATTAAAAATTAAGTGATAATAACATTTATTATTTAAAAATTATTATTTTCTTAAAAGGAAATTTTACAACACATGTATCATTGATTGTTCTAATCCATAATCCTTCTTTTTGTTTTGAAACAAAGAAAATGTTGCATTGATGTTGCTTGAATTATTAAAATTGGGTATTAATGTACCTATTATTTCCAAGAGACTCATTTCCATTTTACAATGAATATATTTTGTCTGCTTGATTTTGATTTTGCCATTGAAATTGATATTGCATAGATTTATTCAATTTAATTTTTTTAATGATTTTTAGTTTTTCCATTATAATTCTGTTAATTTAGATTCTATTAGATTTTAGATGGATTTTTAAATTTCATGTTGGAGTCTTTAGGGACAGCATTCCTATCTTCTACTCTTTGCATTTCTTCTGTTAAAGCAATTACAAAGAGCCACAGCGTAGAGCATAGATCACTGAAAATGCCAGGCAACATTACTAGGATATTGTAACATTCCATCTTCTGAAAAAGTTAACAGTACCATGCAAAATCATGAGTCAAAAATGTCAAACTAATGGCTCTTTTGTTTCTGAAACTTGATATTTTGGGGAACACTATTCATCACTTTGTATAAAGTAAACTAATCATATACACTTGTTAATTTTATTTTCAGGAAGACCTCACCATTTACAGCAGCCAGGGCCACAAACACTCATGTACAACATGGCAACAGCCATAAGAAAGAATGAATGATTAGTTTGTAATGCTTCTGTCCCACGTGTTCCAATTCTGGTTTATAGACCACCTTAAAGTTTGACTCAGTTATGTCAAATCATAAGTTTAAACATAAGTTATGAAGAAAGGAGGTGAAGGCTTATGATTTCCCATGATTTCTGCAACTATAAAACTTAGTGATGCTTGGAGATCCCTGGTGGCTCAGCTGGTTAAGGACCTGGCATTATCACTAATGAGGCTCAGGTTCCATCCCTGAGCCGCTGGAACTTCCACATCTGTGGGCATGGCCAACACACGCACACGCACACGCACACACACACACCCACACCCACAACCAACAACAAAAAAAACAGAACTTACTGATACTTATTTTAAATTATTGTTTCAAAAGTCTTGCTCCATAAATTTATTGTAGGATATCAAACATTTTTTACATTATTTCTACAGCATATATTCAAAGCAATTATAAATGAGAATTTCAGTCAGCTTTTTAAAAATACACTAAAAGTGTATATAATATATAAATATATAAATATTGAATAATATGCCTAGGATTGAAATCAATGTTTTGAAATCAACGTTTTGAATTATTCTAATTTATTTTTTATAAATTATTTGAAAAAATTTACTCACTGTGAAAGAAAGCACAATTTCTATTTCAAATGTTTCTGTGACCAATTATCTTCATATTCCAACAGCTGACAGTTAACTGCTAATTACTTTTACTGATAAAAGTACATTGATCTATTAGCCACATAATTAAGGTTAAAAAGTCTAACAACCTTTTAGATTTCATTACCTATTTATAGAAATTTTATGGACAATTTAAGAATGACAGAACTTTAAGCATATTGTGTCAATAATTAATCAAAATTTTTATCTTATGATATGAAAGGTCAGAACAATTTTTGAGAAACAAGTAAACCAGTTATTTTAATTAATTTATATTACCATTGAGCAAATATAAAGCAATACAATTTTTAAGCATACAAAGTTAATGACCATTAAAAAAAGACAAAGAAAAACTGAATATATTTTATATTTATAAACAGCTTTATTGAGATATAACTGGCATACAACAAACTGCACATATTCACAAGGGATAGTGATAAATTTGAAAGTATATTCATACCCATAAATCCATCACCTCAATCAACATAATGAACATGATGCTCCTTCTACTCCATTCTCTCCCTATGTGACTACTTGCCATCATTGTAAGTTAGTTTGTATTTTCCAGACTTTTTATGATTGGTATCAGGTAGTATGTGGGTTTTTGTCTGCCTTGTTGTTCTTACTGTAATCATTTCAGGCATTGTACATGCTATAATGCATATAAACATCATTTATTCTTCATTTTGCTGAGTAGTATTCTATTGTGTGGATAGACCACAAGTTGTTTGTCCATTCACCTGTTGACAGACTTTTAGATTTTTACTGGATTTTGGCTATTACAGACGAAGCTTCTGTGAAAAATTCTGTGCTAATCTATGGAGAGGGGCTTCCATTTCTCTTGGGCAAATATCTAGGAGTGAAATGTTTGGGTCATATAGTAGGTGTATGTTTAACTTTTAAAGAAACTACCAAAATGTTTCCCATAATTGTCCTATTTTTCAGTTCAATCAGCAATGTATGAGATTTTCAGTTGTTCCACACTCTTAGTGTGGTAAATCAACTGTGTGTGTGTGTGTGTGTGTGTGTGTGTGTACAGGCAGTTCTTGCCCTGCACAGTTCCAATGTGGACAATTTCAGTCTCCATGGTCTAGTTAACTAACACCAAATAACACCAGTCCCCCAACAACGCAGTTCAAATTTTCACAGTAAATTAAATGTACTAAGCACAAACGTGGCCTCCAGCTCTTTAGTCCACAAATCCCTGTGTAGATAACACATTTACATATTGGTCAGTGACTAATCCCACCACTTTTTAAATTTTATTTTTGGCTTTTTAGGGCCTCACCCCCGGCATATGGAGGTTCCCAGGCTAAGGGTCAAATCAGAGCTGTAGTTGCTGGCCTACACCATAGCCACAGCAACACCAGATCCAAGCCGAGTGTGTGACCTACACCACAGCTCATGGCAACACCAGATCCTTAACCCACTGAATGAGGTCAGGGATTGAACCTGCATCCTCATGGATACTCGTCAGATTCGTTTCTGCTGAGCCATGATGGGAAGTCCTCACACCACTTCTTCTAAAGTATATTTGTTTATTTCTTTTATAGTATATTGGTCACTGCACATCTTATTCAGTTCATATAAGAACAACAAAGGATGTATTTGTGTTTCTTCCTGTCTCCCAGTAATAAGATCGCCTGATGTTTTACAAAATTGCATAATCGAAAGAGGGTACCAAAAAGGTCCACCAAAATGAAAGTGTAGCAAAGAAGTGAACCATGATGTCACTGACAATGACATTTGAATCAAACAAGAATGGAGTTGTGGAAGAACAGCTGACTGAGAAGGTTGACACTGCTGCCAGTGGAGACTAGAAGTATGCAGCCAGAGGAACTTGGTGAAGGAATAAATAGGAAAGCGAGTGTGGTGAAAAGGATGAAGTCGTCTCAGAGGAGGCAGTGGCAGCACAAATGTTCATATTACAGGAACCCTCTGAGATATTTCACAACATTGAGAGGATACAATATTGGATGCTGATCCAAACTTAGAAAGAAATATGGCAATTCACCAAGGTGTGATCGCTCTGTATTGTAAGATATACAATGAGAAGAAGGTGGGACTGCTCACAGTAATTCTGATGTGTTTTACAAAGAAGCATGATACTTTAATTCTCAGTGTTGCCAGTTTTAAATTACAGTGTACTAGATAAATATTAGTTTCACTATTCTTTTTTATTTACTGATACATTTATCGATGACAGCATCATTTTTTAATGTTTAGACAAAATTTTTAAAGGCCCTGGAACAATTTTAATAGTTCCTATTGACTATTAAGATCCCTTTTCACAATTTCAGCTTGCACAGTCATTTTTATGGTCTCTCACTACCATGTAAAGCAAAAGTGAAGGCCATATTATAGATATATATAATTTGACTTTTGGCAATAAAAAAATTTACAGTTTTAAAAATCACTAAGAGGAGTTCCCATTGTGGCACAGTGGAACGAATCCAACTAGGAACCATGAGGTTGTGGGTTCGATCCCTGGCCTCACTCAGTGGGTTAAGAATCTGGTGTTGCCGTGAGCTGTAGTATAGGTTGAAGATGAGGCTCAGATCCTGTGTTGCTGTGGCTGTGGTGTAGGCAGACAGCTGTAGCTCCAATTCAACCCCTGGCCTGGGATCCACCATATGCCACAAGTGTGGCCCGAAAAAGCAAAAAAACAAAAAAACAAAAAACAAAAACTCTGAGAAAATGTTTCAGCTCTATTACGGAGTGTTACTAAATTAGGAAATGAGTAATTAGTGACTGTTTTTGGAATAGTGTCATGGAAAGAGAACACGTCAGACCAGTTAATGTGCAAGAGTCAACAGCTTCTTCTCACATCAGACTCTTCTGCATCCTAGCGATGATGCATATTTCCCAATACTAAGGCTATGGGGAGTCATGACCCTAGATACATTATTACTCTCTGAATGTGTCTCAAATCTAACTACTTGTCTCCATCTCTTTCTTGCTTCTACATGGACTCCTTTTTCTAACTTCCATGATCTTCCATCCCACCTCAGTCGGGCTAGGGAACTAGAGTTCAAACCCCTCCTCTGTGAATTCTTTGAGGTTCACCAAACCCCTACCTCTCCTCCACCACTGTTGTACCACCTAGAGCACTACAACCTATCTTCAGTGTTGTGAATATTCATTTGCGTGTATTTGCACTGGGTTGCTGATATTCAGGTGGTTTGTGTGTCATTTGTATTTGCAGTGACACATTATAGGTATGTAACACATGATTTTTAAATGAATACATCGCTAATGCTGTATAAATTTAATTTACTATGCTGCCTTTAACAAAGATTTTTATTTTAAGCTTCCTCTAGTTTCATGACTGCCTAACATAAGAGTTAAAGGAAAGCTTGAGATGAAAGACTTTGTTCACTGATGAAAAAAGTCAGATTTGACCAGTAGGATATCTTTGAAGACAACATGTAAACTGTGGAGCCATTTTCTCCCAAGGCTTGTAAAACAATGAGAAAAAAAAAATACTATCAGATTTAAAACTTTTTGCCCAGGGTTTAAATTCATTAATGTTTATAATGATTTGAAGAACACAGAGAGAGCATTGATTTTGGATTCCGACTGACCTGAATTCAAATCTAGCTTTGTCACTTACTAGTTGAATGATCTCAGAAGTGGGACTTCATTTCTTTATTTATTAAATAGGATGGAGGGGCAGTAAATGACATCTGTCTCCAGGATTGCCAGAGATGTATTATAACATCTGCACATACAGCACCACCTAGTGTCGTGCAGTTGAAATGTGCATACCAAACATTGATCTCTTTCCTCCACTTCTTTTTTTTAGATTGCAATCCTGTTTGTTTTCGGTATCAGTGCGGTATATTATCAATTTTTGAAATAAATAATCTTTTAAAGCATTTGAATTATGTCAATAAGAATCATCTATTTTCTTTTTTAACTGAAGTGTAATTGGTTTAAATGTACTGTTTTCTGATGTACAGCAAAATGTTTAAGTTTTATTTGTGTGTGTACTCTTTTTCAGATTCTTACCCATTATGGGCTATTACAAGGCACTGAATGTATTTCCCTGTTGTTTATCTTTTTATTATAGTATCTATTAGTCCTAATCGCTTCATTTATGCCCCCCCCCAACAAACACTATCCCCTTTGGTAACCATCAATTTGTTTTCTATGTCTGTAAGTCTATTTCTGTTTTGTAAATAAGTTCATTTATATCAGTTTTTAGATTCCACATATAGGTGATATTTGTCTTTGTCTGGCTTCACTTAGTATGGTAATCTCTAGATTTATCCATGTTGCTAAAAATGGCATTATTTAATTTTTTTCTTTATGGTTAAGTAATATTCCATTATATATATTTTCCACATCTTCTGTATCGATTCATCTGTCAATGGACATTCCAGTTGCTTCCAAGTATTGGCTATTGTAAATCGTGCTGCTATGACCATTTTGGTGCATGTATCATTTTGAATTAGAGTTTTCTCTGGTTACATGCTCAGGAGTGAGATTCCTGGATCATGTGATAATTCTATTTTTGGTTTCTTAAGGAATCGCCATACTATTCTCCATTTATATTCCTTTCTCCAGACCCTCTTCAACATGTATTATTTGTAGACTTATTGATGATGGCCTTTCTGGTTGGCGTGAGGTGGTATCTCATTGTAGTTTTGATTTTCATTTCTCAAGTAATTAGTGATGTTGAGCATCTTTTCATGCTTTTTGTTTGTTTTTTGGCCATCTGTCTTCTTTGGAGAAATGTCTATTCAGGTCTTCTATCTGTTTTTTAATTGGTCTGTTGTTTTTTGATACTGACCTACATAAGGTGTGTGTGTATTTTGGAAATTAAGTCCTCATTGGTTGCATAACTTGCAAATATTTTCCCCAAGGAATCATCTATTTTCTGAGAGTTTTTAATCTGTAGTCAACCCTTGATTACTTATTTGTAGACTGGCCATAAAAAATATAAAAACCACAGGCTACTTTCTTTTGTCCCAAGTAATTATTAGCTATTATTTCTTCACATGTGTGTAAGCCTTCACTGCCAGATTATGTGTTTTTGAGGACTGAAACCTGTTGATTTTATTGCCTGATTTCAAACAGTCGAGTAAAATAAATATTGGTTGAAATCCATGCTAATCCTATCAAAGTAATAAGGAGTTCTTTATAAAAGGAGTTTTTAAATATTAATTTAACTTTTAAGGTTGAACTTGGTAAAATTAAGTCCTGTCTCCTGTGTATGGCAAACTTACAACACTTCTTATGATAAGCGGATGAACACTGTTTAATCCACAATGTGTTAAATTCTACTACTCATAAACCAAACAGCTGTGAATAAAAGTATGTGTGTTGCATTTTATATTATATGTATACATTAAAACCAATGCTTAGGTTTCAGTTTATATTGTTTTATGTATTTATTTTATTTTATTTTATTTTATTTTATTTTAATTTTTACCTGCCAAGATTTTTGCATGTGACTGAGATCTAAGCAACAGTGGAAATGGAGAGAGGGGTTGATCATAGGAGTCACCACTAGATGGTGTCAGTTGTCTAGTTTATAAATTTAAGCAGCCATTTTCTCGAAAGTTTGTTTCTCCCTTTTCTTCAATGTTTTTCAAATACAATATCTAATCCAATGGTAATTGTCAGTGAAACTGGAGTTTATAAATTGTTAAAATTTGTAACATTTCAGCTTAAAAGAAGAAAAAAACCCTTCCTCTTCACTCAATCTTTTTATCTCCTAAAAGGTAAGGAATAATTTGTAACTTCCAAACATAAAATTTAGATACAATATCTAAAAAGTTATTCTCAATATTATTTAAAATGCATACTTTGCCTCCTTCCATGCCCATATTGATTTATATATTTTTACTATAAGGACTACAAATGATTCAATTATGGTATAATATGGTTCAGCAGGGCACATTTACTCTAGAGCTGGGTTAAAAGGGTAACTATCAAATTTTCAAATACATACTGTTTCTCCTTCTACTATATAATATAGGAGTTGAGGATGGGCTGAGTTGAATGCTAGAATCTGGGGAAAGAACTTTTGGCTATATCTGAAATCTGCAGAACTGTATAGGCAAAATTCTGGTAGGGCAGTTTATATTGCTTCAGACAGCTTTTTGTGTTTAACAGTTTTCTCTGTTCAAGAGCAATGAAGGAACCAAAAGCAATGAGACCCAGAAAAGGAATAGAGAGACCTCATATTGTCTCCAGATCAGTCAAAAGTCTTGTTACAAAGGATCTGCTGCCCAAGGACCCCATGGAGAAGGCAGGCCAATTGTGGAAGAGCCATAAAGACTAGTCTAGTAACTGTTGTTGCAGAAACATTGGTGGAAATTTCTAGAAGTCTCATGCTTCCTTTTTTGACCATGTACTGTAATGACTTATATCTATGATTTAACTTCTCATTCTTAGCCTGCCATGCCATATATTGTAAAATATATCAAAGAATCTATAGAATTAGGTGCTTTGTGGAGAAAATTTAAATTAGGCAACTCTGTCCTATAAGTTAGCAAAGTCACGATGAAGGGGTTCACAATCTTCAGTAATAAGAATCCACTGTGATAGATACTTTAGAAACAGATTTCATATCAAAAGTGTACACTCCACAAAGAAAGCCCAGCTTTTGGCAAATTTTGCTTCATAATATTCAAACCTTTAAAAATGTAGGAATAATAAATAAATAAAACAAAATAAAATAAATTTAAAATGTAGGAATAAATGCAAACTGATTGTACTTTCTCTGTGTCTCATCTTCCCTAATTTTCAAAATATGGGAGAAAAATCTCTGTAATCTGAAGTTAGATAACAAGCTCTTAGACTTAACACTGAAATCGCAATTCAGGGGAGACAGGATTAAGATGGCAGAATAGAAGGACTGGAGCTCAACTTCTCTTATAAAAACAACAAAATTACAACCAAATGGTGAACAACCTTCAACCAAATGGACTGGAAACTTTCAAATAGATATCCTACTCCAGAAGACAAAGGGGAGGCCACATCAAGAGGTTGGAGGGGTGATTAAGCAATATAAGCAACTCCATACCCACTAGGTGGGAAGCCCACAGACTGGAAAGAAACTCTATCACAGAGACTCACCTACAGGAGTGAGAGTTCTGAGCCCCACATCAAATCCCCATGCCTGGGGATCTGGCATTGGGAGAAAGAGCCCCAGAGAATCTGGCATTGAAGGCCAGTGGGGCTCATGTGCAGGAGCTCCACAGGACTGGGAGAAATGGAGACCCCATTTTCGAAAGGCACACACAGACTTTCATGTGCACTGGGTCCCAGGGAAAAGCAAAGGCTCTTTAGGAATCTGGGTCAGACCTGCCTGAAGTTCTTGGAGGATCTCCTGGGAAAACAGGGGGTGAATGTGGCTCATTGTGGGGGAAGGGCATTGGAGGCAAAACTCCTGGGAATATTCATCAGCTTGTGTTTCTCTGGAGGTGGCCATTTTGGGGAAACCTGGCCCCACCCATCAGCACTGAGAAGCTGCAGGCTAAACAATAATCCAAGTGGGATCACAGCCCCACCCATAAGTAAACTACATAAAGACCCCCCACCCCCAGGCACACAGCCACCTCTAATCTCACCCAGAGACAAAGCCCCACCGACCAGAGGGATAGGAATCACCTCCACCTACCAGTGGGTAGGCACCAGTCCCTCCCATCAGGAGGCCCCCATACCAACTTCTGCCACAAAGGGAACAGACACCACAAGTAAGAGAGGCTACAACTCTATAATCTGCAAAAAGGACACCACACCAAAAACCTATAAAAATGAAAAGACAGAGAACTATAACAGATAAAGGAGAAAGAAAAAAACCCAGAAAAACAGCTAAGGGATCAGGAGATTCTCAGCCTCCAGGAAAGATTTGAGACTGTTGATGCTGAAGATGATGCAAGACATTGGAAATAAACTGGAGGCAAAGATTGATAATTTACAGGAAACTGAGCAAAGAAATACAAGATTTAAAACTTAAGCAAGCAGAGATGCAAAATACAATAACTGAAATAAAAATTTCATTAGAAGCAACCAACAGCAGAATACAGGAGGCAGAAGAACAATAAACGAGGTAGAGGACAGACTAGTGGAAATCACAGATGTGGAACAGAAAAGAGAAAAAAGATTGAAATCACAATTCATAAAAGAAAATAATAATAAATTAGATTTCATCAAAATTAAAAATGTTTACCTTCCAAGAGGCAGGATTAAGCAAATGAAGAGGAAGACAAGCTATAGTCTAAGATATGTTGGCAAATCATGTATCTAAATGTACTTGTACCCATAATGTGTAATAAACTCTCTAAACTCAACATTTAGAAAACAACTCTTAATTGAGAATGGGTGAAGAACTTTAGACAGTTCTATCCAAAGAGGATATAAGGATGGGAAATAAGCACATAAAAATATATTCAGCATACTTTGCCATTAAGGAAATCCAACTAATAACTATGATAAATACAACTGTACAACTCTTAAAATGGCTAAAAGAATATTGGCAATATCCATTGTCAGTGAAGATGCAGAGGAACTGAAACTTATCCCTGTGATGGAAATGCCAAGTGATAGAGCTTCTGTTACGGTTTGATGTCTTAACTGCTAGTAACTCTATATGTGACCTTACTGGGAAACAAGGTCTTTGCAAATAGATAAGATGAGGTCATACAAGAGTAGGGTGAACTCTTAATCCAACGTGCCTGGTGTCCTTATATAAAAGGAGAAATTTGTTCACAGGTATACAGGGAGAACATCAGATATGAACATGAGAGATAAGGTGATACATCTATAAGCCAGAGAATACAAAAGATTGACAGCAAACCACCAGAAGCTATGAGAGAGGCATGAAACAACCAACCCAGCTGACACCTTGATCCTGGATTTCCAGCCTTCAGAATTGTGAGACAATTAATTTCTATTGTTTAAGTGACCCAGTTAGGAGTACTTTGTTACAACAGCCCTAGCAAACTAAAACTTTAGAAAATGCTTGGACAATTTCTTATAAACACAGACACAATTGATGTTGCAACCCCACTCCCGGGCATTTACCTTAGAGAAATGGAAACATATGTTCACACAAAAACCTGTACTTGGTTGTTTATGAAAATTCAGTCCGTAATTGCCAAAATCCAGAAAGAACACAAATATCCTTCAGTAGGTGAATGGATAAACAAGCTGGCACATTTATGCAATACTACTCAGCAAAAAACAATAAAACACAAACAAAACAAAACAAAAAAAAACCTCAACAAAAACTTCTCAAAGAACTTTTGATACACACAACTTAGTGAACCACAAAGACCAAGTGAAAGAGCCAATATCAAAATATGATACAGTATGATGTTAGCTATAAGATTTTCTCAGAAAGATAAGACTATAGTGATGAAGAGTAAGTTAGTAATTGCCAGAGATAAGAGATAGGGAAAGTGGTCATTATAAAGGGATCACATGAGGGAATTCAGGGGGTGATGAAACTCTTGTGTCCTGACTATAGTGGTGTTTATATGAATCTCTACATGTCTCAAAATTTATAGAACTGTGTGCCAAAAGGCAAAAAAATTCAATTGTACAGTATTGTAATTTAAAGATAATTAGTCTGTGCTAAACTGTATGATTTACAATAGCAGTTTAAAAGGACTCATCAGGTACTTTTGGACCAAAAGAAAATAAAATAGTGGTGTCAAAGCAAATAATTAAATGATCTATAATAAGAAATAGGAGAAAGTTTTATTTGAGCCAAGCTGAGGGCCATAGCCTGGGAGACACAGATTCAAGAAGGACTTAAATTGTGTTCCACAGGACTACAAAATGGGGAAGCTTTGCAAAAAATGCAAAGTTATATAATTTGTCAAGAATTATACTTGGAGCTGGCAAGAAATAAGGGTGTTTATTAAGCAAGAATTGATTGGGGTCTGAAATGTTTGCATAGATGCAATGGGAGACATTGAGACCATAAGGTTGCAGCTGGCAGCTGCTACCAAAAGTTTTGAAAAGAGCTCTTCATGTCCATGAGTTTGATAGAGTTCAGAAAATTCAAGTTCTTCGTGTCTGGAACATGTCTCAAACCAATCTGCAGTGGCCCCTGGCTGCGTTTTGAATGCATGAACCACACTTACCCCATTTTAATTTTTAAATGCATTCTTTTCTTTAATGATTAAAGCAGACATACAATGAATGTTTGACAGACCATAAGACAGGCTATTCTAGCTAGCATAAAATTCAAGCCAAATCATGTATAAGCCAGAATGACTTCCCCATATCTCAATATGTGAAATTTTCTTTCAAAAGTGATATGGACTTGATTTAAAATGAAAAGAATGTGTAATCACCAGCAGATGTTGGTTGAAAATGCATACAGTTCATACTAATAGACTTCTCATAGATTAAATTATTTTTTCAAAGTATAATTTTCCAGTTGTGAGTATAAAATAAGTTTATTTTTTCTCTTTGCTAAATTTTTTAAAAGTATGTTTTTTCTTTATTTTTTAATAAATATATGATATCAATCTTTTGAGTCAAAATAAAAAGAGCATGATTTAGTTGATTAAAAAATCATACAAAGAAAAATGAGTAAAATAATTAGAATATAATATGAATCTGCAAGAAATTGAAGTGGGAGAGAATTTTAAAATCAAGGATGGATAATCAGATTTCATAAACTGCAAAATGGTCATGTTTGATAATAAATAATAAAATGCATGGCCAAAGTCACTATTTCATTTGCCATTTGCAGCAACATGGGTAGATTTGGAGGACATGCTCAGTAAAATGAGAGAAAGATAAATACTGTATAATATCACTTATGTGTGGAATCTAAAAAAAGTACAACAAACTAGTGAAGAAAACAAACCCAAAAAAAAGACATGGAAAAAAAAATAGAAAACAAACTAGTGGTTATCAGTGGAGAGAGGGAAGGGGGGACAACATAGGGGTAGGGAATTTAAAAAGGGTTATTATGGGACTTCATGCAGCCAGGTATGTGAAATTTTTGAAAGTTGTAAAATACTATAGAATGTAAAGAATCTTTCATCAATAAAAATTTTTAAAAATTAAATCAAAAACAAAGTTTTTTTAAGTCACTATTTCAAAGGTCAAATAGAAAAGAGCATAAATTAAAAGTTCTTTGCCACTTAGAGAATGACGTTTGTATAGAAAAATGCGAAGTGGAAATGAAAATTGGCAAAAACTCATATCAAAGAGGATAAAATTTGTCAATAAACACATAAAAATTTATTCAACCTCACTGGTAGCCAGGGAAATGTAAATTATAATAAACAGGCAATGGGGTAACATTTTTTCCACCTATCAAATTTGCCAAATTGGCAAATAATGGGAACAGTGAGTTCATAGATGAGGAAATCCAAATTTTAAGTATACATGTATATGAAAATATGTCCAGTCACACCAATGAAAAATGCAAATTTAAGGACCCAACAAAATACCATTAATTCATATTTGGTAACAACTCTGGAAAGTAGTATTTGGAAATACCTATCTTGTCACATTGCTATCTCTCCTTCTGTCATCACCTGTGGCGCCAGGGAGGTTTCCTATTTAAGATTGATAGATAAAGAAACAGGCTGAGTCCATTGACCTTTCTGTGTGATATGCTGACCATAGTCAGAAGGGGACTTCTGCAGTGTGATTGCCCTGCTGAGATAAGGTGCTGAAGGACAGTGGAAATGGGGGAAATCTTGAGCAGGGCATTTGCCCATTCACTTGATTTGGAAGGAGGCAAAGTCAGAAGTATGGTTATCCATAGTGTCATTTTCAGTGAGCAGAGACTGGGAAGGACACTGAAAATGACACTGTGGACTGGGGGGACAATGCAACCATGGGGCTGGGAGGCTTAAGTCTCCCCTAACCAAGGCTGACTGACTCTCACCACTGCCGAGTGTTCAGCTCTCAAACAAGTCACTACTCTGAACCCCTAACAGGGAAAAATCTTCCAGAAGGATAAGCTGGTTTATTGGTAGCACATGGATGATAGATAATGTATTCCTTACACTATGAAAGGAGCTGGAGTTTGTACTCCTTGAAATTAACACACTCTGGATAAAGATTTGTATTACCAATTTGCATAACCTATAAAACTTCTGCCTGGTTTTATGGACTTTATATCTTAATTACTGTCAAAGTATATCAGTCAATGTTGTTTCTTATTAAGATATTCATCTTACAGCAGAAGAAATGCCAAAGGGATTCTGATCTTGCCATGTACTTTTAGTGGAAAGATCTACTAAATACAACCTCATTAGATTGTGGGCTGTCTTATAAGGTACAGCATATGTTCTTAAGAAGAGACTCCTATCTGCTGATTTTTCTCACATTGCTAGAGCAGATACCCTGTGAATCAAGGAAAGGAAAATGGGAGTGATTCCTCTTACTATTTTCTCTAATGAACCACTCACAATTTTTCTGTTCTTATCTCCTTAATTTTGTACTAAGCTGATTTAAATGCCATAGTTCCTAGGAAACACAAAAATGTTTCTATTAAATAAGAAGAGGGAAACTCATGCAGTTATTTTGGACTCCTTGTGATACTGAAACACCAGGAATAGAAGGCTACTGCAGGTTTAGGTAACCCTAAACCTTAACCTTAACCTTAATTATCTAAGAGAAGTGGGATTTCTGCTATAACAAAGGAAGTAAAGAGAAATATGTGTGTCATCAAGGAAATTCTCCGGCAAATTCCTAAATGCAATGGCAAAAAAATTAATGGAAGTGTGCAACAACTCAATACATACAGGCGGGGCTTTTTTAGGCTTAGAAACTTCAGGAATAAAGATAAGAACTTTGGATGTGTTTGGAAGTAAGTTACAATTTTTCATAACCAATTCCAATAATGACTACTATTGAAGGCAAGTTTATTTTCTCCCTTGTTTGATTATTTATATGCTTATATCTTTTAAGTGGCTTCTTTTCTATTCCCTATTATTTAATATGCATTTGACTCTAAAATTTTGTTGTTGGGTTATAGAACGTCCAAGGGAATTTTGACTGAACCTAGAAGGGGAATGAATAAGCTAGAGAGTTAATGACAAAACATAGATTCCCCACTTCCTGGATAGAGTAAAAATGTGTATTCCTTTGTAAGAGGAATGGTGACATGATGTCTGATGAAACAATGTTGATTTTATTGTTGGCATTTAAAAATTAAACGTAGAAGGTGTTTATGTTTGCTGAGTTAACAGAAGTGTGAACTGTGACAATTTGATGATTAGCTCATCGTCTTTAATCTCTTAGATGGTCATGGGAATACATTTCTTAGATTCACTTGTGAAGAAAATTCTGGATACAGTCACCTGAAGAAGGACTCATGCAGCATTTGTAAAGTGGAAGAGAAGCAGCCCTTGTTCTTCTCTGACAGATGGTGGGCAGATCATAGTGGCAGTCTGCATCAGACTCTGGAATTTTGCCATGAAAAACCTGCTTCAGAATTGAAGGCATCTGAGAATTGTGACGTTATATTTTCTGCCTCCTTATTTCCTGGAATCAGTGGCAGCTTTGTCCCTCCAGCCCTAGCAATAATTCTGTGATCACCTAATTTTTAGTATTAATATTTCTGCCTGCAACTTCTAGAGTTGTGTCACCATTTTGATGACCAATTTCTGACACACACATATTCTGCCGCAAGCACACAGACTGCACTTTTAGAGACTAGCACTCTTGTGTATATGTATGTATAACTTTGTTATATAAAATATGTATTTATGCTATATAAAATGTTTCTTAACTTAGTTATAATCCAGAAGTTTCCCTTAAGTTAAATGTTAAAAAATAATCAGCTTTAACTCATAGATCCTAACTTTATTGTCAGTTATAGTATTTTAACAAAATCCACAGTTAGAAGCAAATAATGATCAAGTTAATACAATTTTAGGATAAAATAATAAATTGATATTAAGTGAAGGGTTATGAAATAGTTATTCTTATACAGAAAGTTTTCATAATAAGTACCAAAGGAGAAAAACAGAACAGTTGGTATAGTTTTTCAAATGGTGGGACACAATGCACTGTGTGTAAAATTTGCAACAAAAATGAGGTTTCTTTTATCTTGTTAATCTTCACGCCTTCAGTCCAGCACTCATCCACACATGATGCAAAATTAATTCCTTTCATCCAACATTCCCATTTATATTCCAAGTGACAGGAATGAAGGAGTGGTCCCTAAAAGCTTGAAAGATATGTTTGGAAGTTCTAGGCATGACTCTGCTCATATTCCACCCCACATGTCACAGGGCCATATCTAGCTGAAAGGGATGCTTGAAAAATGTCATCTTTGTTCAAGGTGTGTGTATGGAGGGGAAAATGATGCAGAAGGTATTATGTATAAAAACATTGAGTTTTATTGCTGAGAGAAAAGGGGAAAATGAACACAGAGGATAGCAGTCTTTGTTGCCCACTGCACACCTGTCCACTCAAGTGTCTGTGTGTACTGTCTCTCCAGAGTCTGACACTCTTGTCAGTTCTCTCTCCAAGGAAGGCATCTTCAAAATCCTTCCACCTCCTGGTTAAGCAGTGTTCACAATTTTGGGGTGTTGTGCAGTCCCGCCAGTCTAATCCAGGTGACGTCATTATGGTAGCTTTCATGATAAATAAGACAAATTTTCTGTTCCTATCATATAATACAGTGTACAATAGAAAGAATGTAACTGATTTAAAACTTTCTCTTCTGCGAATGAAAAAATGGAAAAGGGCTAAATTACCTGAGTTTTGGTCACTTTATAATACAAATTCAAGGCAGAGATCATATCCTAAAACAGAACTGCATTCTCTTATACCTCTGCTTCCAGATTGGCTATGTTTAGTTAAAATTTCTATCTCTTGTAAAACTTTGAATCTAACAAATACTCAAATTCTGAAATTTTCAGTCATTTTTCTAATGTTGCAACTTTTCTTTGAATGAGGTCTTTGCACAAGGTCTTCCGTGTGTTGTATAGCTGGCAATAATTTGTACAAATATTTTGCTAGCCCAGAGCAAGGATCACTAGGTTTCCAGTCTGAAATACCTGAATCTTTCTCACCATTCCACAAATGCAAACGCAAAGTCAAAGCCACATATTTTGGATTCTTTCATGTGTTGCATATGTTTCTCACATAAAATTCTACTTAGGTATCAGATTTATCTGCATATAATAATGATCTTGAATATCTGCATATTGAACAAGGTAGTTTTTGTTTTATTTGTTTGTTTATTTTAACATTCAAAGCAAAGCTTAGTAAGAAGCCAAGATACCTCAGTGATTTTAGAACCCCAAATTCATTCTTTTCTATTACAATTTTACCTGTAAGTTACGGTCTTGATAACATTTAAAAAAACAAAATAACCTGCCACTATATTCACCTTCCAGCCAGCAGGAAGGAGGAAGAGATCAAGAAGTGAAAACTTCCCTCTATTAAGAAATGAACCTTAAAGGACATGCACACAATGATGGCCTTAGTTATAGTTTAAAAGTTATACTGTTGGGGAAATTAAATTTGATATCAAATGTAGCATAATTTATGAAATATAGAATAGAATATCAGATATAGAAGGGAATTTAATGATTCCCAATGTGCACATGAAGAAATTATGTCTTAAGAGGTGTTAAATAACATGCCAATATAAAATATTTTATAAAGTGATAGAATGGATATTGTATCTTGGAAGTCTGAATCTCAGAGCCAATACTTGTCATCTCTATTTTGTATCAACTTCTTCCAGTATTTCCAAAAGGTGATTATCAGTTTCTATTCAAACAGTTTCACAAACAAATTTTATTTTCCCATAGATATGTATTTCTGAAGTTGAATGACATAAAGTGTTAACTTCTTATTTAGCTAGTAGAAATATATCTTATAAATACAATCAATTGGTTTTATACCACTTTCTGAAAGCACAAAAATTAAGATATCTTTTATAAATGGCTAACCTAAAGGATTTGAAAACCCGTTGAATATTCAGTATCTTCTTAGAGTTGAATACCTTTGGATAATCTGGCACTTCATATGACATAGTGATCAATCCTTTCACTGTTTGGGGAACTCTTTTTCAGCCACACTCAAATATAGATAAAGAGAAAAAGCAGTGCAGTGGATAGGAGTCTGTGGTCAATCTGTTTGTGAAAGAACTTCTGGATGGAAACTTCCTTTCACTACTTGTTTAAGGTTAAAATGACTTGTGTGAATTTGCTCATTCCTAATGTTTTCATAGTCAACCCTGGATTCACAATCCTGCTTCCACTTAATTAGTTCAAGTCTAATTCAGCCCCTTTCCATGAACATTCTGTGAAACCAAGAATTACACAAAAAGTTTTTTGTTTTGTTTTGTTTTTTCTTGAGTGTGTACCAGACCCTCATGAAGGTTTGAAGGAATTCAATGTGATTTTTATCTCTACAACATCAAACTTTAAAGGGGAATATTAGTTTAGATTATTCGCTATACTCCATCCACTTTTCCTCATTACTCCATCTTACTACCCGTTTTCTCCCATTCCCTCAAACAAATTTCTGCACATATCTGAGGCAAAATGATATAGATGTTTCTTTAAGAGACACAGCACTATTTTTTTATCCTCTGTTTCAATTTTGGCAATTTGGGTTTTTCAACAAATGTCTTCATGTCATCTAAGGTGCCAAATTATTGGAATAAAGTTGTTCCTAAGATTTTCTTATTTTAATACCTAAGAAATCTTTAGTGATACTTTCTCTCTCATTCTTTATATTGTAATTTTGTTACAGATTATTTCCTTTTCCTTACCTGATCTGTCTAGCTAGAGGTCTGCCAATTTTATTGTTTCAAAGAATCAACTTTTTGTTACATTGATTTTCTCTGCTGTTTATTATCTTCTATTTAGATCATTCCACTCTTTTTAAAAATTGTTTTATTCCTTTTACTTGCTTTGCGTATAATCTTCTGTTCCATTTCTAGCTTCTTAAAATGGAAACGATACATTCTTCTTTACTTTTTTAAAATAAGCATTTAAAGCTTCAAATGTCTCTCTAAACATTGCTTTAGCTGCATTTTGTACTTTGAATATTTCATTATCATTCTTTCAAAATGTATTCTTTTAAAATTTACTGTTTGAACTCTTCCTTCAATAGGCTATTGAGAGGTATGTGCCTTAATTTTCAAATATTTGCATTTACCACATGCCTTAGTCCATTCAAGCTGCTGTAATGAAATGCCATAGATGCATTGACTTATAAACCACAGAAATTTATTTCTCATAGTACTGGAGGCTAGAAGTCCAAGATCCAGGTGTCAGCATGATCATGTTCTGGCAAAGACCCTAACAGACAGCTAACTTCTTTCTGCCTGTGTCCTCGCATAGTGAAATGGAGAGGAAGATATCTCCGGAGTCCCTTTATAAGAACATTACACCCAGTCTAAAGGCCCCACGTCCTAATACCATCACCCTGGAGGGTTAGGGTTTCAAAATATGAATTTTGAGGGACACAAACTTTCAGACCATAGCACCATATATCCTTTAGTAGTTCAATTCTATTTTATTCATTTACAATCAGAGAATTCTATATGATTTCAATCCTTCTCAATTATTGAGATATTTTTCTGGCTTAGCATATAAGCTATCTTGTTGAATGCTCCATGAACACTTATATATGTGTGTATTCTTCAATTGTTAGAAGTAGTGCTCAATCATTTTCAGTTAGATCAAACAAATTGATACTTTTGTTCAATATTCCTTATCCATCTAGACTTTTTTGTAGACTTTTTTGTTTGTTTCTTAACACTATCCAATAAGAAGAATGTTAAAATCTCAAGCCTTCATTTTGGATTTGTCTGCTTTGTCTTTGGTGTACCAGAAATCAGGGCTCAAGTTCGTCTTCCATATGTCCAAATATGGCTTCAAAAATTTATTGGGAAATTTTATTTTTTCTTCTAAAAAAACCCGCAAAAAACGAAAAACAAAAACCCAAGACTAGAATAGTCTTTTTGGGAGGTCTGAAAAAGGCATAGATGGTGTCATAATTGGAGAATTATGAAATAAAGAGTGTTATAATGATTAAAAGGTTTTTGGTTTTATTGAGGGAACTAGAGTATTTTGATACAGATTGTTTTGAAGATGCCTTTTTTATTTCCTTTGAGACCTTAGATGATCAAAGTATCTGACTGTTGAATTTAGAATGAATTTTTTCTAATTTTGTAGACCATTTGTGTTATGAAATTTTCCTCCAAATGGCCATCATTATTTCAATTTAAAAAAAAAAAAGAATTTTCAGAAGTTCCCTTCATGGCTCAGTGGTAATGAACCTGACTAGTATCCATGAGGATGCAGGTTCAATCCCTGGCCTCACTCAGTGGGTTAAAGTATCCTGTGTTGCCATGAGCTGTGGTGTAGGTCGCAGACATGGCTTGGATCTAGCATTACTGTGGCTGGTATAGGCTGTCATCTGCAGCTCCGATTTGACCCCTAGCCTAGGAACTTCCATATGCTGTGGATTTGGCCCTAAGAAAAAATAAAAAGGCAAAAAAAAGAAATTTCTATTTAGCTTTAATGTTTATGTTTCCATCCATTTATACCTTTAGTAAGCACTAGATAATCTAGGCCAAAATAACAAAACAAAAATATACATCATGATATTGAATATCCAAATGGACAAAAGCAAAACAAATACAAGATATTTAGCAGATGGTGCATTTAGTAGCTAAAAGTATTAATTACCTTATACAAAGAACCAGTTTTATTAAAATATTTACCATAAAGTACACCTCTACTCAAAAAATCAAGTGGACACATGCAAAAAATTATTTTGTTAAAATTTCAAGGCAAACATAAGTTCAGCAATAAAAACTGAATTAAACCATCCATAAAACAGATAGTTTCTGAGACACTCAACAGGCACCAGATCTGAAGGAGAAATGTAATTAGGAAAAAAATAAACTTTCCTCAGTTGAAAATCACTTCCTTGTTTATCTAATTCCTATATCTCGGCTCATATTCCACAAAATCTAAATACACCTAGAGATACTGATTCCTTTTTCCTATTTTGAGTTTTTTCCTTCCTCCCTTCCTTTTTTCTTTTTTTAAAAAATGTGTATCAAGCCTTATTCATTTTTAATGCCAAATACTTTTTGATACTTATTTTATTTTCAGTAATTAGAAATCACAAAAATATAAAATAACTACATACAAATTTTAAAAATAGCAAGATGTTCCAATTGAAAAATGAAAGAGAAAAGGAAATGAATATTAATGAAATATATATTTTAATATGTAAATTGTCAACCGCATTATTCCTATAAGTGGAATAATCTAAGGCAATTAAAAATGTAGACTCATTTGTATGTTTTTACTGGCAGCAAACAAGAGACACACACAAAAAGCATGAATGGCTTTCCCATGAATGATATTATTTTTTCCAACATGATAAACTATTAATGACCTAAAAAATATCATAGCAATATTCCCTGGAACTAGCTAGTAGAGATATTTCTAGAAAATTAAGTGAATATTAGAAGTGCAAAATATTCTGTTTACAAATATAATGGAATTAAGACCTAGGCTCAGATAATTGTGAACAGATTTTTCAACAATGTAAGTTGCCAACGGACACAGATATATGAAATTTTTTTCTTTGCGGTTAACACTTCTTTAATACATTTGGAAGACTTCCACTCTGCCCTCCACACAAAATGCCACTGGTACCCTGTCCTAGGGAAGAGTAGCATCTAAGTGAGGAATGAAGCCCTTTGAAAACCATGTGTGGATCTAATGTGAGAGTACTGCCTGACCCTCCTTTGCTGTTATATTTTTCCTTTGTGTTTATAATAGCATTCATTGTATAAGTAACCTTCACTTATCTGCTCATCAGTACTTCTCTACAGACTGAACTCCAAGTACCAGGAACAATGTCTTTTTCAATTTTACAGTTCTACTGTCTAGCACAGTGCCTAGCTCTTAATAACAGTGTCAGCTGACTTACTGAAAAACTTAATGAGTGAGAAGCTGTTACAACATGATGTGTTAGAGATGAAGCTGGTCAAATCTTCATGCAGGGGTCCCTCAATTAACTCTTCTTATCTAGGATCTGGTGGTCATATTTGTAGACAGAGAAGGTTAATTTTGTTCCTGTGTCCAGCATTGGCAGAACTCTGGCAATTCAGTGACACTAACAAAATCCAAGAGAAAGTCACTTAAAACGTGGAACAATTTCATTTATTTACAATACAGAAGCAACATGGCTGTGTACTCTCATGCTCTCTGGGCATGGCGTTTTGTTCCTCCAGAGGACTCTACTGAGGAAGCCAAATTGCTCAATGAACAGAGAATCTGGACAAAAAAGTCAATTGTTTGGGCTCAGGGACTTGTGCCATTAAGGTAAGGTATTCTGACGCATCATCAAATCTTTGAAAATAGATTAATAACAGGAACTGTTAAATTTATCGGGTCTATTCAGAATAGGAGATACTATTTTTTTTCCTCTTCTAAAATTATTTTATGGAATTATACTAAGGATGGAATGGAAAAAGTTCCATCTTCTGTTAACATAATGCTTCACATTACCATAAATTTCTTTTTTTATTTTTAACATATCTTAATTATATAGTGTACACTTTTGAGGTAGTTTCATTTCCATCTTTTAAGATGACCTCCCCAAATAGAGATCCGCATGGCATAGGTTATTTATCATCGGCTCGAAGGGTCGCTTTTTAGTATCACTCACCTTGTGCAAAGTTATTTACTACATAAATAAGAAGAAATCACTAACAGTGTGTGAGGCACTCTACTATTTGCTTTCATTTTCTTCTAACATTCTCTAAAGTATTAGACATCAACTATATTGGTCCAGTTTCCTCAAGAGAACTTGGATGATTTTAACACTGAATTTTTGGCTGGAGTAGACCTCAGAATTTTGGTCATATGTAGGCTAGGAAAAAAAGATCTGTCGTTGTCTGTTATTTTATTTCGTTTGGTGCTGATATTGTCTGCAAAACATGATTTTATTCAGTGTGATCATTCTGGTAACTTTGATAACAGACATTTTTTATTGTAGCACTGCTATGATGCTTTTGAAGTCCGCCAATTGTCATTGATCAAGTAAAAAAAAATTAGAAGCAGTGAGACTTACAATCATACATACTTAAGGCTGAAAAAGACATAGGGTGCTTTATATACAAAGGAGTGAAAGATCATTGATTTGTCCCAGATCACAGAGAATGGAAGGAGCATTTGGAGGAGAGAATCTAGGGTCTCTTTTGTAAAATTAAATTTAAATGAAACCATATTGGGCTCCTCAAAAGGGATACAAGTTCATTTCAATACCCCTACTAGTGAAGAAATTTATTTGAAAAATATTAATAATCATCCTTCCATCCTCTCTCTAGTCCTAACCGCTGGAGTTAATTGATCCCAACCATTTTATGTCTTCCAATACCTGTATCGGTGCTCGCACAAGCCTAAGTTCCAGGATTTCATTGTTGTTAGCCTGAATCATATTGTCATATACATTTTTAGCCATTTGCTTTTTTAAAAAAATGGAAACATAGTTGACCCACAATATTATGTTAGTTTCAGGTGTACTACGTAATGATTTGACATTTGCATACACTATGGAATGATCACCAGGGTAAGTCTGATAACATTCTGTCCCCATATAAAGTTTTTACAATATTGATCATATTTATTATGCTGTATGTTATATCCACTTTATTTATTATATAACTGGAAATTTGTGCCTCTTAGTTCCCTACACCTATTTTGCCCACATCTTCCACCCCTCCTTTTTGGCAACTGTTTGTTTGTTTTCTGTATATTTAAGTCTGTTTTTGTTTTTATTTATTTTTGTTTTTTAGATTCCGCTTATGAGATTGTTTAATATTTGTCTTCTTCTGTCTGACTTAGTTTACTTACCGTAATATCCTTTAGCTATGTCATGTTGTGGCAAATGAAAAGATTCTTTACTTTATGGCTGAGAGTAATATTCCATTTTCTCTCTATATACCACATCTTTTTTATTTGTTCATCTATCAGTGGATACTTAGGTTGCTTCCATATTGTGGCTATTGTAAATAATGCTGCAATGAATATTGGAGTGCACGTGTCTTTTCAAATTAGTCTTTTTGTATTCCATTATGGAGGATACCTTAGATCACAGGGGACATTTTTTTTTTTTTTTAATATCTGGAGGCTTCTTAATCAAGGGACCTGAATGTTGTGCTTCAGGGTCCAAGAATCCTGAATAGTATTCTCCCAGAGATGTCCAAATCCTAATCCATGAAGGCTGTGGATATATTACTTCATGTGACAAACAGAAATTAAAGTTGTAGATGGAATTAAGTGTATACAAGAGCTTCAAATAGGAAGATTATACTGGATTATCTCAGTGGATCCAAGCTAATCATGTGAGCCCTTAAAATCAGAGAGCCTTTCCTGACGGAGTTAGAGTTGTGAGGACAGAAGAAGGATTGGGAATACACCATGAAAAGGACTCCACCTACCATTGTTGGACTGGAACATGGAAGGAAGAGTCATAATCTGCCTTAGCACAGTTGACCTCTAGAAGCCAGAAAAGGCAAGGAAACTGATTCTCTCCTAGAGCCCTGCTGACACTTTGGTTTTTGTTTAGTAAGACCCATGTCAGACTGTGTCAAAATTCCAGGGTCTCTGAACTCAGATGGCAGTTTTCCTTGATTCTGGTTCTCCCATACAGACCTAATAGCAATTCTTTGAGCACTTAATTTTAGTGTTAATTTTGTTCTTGCTTGAAATAGCTAAATGTATTCATATTTTGCTGATTGATCCAAAGTCACATGTAGGAATATTTTCCACCACCACTTGTATGTAGTCTACATTTCCAGGGAATGTGTTGGTATGTGTACATACACATTTACTTATTTATTACATGAAAATATTTTTCACATTATTTACTGTTTAGCACATTTCTGCCCCATTCTCAATGGTATGATAGCATTAATTGTAATTAATTAGATCCTTAGCTCAATACCAGTTATTTAGTCAGAATTTCAACCAAATTTATATAAATAAATAATAATTAAACTCAAAATATTTCAGAATAAAACAAGGAAGAGGTTGTAAATGTTTTTAAATAGCAATAAAAACACATTAAAAATGGTTTCATAGTAAGTACTGAAGTAGAAAAACTTTAAACAGCCAACATTTTTATATAGATTTATGTAGGCTAATTCTAACTAGTTCTCTTGATAGTGGGCCTTAGAACAAACTGTGTTAGATTTGTAATGAGAAAAACTAATTATGGATTCCAGAAGTTCTACCTAAAGTGTTTAGTATTCTCTTGTTTGTTTGAGCACAACAGAGCTCTGGTATAATAGTAGATTTAAAATATAGTTTTATCCTTTTTTCTCTCTCTCTTTCAAAAAATAAAAGCTAGAGGTATGACCCGGGGTGAGGTTCCTTAGTCTTTGCACACATGTGCTCCAAGTTGACTTTCTCCTACATTTGCATACCAAGTAGCAGGAAGGAAGAACTCTTAAATCCTGGATTGACAAATCTTGAAATTCCACACATCAGTTTTTCTTACTTCCCACCAGTCGAAGATTTGTCACCGAACCACACCACAGAAAAGTTTGCTGGCAAAGGTAATCTTTTTTTCAGGTGCGTGTGAGTGTGGGTTGTCTGTGCGGAGGATACAGTCAGATTAAAAATTAGGAGTTGTATTGCCATGAGATAAGGGGGAAAGAAACATGTGGGATGTCTTCAGTCTTTGCCACAGCGCACTCTTGACTACTCAAGACTTTGTGATCAATCCTTTCACACAACTTTGAAATTTTCACTTTTCCAGCCCAAGAAGATAAATTCAAGGTCCGTCCTTTTCCTGGCTAATCAATGTTCACAACCCTTGGGTGATAATGTCATTTTGCCCATCAGATACAGATGAGACTCCCTGTGGTGTGATTTACTATAAATGAAGAGACCTGTGTTCTCCTTGGAAAACACCTAATATATTTAGAGGACAATATCTAAAAGGAGCAGCATGACTATAGTAAAAACTTCCATTCAGAAAAGGAAAGAATTAGAAATACCACAGTCACTTGTCTATATCTATTATTCAACCCTGATGGTGCACATTCTGGCTAAACAGGGGGTTGCTGGTGTTGCCCCCTGAGAGGAACTACTTGATCCATTGTCTCTTGGCCTCTGAGGCACCTGACTTTCTTTTCTTGGTGGATCGTTCTTGTCCATAATTCTTCATGGCCACTGAAGTTGAATTGGGAAATATGACTAAATGGGAGCAACAAATTTTAGGCAGTCAGTTTTTCCCAAGTACAGCAAAACTCAGGACCCAGGGGGTTGCTTAAGCATAGGCATTGCAGATCATACAATCCCTTAAAACTCAGAAACATTTCCCTCTTATGGTTTCTGGTATGTTTTATATGAGACCAATTGCAGCCAAAGTCCTCATCTAGGCATAATTTTCAAGCCTAAAGATTCTAGACTTTACCTTATTGGCATCTGTTCTCAGGCCATTTCTCTCTGAGGTCACTGGCTTTCCAGCCCAACCTATCTGAGTATTCGCACTTCCTCACAAATATTCATGCAAAGCCAATGCCACATATTTTAGATTCTTTCATGTGTTACATCTGTCTCTTGAATAAAATTCTATAATATTTCATATTAGATTTATCTTCATGTAATGAAGAGTCTAAGTATCTGTGCATCAAAGTAAGATTTTATTTTGTGTTCAAATAAAAGTTTAGTAGTAGATCACCCAGAGATGGGATGGTGGTTTCATGGTTTTAGGGATTTGGTTTATTCTTTCCTCATCTTTTGTTATTAGTAGGATATGGTCTTCACAATATGAATCAAGAAAATTCATCTCTGCATTCACCCTCTAGCCAGCAGGAAAAAGGATGAGGGAAAGCCCTTCCTTTAAGGAAGTAACTTAAAGAAATGACAGAAAACTTTCCATTCATATTGCATTTGTCAGTTTATTCATGCAGACTCTCATATAAATTCGAGGGAGAGCAAGAAATTCAGCCCCTTATTGGTAATCATATATCCTATTAAAAAACCAGGGGTTTATTATTGTGGAGAAGAAAGAATGACTTTGGGAAATAAAATACAGTATGTTAAAGAGAGACCTCAAGTAACTAAAACTTCTCTGAGCTTCAGCTTCCAAACTCACAAAATGGGTATAACAGTGTCATACTTCCAGGGTTGTTGTAAAGAGAATTCAATGGAAAAAGTATATGTCAATACAGGAACTAAAGATAATCAGAAAATGATGGATCATTGTATTCCACTCTCCATGATGGAAAGGTTCTGGTCTATGGTGCTTTTGGGTATATCCAAAAGACCCAGCACAATGTCTAACACATAGTACGTGTTACATTTTTGAGAGAATGCCTACCCATCTACTTAAGGCCACAGTTTGACGGAAGCTGCTTTCCCCATACTACCATCCATGCTCCTCTTTCTAGCTTGTCTTCCCTTCTTTATATGCATAAATACATGTGGCAGAGAGAATTTCAAGAAATGAATCATTTTCCTGTCCCATCAGTTGCGTCTCTCTTTTTTTTTTTGTCTTTTTGCTGTTTCTTGGGCCGCTCCCTCGGCATATGGAGGTTCCCAGGCTAGGGGTCGAATCGGAGCCGTAGCCACCAGCCTACACCAGAGCCACAGCACAGCAACGCTGGATCTGAGCCGCGTCTGCAACCTACACCACAGCTCACGGCAATACCAGATCGTTAACCCACTGAGCAAGGGCAGGGACCGAACCTGCAACCTCATGGTTCCTAGTCAGATTTGTTAACCACTGCGCCAAGACGGGAACTCCCAGTTGTGTCTCTTGCACTAACTCTGGGTGAGTAACATTGCCCAACAATTAAAAACCTTGAGAACCATCTAAGATTCTACCGTCAATAACCCTCACGCTGAATTAGTCAACAAGGCCAATAAAATTTAGTACAATGTTGTCCTTTTATAACTTTCTTCTCCTTATTCCCATGGTCTGTCCCTGAATCCAGGCATTCAGATCAATTCTTGAGACAGCATCCTCAGAAGGATTCTTGCTTCCAGTAAGTTCCCCACCTGAATATACTCCATGTCCTCTATTTCATCCGAGCAATATTTCTAAAATCTGGTGATGCTATTTCCATTTAAAACTATTCATTGTTGCCCCCATAGATTTTAGGATAAGGTTACAGTTCCTTCACTTAATAATTACTGCTCTTTAATGTCTAAATCTTCTCCTTTCTTCTGGTTTAAGCTTATATAAACTCCCAGGGCCCCAACACTCTTTCTTGTGTCAATTATTTTTAAACTGGTTATTCTCAAAGTTCTCTTTTTATAATAAATGTTTTATGAGATTTTTAATATCCTAAGTGATTTTCATAGACAATATAGTCTATTTTTACATGTAAATTTATAAAAATGACTTCATGTAATTCCTTTACCACAGTCAGAAAAGAGAAACAAAAACATAAATCTATAATTAAATGTCTATTTTTATGCATAAAATGCTGCACACCACTGTTAAAGAGATCATATTGAAGAGTTAGATATTTTTACTTTCAAGTCAGATCACATAACTGTGAAAACTACTAGTGAAGTTTGAGTGTTTTCCTAACACCTGAAATACCATGGAACGTATTGCCTTTGGTGACATCATTTTCCAAAATGATTAAAAAAAAAATACAATTCTGAATGAAAGTATACACATTTCTTCTTTGAAATGTATGATCATTATACTTTTGGAAAATTAAGCACATATTTAGCGTAGAAAAATATTTTATATATGTAGAACAGTTACTCTAGATTCAGAAAACATGAAAAAGAAACCAAAAGAAAGAAATATAAAATAAAAAAGTCTTAATATGTCAGTGCTGAAGCACAGTCAACCACTTACTTTAAGTAAAATCATCTAAATATGAACTATAAATGCAGACACATATACTCAAATATATGTTTTTACTAGAAGTAAAAATGTCATCAATGGCTTTTCTGTTGGTGATTTCTCTTTTCCAACACTATAAAAACTCATCACTCAACACAGTATTGTAACAATCTTCCCTCCAATTACCACGTAGTGGCATTTATAGAAAATTAAATGAATATTGAATGTACAGCAGATCATTTCTGTTTGATGAAATTAAGAGCTAGGCTCAGATAATTTTCTCTTTTCAACTACATGAGTGCTTAGCTCAGAGGACACTTTTCTTTGTGTGTGATTGTCGTCTTTATCTCTGTAAGTCCTTCACTCTTCCCTCCATACTAAATGGAATAGCACCCCACCCTAGGAAAGAGCACCACCCTCAGCAAGGACCCCTTCCTTTTAAGCCCATGTAAATATAAATTGGAAATTACTACTTGACTTTCCTCTCCTACTAGGGCATTTTTACTCTGTGTTCCCAGAAGACCCAGAACTGACAAGTATGTAAGCCGTATTCATTTACCTACTAATTAATTTCCTAAACTGGACTGAACTCCACCATAGTAGGAACTACACTTTTTTCAAATTCTGTTACTAGTCCCTAACATATTACCTAGCTCATAATAAACGCTCAATAAAGATTTGTTCAATTATTGGAAAACTGAATGGATGGAAGCATTTAAAAAGCAATGGATAGACGTGATGTTGGCCAGTTCCTCAGGTGAGGACTCTTCAGTCCTTGCCCAGGAGACAGTAGTGTTCTTCTTTGTAGACGCAAAATTTGCTTTGTTTTCGCACACAGCATTGATGGAATTTAGGGTGTCGTGTTCATATTAACCAAGCAAAAACAAAACAAAACGATGTTATTTTAAGTACAGGATAGATTTATATATTTGCAATAGAGAACCCATTGTGCCTGTGCATTCATGCCTTTTGGACAGGACATTTTGTCCCTGAAGAGGACTTTATGGATGGTGTCAAATTTCTCCATGGACACAGAACCTGGATAAACACAGTAAATGGCTTGAATCCATGAGCTTATGATGCATTCACAATTTCTTAATGATCAATTAATAAGAAAACTATGACATTTCTCTCTGGCCTATTTAGAACAAGAGACACAGTGATTTCTTTTTTCAAAATTATTCTATGTACAGTTTCATCATCTGTTAACACAATTCTTTAAATTACCATAAGTTTTCCTTTTTTTTTTTTTTTGGCCTATCTTTAATTAATTATATATTGTACTTTTGAGGTGGTGGGACTTTCCAGAATTTTAAAATGACCTCCCCAAATAGAGATCTGATATATATAGTTGTTTATCAATGAGTAGAAGGATTTTTTTTTTTAATGGCTGCACCTGTGTCATATGGAAGTTCCCAGGCTAGGAATCAAATCCGAGCTGCAGCTG
Organism: Phacochoerus africanus; assembly: GCF_016906955.1. Lineage (NCBI taxonomy): Eukaryota > Metazoa > Chordata > Mammalia > Artiodactyla > Suidae > Phacochoerus > Phacochoerus africanus. Next base: position 35,502,546 of record NC_062545.1, read on the forward strand.
CCAGCCTACTCCATAGCCACAGCAATGCAGGATCCAAGCCTCATCTGTAATCTATACCACAGCTCATGGCAACACTGGATCCTTAACCCACTGAGCTGAGTGAGGCCAGGGATTAAACCTGCATCCTCATGGATACTAGTTGGTTTCTTAATACGCTGAACCACAGTGGGAACTCCGAAGTATTCTTTTCTAATATCACTAATCTTATATGATCAAAGTTATCTACTAAATCAACAAAAATTACTTGACTAACAATTTGCAAGGCGCCCTACTGTTTTCATTTTCTTCTAACATTCCCTTAATGTTAGACTCCAACAATACTGGTACAGACTCCTCGAAAGAACTAGAATTATTTTAATATTGTGACCCTTGATTAAAGAAGACTTCAACATTTTGGTCTTAGGTAGCCTAGGAGAAAAGCAGTCCATTATTTTCTTTGATTTAAATCATTTAGGCAAATATTGTTTTACAAAGTTTATTTAGGTCACCTCTTTCTTATCTCACAGCTTTCAATGGTTATAACATACAGGTAAATTCATTTGTCACAATCCAATTTTCATTTTGTGTTCTCATACTGTCCTACTTGACTTTTTATAAAATTTGCATGTAAGTGAAATCCTCTTTTTCTTGTGTACAATTCATGGATTTTGACAAATGCGTAGAGTCATGTACCCAGCACCATAGTCTCATATACAACAAATCTTTCACAGAAATATTAGCCCATGCTGTCCCTTGGTAGTCAAACTTTCCTAGTCACTGGCAATGGCAGATGTATTTTTCATCCCTTATGTTTGTCTTTTCTATACTGTCATATGAATGGAATCACACTGTAAGGTGAATTTTTATGTCTTGCTTTTTTGTTTCCTGAATCAGTAGTTTGTTTCTTGTTATTGCTAACTAGAGTTCCACTATGATAAACTATACACTCTAGTTTATCCATTCACCTGTTAAACAACTTCTGGATTGTTTCCACTTTTAGCATTTAAGTTGCTATTGATGTACAGGTTTTTTCAAAGTAAGTTAAGTTTACAAATAACTTGGGGAAATATCTAGAAGATTGCTGGGTCATTTGTAAGTCTATGTTTAACTTTGTAAAAACAAACTATTTTCCAACAAAGCCGTCCTACTATTTTGCACATCCACTAGCAATGAATGAATTCTGGCCAGCATTTATTACTGTCGGTTTTTTTCCTCGTCGATATTAACCATTCAAATAGAGGTAGTATATCATTGTGCTTTTAATTTACATTTTCCTGATGACAAGTTATATTGAGCAACTTTTCATGTGTTCATTTGTCAACCTTATATCTTCTTTGATGAGGTATTGGTTTAGATCTTTCATGCATTTTTAATCAGGTTATTGTTTTCTTATTCTTAAATTTTAAGAGTTCTTTATGTATTCTAGATATCAGGCCGAGAATAGCTATGTGATTTGTAAATACTTTCTGTCAGTGACCTGTCTTTTCATTCTCTTAATTTCGTCTTTTGATGAGTAAGAATTTTAATTTTGGTAAAGCCCGATTCATCTATCCATCTAGTTATGTGTCTATCTATACGTTTTATTTTTAGATTATGTTTTGGCCTTATATCTCAAAATATCACTAGAATAAAAGGCATGGGGATATTTTCCTATGTTTTTTTCCTATGTCTTTTTAAAATTTTTCATTACAGTTGATTTACAACGTTTTGTTGACTTCTACTGCACAGAAAAGCGACCCAGTTATACGTATATATAGATTATTTTTCTCATATTATCTCCCATCATGTTCATCACAAGTGATTGGATGTAATTCCCTGTGATATACAGCAGAACACCATTGCTTATCCACTCCAAATGCAATAGTTTGCCTCTACTTACCCCATACTCCCAGTCCATCCCACTCCTTCATCCTCCACCTCCCCCTTGGCAACCACAAGTCTGTTCTCTATTCTTTTGTTTTCTTCTAGAAGTTTTATTGTTTTGCAATTTACAGGTAGGTCTATAATCCATTTTGAGCTAATGTTTATATAAAGCGTGAGGCATATGTCAGTATTTATATTTTTTCTTATGGACATCCATTTATTCCAACACCTTTCCTAAAAATGTTACACTCAACTGCCTTTGTATCTTTGTCAAAATTAAGTTGGCATTGTTTGTATGGGTCTGTCTCTGGGCTCTCTGTCCTGTCCCATTGTCCTATCCTTTAATTAATACTAATCCATCTTGATTACTCTAGCTTTATTATCAGTCTTGTAATTGACTAGACCTCCAACTTTATTCTTTTTTTTTTTGTATGTGCATTTTATTTTGGCTATTGAGTTCTTTTGCCTTTCTATATAAATCCTGTAATCAGCTCATCTGTGTTTATAAAAACCTTGCCTAGATGTTAATGTGGGCTGCACTGAATCTTCTAGGCATAATATATTTGACATAAACCTCCCAGTATGTTGTTATCATTTTTGTTCAAATAGCCAATTACCTTTGCAGGATTCTACATTTTAAGGAAAAAATTATATATATTTATCCATGCAACTGCCATTTGCAGAGCTCCTCTCTCCTTTCTGCAGATCCATATTTCCATCACACTTGCTGTTTCTTCTGCCTCAACATTCTTTAACATTTCCAGTACTGTGGATCTGCAGGTGGTAAATTCTTTCAGCTTGAATATATCTGAAGAATTCTTTATCTCTTTTGAAAAATATTTTTTACTAATTGTGTAATTATAGGTTATTTCTTCTTTATTTATTTAAAAGTATTTCACTATCTTCTTGCATTGTGTGTGTGTGTGTGTATGTATGTCAAGAGAAGTCAGCTTATCTTTGTTTTTTTGGTACATAGTATCTTTTTTAACTCTTAAAAAAGTGTTTTTTTAATTTTTATTTTTATCGTAGTGGATTTACGATGTGGCAATTTCTGCTGTACAGCAAAGTGACTCAGTCATACATATGTATACATTCTATTTTTATTGTTTTCCATCATGGTTTATCCCAGGAGATTAGATATAGTGATACACAGTAGGACCTTATTGTCTACCCATTCTAAAGGTAATGGTTTGCATCTATTAACCACAAATTCCCAGTCTATCCCAATCCCTTCCCCTTCCCCTTGGAAACCACAAGTCTGTTCTCCATGCCTATGTGTCTGTTTCTGTTTTGTTGATAGGTTCATTTGTGCCATATTTTAGATTCCACAGATAAATGATATCATATGCATTTGTCCTCTTTCTGACTTACTTCACTCAGCATGATAATCTCTAGTTGCATCCATGTTACTGCAAGTGGCTTTATTTTGTTCTTTTTTATGCTGGGTAGTAGTGTCTTTTTAATCTCTCTGCTATTAAGATTTTACCTAAATCACTGCTTTTGAGTAATTTCATTATGATATGACTATTGTACACAGATTTCATTCAGCTTGTTGGATCTACAGTTATATTTTTCATCAAATTTGGAAAAATTTCAGCCATTATTTCTTCAAATAATCTTCTGTCTTGCTCCTTCTTCTGGGACTACAGTTACACATATATTATGGCAGTTGGAGTTGTCCCACAGCTCATTGATATCCTCTTCATTTTTTAAATTAATTTTTCTCTAGTCCTTGTAGGTACGTTTGTTGTTATTATTGTTATGTCTTCAAGTTTATGAATCTTTCCATCAGCCCTAAGTGGTTGTTTATCTCACCAATTTTTTATGTAAATTGTTGTATATTTGTCATCTCATAAATTGTAATTTTTATCTCCAGGAGTTTGATTTTAGTCTTTTTTATATTTTCTATGTTTCTACTTTTTTTTTTTTCCATATCAAAGAAAGATAATTGGGCTTTGTCCTGAGTCCCTGACATTCAAGTCCTAAAGTCTTTGGACTTCCTTGAGTGATAAGAGTGATAGGATCCTCTTTCATTCTAATGCAATATTTATAGAAGACCTAGATAGCTTTAGGATGGGGGCTGGTTTTCAGAAAAGAGCAAGTTTAATTAGAAGCTGGGAACTTTCATCCCCATCCTCGACCTCCAGGGGTGGGAAATTGAATTAATTTCTAATGGGCAGTGATTTCATCAATCACTGTTTCTAAATGGCATACTGAGAAAACACATTCTGGCATAATGTTTAATCCTGTTTTGAACATAAATTAGCTGTGTGATTTTTATGGCTTCATTTGTATAATCTTTAAAACAAGAAAAAAAATATTGTTTATCTACCATAAAATGTTGCAGTGAGGATAAAGAGTTAATACGTGTAGAGTCCTTGGCACACAATGTTGAATAAATGTTAGCTGTTATTGTTATTATTATAATCACTACCCCTGGCAAATAAAAATAATACAGTTCTTACTATAAGCTGGCCATTTTTATATATTACTAATGAGCCATTCAACAACACTTGATCATAATTGTTACCATTTCTTGAGAAAAAACTGAGGTTCAGAGACAAATTACATTCACACTGTCACTTAGCAAGAAACTGAGAGACGTGCTTTAATCCACATCTAGCTAATTCCAATCCTCATTCCTTTTCTACTGAAACAGCCATACAAAGCCCTAAATGATGCTCTTCCAGGTCTGTGAACACACAGAAGTGCTGGGAGGGGCATGTGCCCAGAGAGGAAATGTAAGTTCCACTTCTCCCCATTTCCTTGCTCTATGGATTTCTTTTCCATTTTGCTTCCTGAATTTTACTTTTTTAAAAACCCCTGTAATAACAAGAAAAGGGCCTTCCTACATTCTGTAAGCCATTTTAGCAAATTATCAAACCTGAAGGAGGAGATTGGGAAATTCCCAACTTTGTAGCAAAGTCAGACAGAAGTAGGGTAACCTGGGGACCTGATACCTGCTTCTGACATCTGAACTGAGGACAATTTTGTGGGACTGAGCTTCTAAACCTGTGGAGTTTGAAGCTAACTCTGTGTACTTAGCGTCAAAATTATAATGTACTTTTTTGGTACTTTTTAGCATTTATTTATCTTTGATTATTTGCTAGGACTTTCAAAATTATTATTTCACATACTTTTACAATTATTCTATGAAATTTACATATATATATGAAATATATATTATATTAAATCTTGTCCATATATTAAAGATTGTAAGAACAGAGCCAAAAAAGATTTAGGCACATTACTGCCTGGTGCTTACATATGGATAGAAATTGTGGATCATAGAAAAATGTTAAGTTTCATATTTTATTCTGTCCCAAGGGGAGGGAGATGTTTTTGTCCTTTTTTTTCATCAGTGTCACCTAGGTAATATATTTTACATAAGAATAAATGAACTGGAGAACAACTAACATCTATTTACTGAGACTGAGAGATGCTGCAACACAGATGTGAGGCTGAAGCACATTCCTTCATCTTGGAGACCAAGACAGACCGAATGAGAAGGTAAGAGACGCAGCTACACATTGACCGCATTGTCTCTCCCTCAGTACAGCCCCATGCAGACAGTTCTTGAGCTTCTGGTTCCTCCAGTGAGAAAAGAGAACCCAGGGGGACTACTAGCCTCCCCAAGCATTGTGGGTCCCATGCTCTGATCTCACATCACAGAGACTGCAGGGGAATCTGTGCGCCCATCCACTGGGAATCTGATTGTGACAGAGAGGGGGGAAGGGAGTTGTGACAACCAGCAAGCATATCTTGGTAGACTGAGTTCACACCTTCAGTACCCAAGTAATAACCCCAACCAGCAGCTTTGCTCATCTGCAAAACCATCAGGGGCTCACTCTGACGAGGGAACTCAAGGTGGGGGTGTTTGTAGGTGTGCCTACTTGGATTCCTCAAATGAAGAGTTTGCCAGCCCAAGAGTCCCTGTGCCCACACCTAGGCAAGATGCTGAGTCACAGGCTCAGTGCTGTGGAGAGTGCCTTTCAGCCCCATCTGACCAGAAGGGCTGGAAATAACTCCCATAAACTCTGTGGCCCAGTGGTGCTCAAGCTGAGAAGAATCAGCAGACAGAGCTGATTACTCTCAGAGCAAAGCCAGTACCAGGGTTGGATGCTTCCAGGACTAAGCACAGGCAGGGGGATTAATTCATAGCCAAGGCTGAGCATGGCTCCTGGTGCCTCCCAACTGGAGAGCCTCTTCGGGAACTGAGAGTCGGTAGACTGGAGTGGGCTCTCCCCAGCCCACGGAGGCCACAGGGCTGAGACATAGTTCCACCTGCTATGGAGTGCGTTATCTGGCTCCATATGACCAGATGACTTGGCAGCAACTCCTGGAAGTTGTGTGATCCAGTAGCACTCGAGCTAAGTTCAAACAAAGACAATACTTTGCAGAACAAAGCCAGTAGCCCTGTTTAGGCTGGGGACTTAGGGTTCAGTGGTATTTGAACAGAGGGAACAGCCAATGGCTTCCCCCATCTGCAGAGCAAAACTTGTGCTCTCACCTCACCAGAGAATTCAGGGCACACTCAGGCTTGATTTGGGCCTGCAAACAATGAGGTGTAAAGCCACTGGGGCCTGGCCTGCTGCCCCACCAGGGCAGGAAAACTAATTCATAGACCCATCTACTACTGATAGTACCCAGGTAGCTTAAACTATAAGAAACAATTGCCTATTTGCAGTAAATCAATTGTGCAAATAATATACTTGAAGCACTTCACAATAGCCCTTAGCAACTTTAATTATGAAATCTATGTACGCCAATGTGCATTAATTTTCTCACCAGCTTAAGTTCCCTTTGGTTTGAATCTTATCTGCACAGAGATTTGTCATTCTTTAGCTGGCAAAAGGATTGTTTGGCATCCATCTGCTATATAATAACTTGCTCTTGCTTGAGACTCAGGGGAATCACAGGCAGTATGCAGAGGTGGTCTTCTATGATGATCTCCACTTTTCTGCTTCTGAGCTTCTTTTCTGTGGGACTGGCCCAAACTACAGGGTCAGCCATAGATGAAAATGATAGCTACCCACCTTTTTGGGACCACATTAGGGGGGACATAGCAGAATTTCCAGTACAAAATAACAAGATAATCATTGATCCCTGGAAATACATTAATCGACTTCAAATATTTAAGATACTTATGAAAGAAACTAACAAATATTTTGCTTCATTTGGAGAAAATGGTTCAGGCAATGTATTCTGGCCATGGGCTTTATTTCATGGAACACTATTTGAATCGGGTATGTATATTTTACTTATTTCTATGGAAGACTGCTTTTTTCTATCCTTGTTGCTGACAGTGTCATTATAGCTAACCTGCTTAAGGGTTACTGTCTGAATGTTCATGGAATGTGCAGTCAATGTAATCATTTATCTTCCAGTATCCAGGGTTTCTTATAACCCTAATTCAAATACTCTTTTTAACTGGTAAAATTATTTGACATATCTTCTCCTCACATTTCATAGCATTTCTGTTTTTTTTTTTTAATGCAACTTTAAAAATAAATTATTGCAAGCTGTAAAAACATACTGTTTGAAGAGAAAATGTCCCCTTCTATATTAAAAACCTTCAGTTTTTGAATTATCATTGTCTTAAAGCCTATCTTCTCAGAGAAATGTGGTATTAAAAATACATTCATTTCATGAGGTGAGATTATTATAGAAAATATGACAAAAACTTCTTTCAACTCTGAGACCCAGAGTGAAGTTTCAGACAAACGAAGGTAAGGAATAAACTTTCACTTAAAAGCTTGGGCTTTGCCTCACAGGTATTAGTGGATGGAGTTCCCATCATGGCTCAGAGGTTAACGAACCCGACTAGCATCGATGAGGACACAGGTTTGATCCCTGGCCTCTCACAGTGGGTCAAGCATCTGGTGTGGCTTTGAGCTGTGGTGTAGGCCGGCAGCTACAGCTCTGATTTGACCCCTAGCTTGGGAACCTCCATATGCTGCCAGTGGAGCCCTAAAAGACAAAAAACAAACAAACAAACAAAAAACAAGTATTAGTGGAAAGATTATCTAAAATACGACTCTCAATACACAGTCTCTTTTCTGTTAGTTGTTAGCTTCAGGTAGAAGAAAGGAATGAAAACAGGGAGGAACTGGTACAGTAACTAGACCACTACCTTCTTATGCTGAAAAAGCTAAGATGGGGAAATTGAGCAATGTGTGATGCTTCAGCTTGGAATTCTAAGTTTCTAGAAAGCTCCTCTTCTTTCTACCTCAGTTTAGGTGAATTTCCCTATCTGGATTTTGCTCTTCCTAGTCCTCGAATCAATTTTCTTATTACTCAGTTTCTCGAACTGAGCTGGACTCCCATTCCCATGAAATTCTTTTCCAAATTGTCTTCTTTGGATATGTCTAGACTTCCAAGAAACTCAGACTGAGTACAGAATGAAACAATGTGGTGCCTGAACTTAGAAAAAGATGCTTGCACATTTGAATTATTGCAGCTGTCGATTTATTTAAGAAGAAACAAGAGACAGAGGCTGCCTGTGAAGTGAGACATGCTGATGGTCTAGTTTAGTCAAGGAGGAGTCTGTGAAATAAAGATTAAAAATAAAGAAAAACTTTAAAACAAGAGGAAAATAAAACCAAGGGATCTCTACAGGCTGGATTCTTTCAGAAGCTTCTCCCTCTCAAAGTGAATGAAAGGCTCTGAATGGACTGTATCACGAGCAACAATAACCTTCTCCTTATTTTTTGGAGCGGAGTATATGTGTCTTTTCCTCTCCTTCTCAAGACTTTCTATTCAAAAGTTAAACTCTTTTCACCTACTCTGTTTACTCTGCAGGTCGACTTTCAGAGCCCCTCAATACTTCAAAGTGTACTTATGAGGCTGGACTCTCCAGCTGCATATCTATCAAGAGTGGCTGGGGAGGTAAGTGTCATGTTTTCACCATGATTCTTTACTGATCTAGCCTGTGAGGTTTGGTTTCTCTGCTTTTATATATGGCAGGATAAATTGGGATATATCCTGATATTTTCTTTGTAAACATGTACAATTTTCTGTGCAATATCCCAGGGGAGCCAATCACCTTTAAAAACCAAATAAGAACAACCACTCTTACTACGGCCATGTCTAAATTATGATGTAATAGCACATGGAAAGTTCTAGATTGATACTAGAGAAGAAAATGATCCTTAAATGTACCCAGTTTTTCAAACTTTTTGTTATTTGTTCCACACACATGCCTAGTCCCTTCTCCAACTAGCTACTATTTATTTCACATGTAACCACATTCCAGCACCTTACTTAATCCCTTTAAATCTGTAGTTTAATTCCACCCTTCCCATGGTCTTAAAATTATCCTCATGATGCAGATAGTCAAACAGAAGCTGAGAGGTCGAGTAATGTGCTTTTTATCATAAAGCTAGTAATAAAGTCTTAATATTCATCTTTCTATCTCAAAAATTTATTTTCTTAATCACTGTTCCATTTTGCCTCCCTAAACCCCTAATCTGTAACAAAACTTGATACTGATTTTTATTTCCAAGTGTAAGGCTTATTTCAGACCTTAAACATCCATTTCACTAGTGGCTACATCTAACATAACTGCTGCTTCTCAATGGTTTATTCAGAAATATAAAATCACCAGATACAAAGTTTTGAAAAGTGAATCTTGTAAGTGTACATTTCAAAATTGTACTTAGTAATGAACAAAATTCTTTTAGGGCCAGTTTAGACAGTCCAAGGTAAAATGTATATTGACAATCATCCACTCAAATTTGAGAATTAAGATTAAAAGTAGAAATAAGTGGAATGAAGTCATCTAATGTACCAAGTTTCAAATGGTGAGAAAATGATTTGCCATCCAAAGGTTTGAAAATATTCCTTGAAATACCCATCTATCATTTGTGTTTTCTCCCTTGTGTTTAGTATCACTAATTACCTTGGGGTTAACAATCAAAACATCCTCTGGTTGTCAAGCAGGGATGTGAGAGGATGTGTTTCATTAACATAAGGTAGGGATTCATGCCTGTGACCAAAGCCAGACTGAGGAGTAGGCCTGGGAATAACCCAGGCTTGGGAGCTGCCACTTTCCTGGTAGGCAAGATGGACACAGGAATCAAGAAATAGATAATAGTCCAAAGATAGAATATACTATACTGAGCACTTAGTTGAAATGAGTTAACATCAAGAACCAGAAAAAAGATACCAAACTGAAAATTAAGAAAATGTATTCGAGGTTGATTGGAAGGAAAGTTAGCTGGGATTCAGAACCATCCCCCAAGAGAGATGAGAGAATACAGAAAGATAGTTAATTCAAACCCTCTTCTCAGTTTAATTTATTTTCGTCTCTCTCTCTCTCTTTTTGGGTGGCACCTGCAGCATATGGAAGTTCCCAGGCTAGGGGTCAAATTGGAGCTACAGCTGCTGGCCTACAGCACAGCCACAACAATGCAGGACCCGAGCTGCATCTGCGACCTACACCATAGCTCATGGCAACACCAGATTCTTAACCCACTGAGCAAAGCCAGGGATCAAACCCACATCCTCATGGATACTAGTAGGGTTCATTACTGCTGAGCCACAGCAGGAACTCCCCTCGTCTCAATTTAGACAAAGAATCTCCACAAGTAACACTTACACATTGAGCATCACCTACATTTTTACCCAAATTGAAGTAAATGTTTTCCTCAGCCAAATATTATTTGCTTCCTATTTGAAGGGTAAGTAAATATAGGACATGGATAATTTGTAACTGGGTTGAATTAGGTGGATTCATATACAAATATCTGTACCCAGGTGTGCCTTTGATGCGGAAACTTTCCTGACTGTCATTAATTCTAAACTCTCATAGTTCTGTGCATTTCATATAACCAACAAATTCAACATAATGGTTTGGGGGATAAACTGGCTAAATTATGTAGGCCAAGCCTTAGTAATTTTGCTGCTTTGTATAGACATTTGATGAATTCAGATACCTTTCTCTTATTGTATTATAGGCATCAGCTTCTATGTGCTTGCTACATACTTCCTTGCTGCAATTGAATCTAAGTTTTTGAGAGCTATACCATATGAAATAGAGTTAATTCCTCAAGAGGAATACAGATCTAAGTTCTGTTACTCAGTTGCAGAATGTCGGGCATCCTACCCACGAGCTATGGATAGAGGCAATGATTTTTTCAAGGTAAAAGAACACAATGATACTTTTCTGAGTGGAATGAATGAAGACACCAAAGGTCTTCTGTTGGATTTATGATTGAAAAATAATAAGCTTCACTTTCATATACATATGAAATTATACATTAAGAGTTTTGTCCCTACCCCATCAAATTGTTCCTATTAGTATCCTGAAATAATACTAAATAAACATTTAATAGCAAATGGTATAATTTTATTTGGAAAAAGTTTTTTCAGTAGAATTGAGGTGAAAATTACCAAATTAATGTTTTTCTATGCAAATAGACTAGCATAAATCTGTTAGGCAAGCAAATAAAGTTAAATGATATCTTCAAGTGCTAAAATTTATTTTGAAAATAAGTTTTATTTCTAGACAATAAGCTAGATGAGTATTTCACAGTATTCTGTTTCAGGAATTCATGAAATTTATAATTAAATTTATTCTAATTTTATTTGAAAATCTATTGACATGGATTATATTATTTATTCCATAGTATTTGCTGTCCAGAGTGGTGGTTTCCTCTGTTGGAGGTATTCCTAAGTACAACGTAGATGAGGACACAGTGATTCGTTATATGTGGGACGTCCATCAAGCAGCCGTTGATGTTGGAAAATCACAGCTCAATGATGTGTAAGAGAATTGCTTTATGTGATACAATTCAACTTGGTTTCTTTCTGGCATAGTAAAACTTAATGTGTAAACTTTTGTTGTCTCAAATATTCATGACTCATATTTTCCAGAATGTATCAAGAAATCGTTTTTCCATTTTTATTTGCAATTCATTCAGGATCCATCTGGCCCATCAGTGAAGACAGATATGAAAAGTTGCCTGGTTGTTTATACTTCTTCCAGGAGTACATTCTTTGACAGTATAGCTCACAGTCATGTCTAATCAAGTTTGTATGGACGCAATATGCAATTAATTTCTATTCTTAGATTCTAGATGTTTAGATAAGGTAGCTATGCAAATAGTGTGGTAAAATATTCTGTGTCGGCTTTCAATTTACAACACAACCCTTCACCCCCTAAAAAAAAATACTTTAAAACACTTAGTACTAATTTGTTGTTTGGAAATTCTCTGTGGTCCACTTAGTCACTCAAATCTTGAAATATTTTTTAAGCGATTTCTTAAGGAGATGGTCATTTCTTTTCTTTTTCTTTTTTTTTTTGACAAATAAAAACAAAGTAAAATAAGCTAGTGAAATTTACGTGTTTAACCCCAGCAAATATAAGACATTTCATTTAATAATAGGCAGTGACTAAAACAAAGTCTGCTGCTAAGTACCAGTCAGCTTCATTTAGATTTGATAAAATAAAAGCTTTCAATGGAAGAAGTCCAGGATCCTGGTTCTGCTCTTCTTTCTCTTCTGGGCTTTTTGTCTCCCTGGTCCTAAGTCATCCTTGACTCCTGTGGTCAGCTTCTGTGCTCCTTCCCATAGCACTGTTCATGGTCTCCTGATCTCAGTGAGTTATTTCTTCGTATAAATGTGAGTTGCAGTGATTTGAATTATCTAAATTCAGTCATTAAATAAGATTGTGTCTCAAAGCAGCCTTCAACATTTTTGGTGTTATTCTTCTTGTATAACAATACCTAGATATGTGAATCACAGAAACTCTGGAGAGATAATTCTTTTGAACTATAAATATCATTGGCAACTACCTTTTATGGAGTATTTTATATAGATTTTGCGAGTGGAATGTACTTATTTAGGTGTGGAATAGTATAAACAAAGGTGAATGACCTTGGCAAAATCTCCTCACTTATTCATAAAATAATCTTGCTATTTTCCTCGTTTTCATGACAGACTCCTTTATCTCCATCCACATCACTCTATGCTTATTCCATTATCTTTTAGTATTAAAGCTGTCTGCTTATAATAAAGGTTGACACAGTGAAATGTTTCAGTCATAGGGGTGTCATGCTCATTGCCTCAACATTTTTTTAATCAACAGCTCTAAAGTTTTAATCAACAGCTCTAAAGTTCCTTGAAAAACATCTTCATGGTGACAATAAATTTGTCCCCGCTGTCCTTTATGGTAACTCGCTTGCTTTTTCGAGTGCTTCTGTAAAACAAGTACCGTGCCAGCGCTTTGCAACCATTATCTCATGTAGGCTTTTCAAAAATCTTTTTTTTAGAGAATTGAACAATTTTGAAGCTACATATTTTGGTTTTTTAAGCATTATAGTCAGAACAGGAATAGTGAGATTATTGTAAATAATGAACCATTAACCTAATGAAATTGGTTTAGTTTAGGAAAGTATGTGTTCTTTAGTGTTCAAAGTCCTTTAACCTTATTTGCTCTCACTGAGTTCAACATGTGAAAAGGAATATTTCTGTCGCTATAACTCTTATGCTATCAATCAAGAAGCAAGGCATTTATAATAAATTTTTATTGACAGATAACAAATATGCAGTGAGGTATACAGATTCCAAGTCTTCAATTTAGTGGGTTATCACAAAATAAACGCCGCATGCTACCAGTTCCCAGGGCAAGAAACAGAATTTATCCATCACTGCAGGGACCACTGTCCTCATTTTATTTGCTGCACTTTCCCTTCTACCCAAAGGTAACTAGTATTCCTTTTTTTACGATTTTTATTTTTTCTATTATAGCTGGTTTACTATGTTGTGTCAATTTTCTACTGTACAGCAAGGTGACCCAGTCACACATACATGGATACATTCTTTTTTCTCACATGATCATACTCCACCATAAGTGACTAGATAGAGTTCTCTTGCTCTACAGCAGGATCTCATTCTTTTTTCATTCCAAAGGAAATAGTGGTAACTACTATTCTAATACCATTGATTACCTTTTCTTGCCTTTAAGCTTGGTATCAATGGAACAACGCAATAAACGTTTTTGGCTTCTTCCATTCAAAATTTTAGTGACTGGAGTTGTCCATGTTGTGTACATCGACAATTTTGCCTTTTTCATATCTGTCTAGTAACAGATTAATATATAAGTTTAATTAGCCATTATCCTGTAAAAGGACTCGTGTGTTGTTTCTAATTCTTGACTGTCACATATATTCTACTTGTTATGAACATTCTCATTCTTGTCTTTTAGGAAATGCATGTCTGACTATCTGATAAAGAGATTTTCTGGGTGAAAGAGGCTCTATACCAAAGAGTTTGTATTTTTACACAAATTAATATTCATTCCGGCAGTGTCGATAGGTTCCTTTGCATCATATTCTTTCTTATACTTGATTGTAGTCACTTTTCATGTTTTTATCCATTCTTTTGAGTGTTTTTACCTAAACGCAGAAATCGCTAAAAAATCCGAGATTACTAAATGAGGTTGCATATGTCTCCATATTTAGCAAACTATATGAGTGTGCTCTTTTGTGAAGCTCCTATGCATTTTATTAAAAGGCTATATTTTTTTATTGATTTATAGGAATATATATCTAATAAATAGTAAAACTTTGTCAGTTATATATCTTTAATGCATCTTTTCTCACTTTATGCTTGTCAGTTTACCCCTTTAATAATGTCTTCTTAATGTAGAAAATTTTTAGTGTAGACTAAATTCTCAATTTTTTCTTTTACCATTTAATCCTTTTTTTCTCATTTAAAGAAAATTCTACCCCAAGATCTTCAATTGCTTGGTATTCTGTTGCATGTGTATGTGTGTAGACTTCTATTTAGTCAGTCAGTAACTGCAACTTTCCTTCTCTCAGTATGCTCCATAATTTTATTAAAGATTCTTCTCATTGCTTTCTAATAGAGCAAAAGCTTTCAAAATCATCTACTGCCTTGAGTGGAAAAATGTCCTCATATATCATACTTACCAACTGTCTTCTTCTTAATGAACTTGAGTTCCCATAACTAAATGCTATAGACTGGATGTGGCTTAAACCACAGAAATTTATTTTCCTACAATTCTGGAGCCTTCAATTTCAGAGTTAGGGTGCCAACATGGTAAAGTTCTAGTAAAGGTCCTCTTTCTGGCTTATAGATGGCTGCCTTCTTACTCTATCCTCAAAGAGAGGGAGAGACAGAGGGAGGAAGTGATGGAAGAAGGGAGAGAGACTGCACTCTGGCCTCTCTTCCTCTTTCACATAAATTTTAACATATAAATTCTCAGTCCATAATACTTTTTTTCTTGGATTTTGATCTCACAATTTCTCGGAAGTAGTTCACTCTCTGATGTCATTAAACATGTTTTTAATATTTTATTCAGTTCTTATCGTTGTTCCCTGCAATTGAGCCTGCCTTTTTAAGTTTTTTAATTAGATGAACACAAAACAAACTTCAATCATCTGTCTGTTTGTTTGTTCCCTTGGCCTTGGACCCTGTTGTGTTCGATTCTAGAAGGTGATTTGATTACTGTGGCAAATTCCTAATCCATTACTTATTTTCCATTAAAAATTGTAAGCATGTACACAGAGTAAATATCAGCGTTAACTATGTATTTTGTTGTAGAATTCTTAGAAATTGCTATTAGGTAATCTGCTATTCATTATATTGGCTCGTATTATCCAGTTCCTGAACTTTGTGGAAAACAACTGATGCTAGATATTAGTAGCATAGAAATTAGATACAGGAGAAATACGACTAGAAATCACAAAGAATAAATCTGGTGGAAGTAAGAGATGGGGTGGTTAATATACCACAATTCTTAAAAACTGTAATTCAAAGTTTTGCCTTCTCTGTTGCTATTTAAGAGATTCTTTAGCCAGGCACAAGTAGAAGATATTGTGAGAATTAATTACATTATTCTGAAACTTTAGGTTCTGGTGAGTAAACCATGTATTAAATTGCATACAAACTCTCAGGAACTTTCGAGAAAACACACATTTGGAATTCAATTTGCATTTAGGATGAAATATTTTGTAACATGCTGCTAATTTTGTGTCCCTCCTTTAGAGCATTCTATTCTTCTGAAACTGAACGAGACTTCTTCATGGACTTTCTACTTGCAGTAGAATTTTGTGTGGCAACATTATATCGCCCCTACATTAACAGTACGGCAGAATTCCTAGTGGGTTTCCCACATAGGCCACTCACAGACCAGGATCGTAATGTTCTTGCAAGTGACTTCACCGTACGGGAAAAAGCATTTATGAGTTCAGTGAAATTCTTTTCGAGAACAAATGAAGCCACAGGTATGATTAAGAGTTATATTATATACAAAGCCTAATGAACCAAAGTCATTTAAGAGCTAAATATATTTAATGATTCACTCAACAGGAATTATGGAGTACCTACTATATTTTAGTTGTATTGAATATAATTATGATAGTTAATGAAAATTACCCATCCAGGACCTCATATATCTTCTCACTACTGCAGTAATGATAGTTCTAAAATAAACATTTTTAGGAATTCCCATCGTGGCTCAGTGGTTAACAAATCTGACTAGGAACCATGAGGTTGTGGGTTCGATCCCTGGCCTTGCTCAGTGGGTTAAGGATCTGGCATTGCCACGAGCTGTGGTATAGGTCACAGATGCGGCTTGGATCCCTCGTTGCTGTGGCTGTGGTGTAGGCCAGTGGCTAAAGCTCCAATTCGACCCCTAGTCTGGGGACCTCCATATGCCTCAGGAGCGGCCCAAGAAATGGCAAAAAGACAAAAAGATTAAAAAAAAATTTATATATTTCTTTTTAAAATTTTCATTGTTATCCTCATAATATTCTGGGTTTGGGATTAAGATTCAAACCTATTAGTCCATGAAAATCAGGCCCTTCATTATCGATGTGTAACTCTCTCCTGCCTCTCTCCTGCCTTGCAATCAAAGTACAGCATTTTCCTAACATGTCGGGCAGCCTGGAATCCATCTCCCCTCATTCTTCAAATGACTACCTCTTATTCTTCTTTCAAATCTTCTAAAGTCCTCTTTTCTCTGACTGCTGCCTTGACCATTGCCTCTGGCTAACCTACGCCAATATTAAGAACTGCCTTCTCATCACTTTTTTGTATTAGAGTAGACTCTCCATTACCCTTCTCATACTGTGCAATTATCATGCAATGCTTTGCTTGTTAGTTTTTCACAATGGACTGAAAAACACAGGGCTTTTCTTGTTACTCCAGCATCTAGCCAAACAATATAACTGGCTAAGTCTAGATCAGATTGACCCATGGTTGTAACACAGGGGAAGGAGCATGTTAGATGTTGGCATCTCCATGTAGGTCCTGAGTCTAAAGCAGGGGAAGAAGAGTGGTTACCCTAAAGGAGAAAGGACCATGTAGATATGACAACTGGAGGAGTCACTGTGAATTGCACAGTCCTCTTGTATTTGGACTAACTGAAGAAGTGCTAAGTGTTTTTAAGCAAGGAAGTGGTGTGATTTTTTTTTTTTTTACTTTAAAAAATAGTAAGTTTGGGATCTTGGAGGGGAATTGTAGGAGTAAATCTGAAACTATTGGTAAGGCTCAAAAAGAAATTAATATGCAATATCAGTGTGTGTCAACACAGCAGGATAGATATGCCCGGACATGAAAGCATTGGATCAACAGGACTTGGCCACAAAACATTTTGAGGAGGGGGTGGAAGGGATAATAACTCTCAGGGATTTTTGGTTAGGTTGGTGGAATATAAGATGTACTCATCCATCAGGATGGAAAATATAGTAAGAAATAGAGCTGACTGAGGTGGAAGTAGGAAGACTGGGTGCAGAGAAAGGTAGTTCTATAACATTTTTGAGCATAAATTAAATATTAGATATTAGGCTTCATATTTTCACACATCACTTTATTTCTTGTTCATAATAACATTATGAAATGTTTTCATTGTTGAATAAAGAGATTCATTGAAGATAAATAACATGTCCAAAATGATATACTTTGTAAGTAGCTGAAGCAGGCTTACACTAGCGATTGTTTAACTTAAATTTTTGTGGGTTTTTTTCTTCACTATCTAGTATTCCCTTCCTCATAAATACAAAATTATCAATGGACTAATGAATGTTATACATTTAAATCTTGGCATTTTAGAATTAGAATGGTGTAGACTCTGCTGTTTTGGTCCATGTTTGCATAGACTAACCCCAAGGTCAGGGAAGCTCATTTGGCAAATATCACTCAGCTTTTTAGTGCCAGTTTGCCAGCTGGACAACAACTAGGTCTCCTTCTTCCCAAGAAGACATTCACTCTATGGACAAGACATTATAAACAAGATTAGGAAAGGGGTTACTATGGGTCTAAATTTTATTTGAAATAAAATAATGATACATAGCAACTGTCCTTTATTTACTCCATAAAATATTGTGGCTACTGCATTGTTTGGGAATTTTTAAATAGGTCTCATTTTCAAATAAGGGAAATAGCCCCTCATTAATGCTGTTAGATTGTCCAACATAATGTATTTTCTTTTTCTTTTCTTTTTTTTTTTTTTTGTCTTTTTGCTATTTTTTGGGCCGCTCCCACGGCATATGGAGGTTCCCAGGCTAGGGGTCGAATCGGAGCTGTAGCCACCAGCCTACGCCAGAGCCACAGCAATGCAGGATCCGAGCCGCGTCTGCAACCTACACCACAGCTCACGGCAACGCCAGATCGTTAACCCACTGAGCAAGGGCAGGGACCGAACCCACAACCTCATGGTTCCTAGTCGGATTCGTTAACCACTGCGCCACGACAGGAACTCCTGTATTTTCTTATATTCTTTGATGAAGCCTAATTGTCAGACAAAGGTACTAAGATATTACAAATCTTATCATTGGAAATTTTAATTTAACATTTCATGTTTTTAGATTTCTACATTATATTCATGTTTTCATTAGCTGAAAATATAAATATTCCTATTTTCACAGGAGGGTTGTTTTTAACAATTTGGAAGATAGCCATGACTTCAGAAGCTGGACGGGCTGCAGGACGATTCCTCATTAAAATGCTTCTCTTAATACCGAGTCTTTAATGGCCTTTTTTTAATGCCACTGTATGTAATCAACTTGATTCCATGATTAAACGCAATTAAACGCACAGTTGACTCAGTTCTTGGCCTAAGTAGATATTTTGTAAGTATGTTCCAAATGATTGAGGCTACTCTGAGCAATACTAAAAAGCATAAAATGTCCTGTGACTTTGCTGTTATAGCAAGAATTCCTGCCAAAATTCTGAAATAAACACGAATGGGATGATATTTCACAGAGAGTCCTCTATCTCACATAAATCTGGGATATTTTTCTCTTGGCCCCTCAAAAATGTGACCAGAATTATTTAAGGATTCTCTAATATTCCCTGTGAGATTATTCTATTATTATTATTATATGACTGTTAGCTATATACCTTATCCTTCCTTATAATATATTCCTCAAGTATATTACTGTAATTCTTCTAAAGCAATCTCTATAATCTTTTGCCAACAAAGGGTTTCTGTAATTTGAAGAGATCAGGCAAATTCAGGGTGGCGAAGGTGTTGACAAGATTGCTATTGCCATTCGAACTCATATTATCCAAAAAGAAGCTTAGGTTTTCTTAAAATAATATATTAATTGTGAGTGTAACCCTCATACGTATTCTTACAATTGCTTACTGGTCGAATTATTTTTTCTCCCTCATTCACCCAACACCTTCTCAAGGTATTGATAGAGACAACTGCAAATATACTATTTTTCAAAAATAAGTTTACATCTTTCTCTCGTGAATCAATCTCTATTGTTGTTATATAAATTTGGATATTTTATGTTATTTGCTTTTTTTTTTTTTTTTAGGGCTGCACTCATGACATATGGAGGTTTCCAGACTAGGGGTGGAATTGGAGCTGTAGCTGCTGGCCTACACCACAGCCACAACAACATGGGATCTGAGTCTCATCTGTGACCTACACCAACAGTTCACCACAATGCTGGATCCTTAACCCACTAAACAAGGCCAGGGATCAAACCTGTGTCCTCGTGGATGCTTGTCAGATTCTTTCTGCTGAGCCACAAGGAGAACTCCAAATTTAGATTGTTTTGCCCAGATATCTGTTCACCTTTATAAAACATCTTCCACTTAGTGAAGTTCCAAATTCTGTATTGTACCTTAGAGTGGTGGCAGAAAGAGTAACATAATGTTTATCACACCACAAATCAGTTAATTTTTCCTAATTTTCCTGCCTCCCTTAAAAAAAAAAAATTCTTCTCCAAATACCATATGTATACCATATATTTCTTGTTATCAAGATAGTTGACAGAGATACTGCTTAGTAAATTCTAGTTCCATCTGGCCTGGGAGCATAGTAAGAAACGAGTTACTGTGAAACCCCACCCATTTGCTGCCCAAGGACACAGCATACACCAATTCTGGCTCAAAACAGTGTGAGTTTGATCCCACAGGGCAAATAAGTTCCTTTTCAATGCGTGATATCTTGGACACAAAGTAATGGAATTATAATAGCCATGTTTTCCAGTGATATTATATCAAGTTTAAGCCTGTCCGATGTTTCTACACGCCGAGGAATGGCAGGTGGCCAGCAAATTACCAGGAGCTAGAGAAGAGCTGTGCAACAGATCCTTCTGCCCAGCCCTCTAATGGAATCAATCAATCCTGCCAAGGCCTTGATCTTAGGAATCTAGACTGTAGAATTGTGAGAAAAGAAA
Source organism: Phacochoerus africanus (assembly GCF_016906955.1). Taxonomy (NCBI): domain Eukaryota; kingdom Metazoa; phylum Chordata; class Mammalia; order Artiodactyla; family Suidae; genus Phacochoerus; species Phacochoerus africanus. Next base: position 35,523,053 of record NC_062545.1, read on the forward strand.
TTCTATTGTTAAAGCCACTCAGTTTGTTGTATTTTGTTAAGGCAACCCTTGCAAAATTAATACAGTGCCCTTATCCCCAGAACCTGAGAACATGCTACCTCTCATCTTTAGCAGATGTGATTAATTTTAGGATCTGGAGGTTGGGGTAATTACCCTAAATTATCAGGTTCACCCACAGTAATCACAAGAATCTGGTGAGCGAGGACCAGGAAGACTAGAGTGGGTAGTAATAGAGGGGAAGACCAGAGCAGAGCTTGGAGTGACGCAAGGAAAGGATCACAAGCTAAGGAATGAACGGGATTTCTAGAAACTGTAAAAGGCAAGGAAATGGATTCTCCTTTGAAGCCTCAGAGGGAAGCAGTCCTGCAGAAAACCTTGAAGTTAACTCAGTGAAGCCATATTTGGACTTCTGACCTCCAGAGCTGTAGTATAATAATTTTTTATTGTTTTAAGTCACTCAGTTTCTAGCAAATTTTTACAGGGCAATGGGAAACTTTGCATATCCTGGCATAAAGGTGATGATAAACATAGTGCTTCACCAGTTCAGTAATATACAGGGTCCATTTGCCAATTACTTCATCGTCTTTCTAGTAACCAAGTGCTGCCCCATTGCTTGGAAGAGAATCCTTTTAGTGTCTCTGAGTTAACTAGCTAGGTCCTGTTGTCTAACATGTTATCTCCGTTTCCCAAGGCCACCTATTCTTTTTAGTATATTGGGGAGAGTGGTGTTGAAACCACAATGAATATTGGTTTTGCTGAGTATTTCAGCTCCAGAAAACGTTTGCTTCCTACCATTACCCTAGCCTTTCCCCATAAAACAAAACCTGGAAAAACACCTATCTTTTTTTTCCAAGATTCTCTTATATATTCTGTTTTCATGACCCTTGTCTCACTGCGGTGGATAATTAAAATTGATGTTATTTTGGGGGCCAACTCAATCTAAACAAGCCTAGGATAAGCTTCAAAGAAACCCGCATCTCCCAAGCTACTGTATTGAACCTCAAGACTTTCATACGAAGCTATATGATTAAGCACATGAAACAATTTTGTGACAACACAGTCTTTTTTAGAATATTGAATTTCTTAACAGTACAAACTAGTGAGGAAATATAGTTGGAGCAAGAAGAGATAGGACAGGCAGGCAACTTTTAGTATTTAACATGATTTGATATAAGGTACAGATGAGAAGAAATTAAAAGTGGTCAAATTTTATAAATGTATGTTTTTCCTTTCTTTGTGGTTGATATCAAAGTGAATTCACTAGTTATTTTATTTTTCCATAAAATTATAATCATTCTAGCAAAGAAGCCAGATATCAGTGAGTTGTCATCATAAAAGTGTCAATACATTTTATATTGTGCTATTTTATATGTTCTTGTTCCACTGAACTAATGTCACTCTTATAATCAGTTATTTTATTCCTTAAGTCTTTATAGAAAAATTTGAAGCCAGTTTATACGTAGGATTGGCCCCATAAATGGTGTTGCATTGAAATACACATCCAAATATAGGAATCTATATATAGCTCCCCCCAGTGTAAACTGAGAAATCCTAAAAAATTAAACTGTATGTAAAAGACATAAAACAAATAAGAAATATTAGGAGAGTGAAATGTGAATGGGGATATTGATGGGTTGTGGATAAGATTTTTATCATGACTTTTAAAAATTTGTGTCATATAAATATCATATAATAGCAATATTTTTTGTTCACTTAACCAGTCAGGCTTAAAAAGTCTACTTATGTTCAATAAGGGATTTGAGGCTACATTCTTGAGGGAAGAGATCAGAATCAACTGGAGTTCTTCTGTTTCCATCTTCAAGAGCTCATTCCATGGAACCACTACAAAGTAGAGTCATGGCCCCAGAAAACTCTAAAAGGAGTCTAAAGAGTATATGAGGCGAGAGAACTCAAAGACCTCATTGACATTAGCACTGAAATTCACAAGCCTATTCTGTCTACTTTATCATTTCTAACTAATTGACCAATAAAACTCACCAGGGAGCACACAAAAAATCAAATGGTAACAAAGAGATACAAGATTTCCCCTTTAGAAATAACTGCATCATTTCAAAATTCACCCAGCAGTTTTTTGGCCATGCCCTTAGCATGTGGAAATTCTGGGGCTAGAGATCGAATCTGTGCCACAGCAGTGACCCAAGTCACATCTGTGATGGCACAAGATCCTTAACCCACTGAGCCACCAGGGAACTCCCACCTAGTATTACTCTAAATATTTTGTACTAACCTACCCAGAATTCTTTGCCATTCCTTAACAGTTTTCTGGCAAATATCTTATACTCCAGGAATTGGAACTCTGCTTGTTAAAAGTGCTCCATATGCATCTTTAAGAGTATGCTTAGCAAGAGTTAAAGCTCTCCTATATAGAAGTCAATCTATTTTGATTCTGAAATCTTACCTCTATTTCTTAGTTAGATTTTTGGACTTCAGCAACAGGACTTGCAATTACTAGAGTGTTTTAGATCGTCTGATCCATGTTTTAAAAAGTTATCATTCTTTTCATTCCCCTCTCCTAACTTTGAAGATTTTATATCAGTCATTTAATCTCTATCTAGAATATTTTTTATGAGCAAAAGTCTTCCTTCATGTAGGCTTCAGAATATCCATTTGTCTAGTATATTGTTTTTCTTAAGGTCAGCAGTGGCCCAATAAAGGAGAAAAAAATTATCTTCCTGACTCCCTATAGGAGTTGTTGGTTTCAAGTCTAGCATGACAGTAGAATTACATGGTTGTGTCTTTTGTTCTTAAATAATTCAGAGCTGTCATTTTTTAAGATAAAAATGCTACTGATAGTGATAGGGATGGAGTAGGCATAGGCAGTTGTAGAAATCCCAATAAAGGATCATAGGTAGGGGAATCTAAGGGATGTTGGGAGACCACTGTAAGTTAATAAATTGCTCAAAAAAAAAAGCCATCAGAAAAAGGCAGTCTTGCTTGACTACTGGGGGTGCAAGAACTGCCTCAGGTCCTTGGATGGGGGATGGGATGAGGCCTGCATACAGATTCAGACAAAGGGCAGGAGTTTTGAGGACCGCCCTTCCGCTGATTTGAACACACATCTTACCAGCTATCAAGGGGGAGCTGCTACTCCCAGAAAGGAAGAGGCTATCTTTTTTCTGACCCCCACTCTCCTTGGATGATAAAACTGTACCTCCCAGATCCTCAGGGCAGAGCCTCTTTGCCTGCCTGTTAGCATCTCTCACAAGCATCCTATCTTAATAAATTTGTTTCTTGCCTATCACTTTATCTCTTGCTGAATTCCTTCCATGCAGAGGCGTGAAGAACCTGAACTTCGATAAGTCCAGACACAGGATGAGTTATTCTAATTTAAAACTGTGGCTTTAGGTCCCAATCTGGGTTTAGGCTGGGTTTGAGACCCAGCACATGGGTTCAAGCCCCAATCTGGACTTAAGCTGAGTTTGAGTCCCAGCATACAGGTTCAAGTCCCTGTCTGTGTTCTGGGTAGGTTCAGGCTGTTAGTGCTGTCAGTTTCAGTCGTATCCACACACTAAAAGCTTGCCTTTTTTATGAATGTTGTTGTACCAAAATCTCTCACTACAGTCCCTGAAAATAAAATACTTGGGAACTCTATTCCAGGTGCTCAAATCCTGTGGGTTTCAGAAGTTCTGCTTCTGCTTATTAGAAAGATATTCCAACTGGATTTGCCTCCTGCATAAACAACTTAAAACCAGGATAAAATATCTAAAATTTGTTTCTAGATATGGGAAAGCAATCAGAAGGAGACAGTAATTTAGAGAAAGGGAAATAAATCTAGTGAGCCTTACAATAGCCACAGTTTTCTGCCATTTGGTAGGTTTAGCAAGAAAAACCCCTAAGACTCCAGAGTTTTGCAGACTTGAGGAGAAAAAGATTGGACTCTAGGGAAGCAGAAACTATTAGAATTTGTTAAGTACAATGCCAGGGGCAAAGGGGAAGCTTGAAAGAACTGCATAAATTTGCATAGAGTTCTCCAGTCTTTGAGTTGAATAGCAACTTACACACGCAAAAGGGAACCTCTACAAGGCCAAAGAAAAAACAATTCCTTGGAGCGTTTAAGCCTTCAAATGCCTCCAGTTCACAAGCCAGTATTCATTCACGCTTCCTCCAGCTATATGGAGGAGATCTGTTGAATAAGGAGCATCCAGTCGATACCCCATGCCTGTCAGTTTTTAGGAGTAAGGATAAGCAGTCCCAAGTAAAATGACTCTAAAGTTGCTCCCAGGAAATCTCTTTTGTTATTGAAAAATTGTTGACAGAGAATATTATGTCAATCTCAGGTGCATTACATAGTGATTTGAAATTTGTATACGTTATGAAATAATCACCACAATAAGGCTAGTAACCATCTGTCCCCCTACAAAGTTATTACAATATTATTGACCATGTTTCTTATGCTGTATATTACAGCCTCCTGGTTATTCATTTTATAACTGGAGGTTTATACCTACAAATCCCCTTCACCTATTTTGCCAACCCACCCCCAGCAATCATCTGTTTGTTCCTCGTATCTATTGTTAGTATGATAGGATCAGGACTTGGACTTGTTCAGGTGATTTAAAACAGGCCCTTTATCAATTAATTACCAAAATAGGAGGCCTGTGATCAAACAATGAATGTACATACAGGTATCAGAGGAATGCTCTTAGGAGCACTTCCCTATAAATTTTTTTCCAGGCAAATAAGGTGTCCTTGCCCAAAACCAATCAGAAGATCAAAATGCACCCCCCTATATGGAGATCAAACCAACACATGGTGCAAGGGGGTTTGAGACAGGATATTAGTGGGCCTGGGGCAAGAGAATAAGGGTTCCCAAACAGGCCCATGATACAGGAATATAAGGAGAGACCCAGTTGTAGCCAGGGCCAGTCCCTACCCAGGGTGGCTCACTCTCTCTGAGGCCATCAAAAAAACTTGCTGTACACTGCTACCTGATTCATTTTTTTTTTAATATAATGATTTTAATTTTTTTCCATTATAGCTGCTTTACAGGTGCTACCTGACTCTTGATTGTGATCTCCGTGGCAGTGGGCAGGAGTGTTTTTCAGGGGCGACGGACAGGAGCAGCTCATTAAAAGTGCCCACATCAGGAGTTCCCATCATGGTGCAGGGGAAAGGACTCCAACGAGGAACCACGAGGTTGCAGGTTCGATCCCTGGCCTTGCTCAGTAGGTTAAGGATCTAGTGTGGCCATGAGCTGTGGTGTAGGTCTCAGATGCGGCTTGGATCTGGCGTTGCTGTGGCTCTGGCACTGGCTGGCAGCAACAGCTCTGATTAGACCCCTAGCCTGGGGACCTCCATAGGCCGCAAGTGCAGCCCTAAAAAGATAAAAGACAAAACAAAAAGAGCCCATGTCAGAGCTGTTACACTGTGGTGTCAGTTCAAGGGGAAAATTCCCTCCAACCTGGAACTGCTCCAGTGCTGAGCAGATGGCTCCCACCTGGAGAGATGGCCAGCCTCTGTCCCTGCGCGGCAAGACCACTGGGTCAACCCCAGCGCTACCGCAGCACCTCCTGGCCAGAACAACCTCCCTCTAAACCCCCTGACTGGGAGTGCCCGTCGTGGCGCAGTGGTTAACGAATCCGACTAGGAACCATGAGGTTGTGGGTTCGGTCCCTGCCCTTACTCAGTGGGTTAAGGATCCGGCGTTGCCGTGAGCTGTGGTGTAGGTTGCAGATGCGGCTCGGATCCCACATTGCTGTGTCTCTGGCATAGGCCGGTGGCTACAGCTCCGATTCGACCCCTAGCCTGGGAACCTCCATATGCCGTGGGAGCGGCCCAAAGAAATAGCAAAAAGACAAAATAAATAAATAAATAAATAAACCCCCTGACTGCCCACTGGATCTATCCTGGTGCCACTACCGCTATTCTCAGTCTACACCTCCAAATCCTTGTTGTGTGTAAGCAAGGACCAAGGGAGACGGCGCAGAGCAGACAAACCTGACACTAGGATTCTGTGGAAAATAATATGGAGGTTTCTCAAAAAATTAAAAATAGAACTGCCATGTGATCCAGCAATTTCACTTCTGGGTATTTACCCAGAGAAAACAAAAACAGTTTAAAAAGGTACAGGCATCCCAGTGCTTATTTCAACAAGTCAGAGAAAGACAAAGGCTGTATGATCTCATTCTTATATGGATTCTAAAAACAAAACAAATGAACATAACAAAATGAAAACTGAATCAGATACGGAGAACAGGTGGGTGGTTGTCAGAGGGGGGAGGGTGAGGAGTTGTGTGAAATGTGTCAAGGGAATTAAGAGGCTCAAATTTCCAATTACGAAATAAATGTCACAGGAGTGTAATAGCCAGCATAAGGAATAGGGCCAATAATGTTTGTAATAATTTTGTATGGAAATGGGTGGCTACTAAAGCTATCATGGTGATCATTTCATAATATATTTAAATGGTGAATTTGAAACTGACAGTATTATTGGCCTGAACCCAGCCACCCAGAATGGGACTTGCACCCATGAGCTGGGACTTGAACCCAGCCTAAAACCAGATAGGGACTTAAACCCACAGTTTTAAATTAGAATAACACCCTGTGTCTGGATTTACTGAGGTTCAGGTTCTTCATGCCTCCGTGCAGAAGGAATTCAGCAAGAGGCCAAGTGATAAGTAAGAAATAGATTTATTAAGATAGGACGCTTGTGGAGTTCCCGTTGTGGCACAGCAGAAACAAATCTGACCCGTAATCATGAGGTTTTGGGTTCAATTCCTGGACCCACTCAGTGGGCTAAGGATATGGCATTGCCATGAGCTGTGGCGTAGGTCACAGATGCGGCTTGGATCTGGCATTGCTGTGGCTGTGTTTAGGTTGGCAGCTACAGTTTCTATTCGACCTCTAGCCTGGGAAACTTTAGCCTTGGGTGCGGCCCTAAAACGACAAAGAAAAGAGAGAGAGAAATGCAAATTAAGTACACACTGGCACACCATTTCTTTACCGTGAAGTTAGCAAAGCTAGAAAATTTGAAATCTTTATTAACTGTAGTAGGGATAAGTTACACAAGACCCACAGAAGAATCTGGCCTTATGTAACAAAACAACATATATTCTCCCTTAAAAAAAACAAAAACAAAAAACTTTTAGTTTGCTACAATTACAGGTTCATAGGATGTGCAAAGAAATGTACAGGGCAGTCTCAGGCACCCACCACCTAAACACCTTCAATGTTAAAATTTTACATTATCAAAACCAGGGTTTTAAAACCACGTACGAGACCCTATATCTTTGTGTTTTGAAGTAAAAGGCCTTTCCTTTAGCCTCCCAGACCTCCCCTCAGTCTCAAAAGCCTGACTCAAGAGTTAATGATTACAAAATACTGTTAACAGCTAAAAACTAGTTAAAACAGTCAATTATGCTATGTCCTGCCTTGGCCCACTAACTTATTACTAATGTTTAACTAAAAACTAGTTTAAAAATTCCATTATGTTATGTCCTGCCTTGGCCCACTAATGTAATACGAATGTTTACTTCTAGTTAGAGCTATATTGCACCTAGTATCTGGTTTTTCACAAATGAGCTCTTCCTTGCTTAATTGCTTTCTTTTACCAATGTTTACTTTCTCTCTCTCTTTTTTTTTATAATGCAGTTGCTTTTTATTTATTTATTCATTAATTTTTGCTTTTTAGGGCCATACCAGGGTGCAGCACATGGAAGTTCCCAGGCTAGGGGGTCGAATTGGAGCTATAGTTGCCGGCCTACACCACAGCCACAGCAACGTGAGATCCGAGCCACACCTGCGATCTATCACCACAGCTCAGGGCAATGTCAGATCCTTAACCCACTGAGCAAAGGCCAGGGATCAAACCCGAGGCCTCATGGATATGAGTCAGATTCCTTTCTGCTGCGCCACAATGGGAACTCCCATTAGTGGTTACTTTCTAGTTAGAGTTATATTGTGCCTAGTGTTTTCTTTTGTAATTGAAACACTCCCTAACACCCCTTCACCTGTAAGCAATCTTCTTTCCAGAGAAAAGGTCAAGGAATGACAACTCCAAAGAAAACCAGAAACCATCACCAGACTGACTTACATTGTTACGGCAGATACCCAGCAGCCCTGCGCTGCAGCGTATCAGCTCTGGCGACAGCCCCGTGGCTGTAGTGTACCAGCTCCGGCAACTTTGCGGCTGCAGTGGATCAGCTCTTTTACCCGGCGAGAAACCAAGCGAGGACTCGGAGAGTTGGAGAACTCAGGTTTATTACGCCGGCGGGTTCAGAGGAGATCGCTCTCCAGAGTCTGAGCCCGGAAGAAGGGTTTCACAAGGCTTTTATGGGCTACGTCTTCCAGGTCCAAGCTTGACTAGTTGGACTGGAGTGACGTCAGGCAAGGTAGTAGCTGCGGAAGCAGATGCATGGGGGAGGATTGGTTGGGGCAGTTGGCTAGACTTTGCTTAGTCATCATGGCTGGGGTCTCTCCTTTCTACATTTTATTGGGACATTTTCTCCTACAACATCAGCATTGACGACTCTGAATTGACGTATGGATGAAGAATAGTATAGACCCCTTAATCAATAACCCTGTCTTCCGAGCTAAACCTAAAACCCCTTGCCCTTTCAGGACAGGAGATAGTTTCGAGGCGCTCATCTGCTATGTCCTCCTCTGTCTGGCAAAGCAATAAAGCTGTTCTTTCTCTTCCTCGAAACGCTGTCTCTGAGACTTAATTGGTGCCCAAGTAGAGGCCACATTCTCAGCTCACAGTTTGACATTATTTCAATCCACACGACTTGTTTCGATTTCATCAATTACAGCTGTTCCGCTTTGTGTGCCTGTATGTGTGTTTGTATCTCCACAAACTTGTCACATGTGTAGCTTTGTGTACTTACTACCATAATTAATATACTTAACTGTAGCATCGTCACAAGATGCTGTCATTCTACTTTATAGCCACACTCACTTACCCATCCGACCCCCTAGCAATGACTAACATGTTCTATGGCTATACTTACGCTATTCCACAAATATTATATAAGTGAAGCCGTATGGTAAGTTTTCTTTGAGACTGGCTTTCTTACTCAGAATAATGTTCTTGGGGTTCATTCCAGTTGCTGTAGGCATCAGTAGTGTGTTCCGTTTTATTGCTGAGTAGTATTTTTTGACATAGATATGCAGTTTGTTTATTCATTTATCTACTAATGCCATTTGGGTTTCTGGCTATTGTAGTTTTGGCTATTACATGTAAAACTGCTATAAATATATGGATATTTTTTCAACCCACACAAATTTTCTGCATGAAAATAGGTGATTTCCCTGGGATGTGTACTTAAGAGTTTAATTGCTGAGTCATATGGTAAATCCATTTCAGCATGAAAAGGAACTGCCAAATTATTTTCCAGAGTGGTATTGCCATTTTATACTCCCATCAGCAACATAGGAATGATCAAATTTCTCACTATTTTTTTTATTCTAGCCATTGTAATAGGCATGTAATAACATCTCATTGGGATTTTTAATTTTAATTGCCTCACTAACTAATGATGTTAAATGTATTTTCAAGAGCTTATTTGACATCCATTTCTCTTCTTCCCTAAAATGTCTTTTTTAATTACATTGTTTGTTGTTGAGTTTTGAAAATTCTTTGTGTAGTCTAGATACAATTCCTTTTTGAATATGTGATTTGCAAATATTTTCTCTCAGTCTGTAGCTTTTCTTGCCATCCTCCTGATAAAATCTTTCACAGAAGAGAATGTTTTAAATTTTTCTATGTCTGATTTATTAATTTTCCTTTTACAGCTTATCTATATTCTTGTCACAGAATTTTTTACATAACCTTTTTTTTTACTGTGTCTAATTTATCAAATTTTCTTTTATGAATTTTCACCATAAGTGCTTTTAAAATCATCTGATTCAAAGCCCAGTTTTCAAAGATTTTATCCTCTGTTTTTCTAAAAGTTTTATGTAGTTTTATCTTTTATATATATGTCCCAGGTCTACAATGAGTTAATTGTTGTATAGGGTGTGTGGACTAAATCAAGCTTTATTTGTTTGTCTGTGGATGTCCAATTTTTCCAGGACCATTTATTTATCCCTCTTCTATTAAACTTTATTTGGAACTTTGTCAAAAATTGTGCATAATTTATGTAGATTTACCTCCAGTTTCCCTCTTCTATTTCATTGATCTATATCTCTATTCCTCCCAAGTAAAATACTGTCATGATTACCGTATGTATGTAGTAAGCCAGGATAAATGACTCCTCCCAATTTTTTCTTGTAGTTCAAAATAGTTTTTAGTGATTATAGGGTCTTTCCCTTTCCATAAAAATTTTAGAGTAAGATTATTTATATCTAGGGTTTTTTTAAAAAAAAACAAAAACACCTTTTGACACATTGATAATAATTATCTTAAATTCATAGATAAATAGGGGAAACACACTTGGTGTGGCATATGGAAGTCCCCAGGCTAGGGGTCGAATTGGAGCTACAGCTGCTGGCCTACACCACAGCCATAGCAACGGCGGATCCAAGCCATGTCTGTGACCTACACCACGGTTCTGAGCAATGCTGGATCCCAGATCCATACTGAGTGAGGCCAGGGATCGAATCTGCCTCCTCATAGATACTAGTTGGATTCATTTCTGCTGTGCCACAATGGGAACTCCTCCTATATTGAATTTTTGAAAGCACAAATGCAGTATGTCTCTTCAAGCATTTAGGTCTTTGATTTCTTCCATCATGCAGATCTTTTACATGTTTTCTTAGATTCAAACCTAAGTATTTCATTTTCTTTTGGAGTTATTGTAAATGGTACTTTTAAAAAGTTGGTTTGGAGTTCATCTGTGGGGACAGAAGTCACTTCCCTGAGGCATCTTTGGTCACTGAGTGACCATCTCGGTGGGGGCAGAAACTGCAGGCCATAGAGACATAGAGCTTCATGCTACTGGCCTTTTGGAGGGTAGGACTGCCCATTCATGCCTTCGTTTGGGGTGGAAACTGGAGTGTCATGGGATTTCCTCCTGTCCCTGTTGCTAAGAAAACCTAAATGGCCACACCTAAGATATTGATTGAATAAACTTTTGAACACCCACACAGAGTAATGCTAAGCAGTTATCAAAAAAAATTTTTATTGAAAAATTTATCTAAGAAGACATATTGGATAATTTCCCATGAAAGAAAAACTAAGTGAAAAAGTCAGGGAACCAAAAAATAAATACAGAATTATATATTTTGTAGAAGAAAGATGGAATAAATAAGTGATAGATACAAAAATATAGACATAGATAAATACATACATAATATAAATATATTCATTAAAAAAAAAACCCACAGAGAATGGATAAGCCAGAAACTACTTAATTGGTTACCCAGTATGTGTGAGCAAAAATAGGTTGGCTCATAGCTCAGCAGTTTAAGGGTCAGGCATTGCCACAGCTGTGGCACAGGTTACAACTGTGGCTTCAGTTTGATACCTGACCAGGGAATGTCCACATGCCGTGGGTGCATCAAATAAAAGGGGGGGGGTGTTGGGGAGGAATAGGTAAAGACATAAAATTTTGAGATATATTTTCATATAGTTTTGAGATTTAAAGCTAAAGGATATTTAATATTAATAATTTACATTAAAATAAAATAAACCTACCTAAAATGACAAAAGACCTGTACTCTGAAAACTATAAGATGCTGATGAAAGAAATCAAAGATGACACAAATAGATGGAAAGACATACCATGCTCTTGGATTGGAAGAGTCAATTATTATCAAAATGACTATATTACCCAAGGCACTCTACAGATTCAATGCAATCCCTATCAAATTACCAAGGATATCTTTCACAGAACTTGAACAAAATATTTTAAAGTTTTTTGGAAGCACAAAAGACCCAGAATAGCCAAAGACATCCTGAAAAAGAAAAATGGAGCTGGAGGAATCAGACTCTCTGACTTTAGACTATACTACAGACCACAATCTTCAAAACCATATGGTACTGGCACAAAGACAGACATATAGATCAGTGGAAGAGGATAGAAAGTCCAGAATTAAACCCACATGCCTACAGCCAACTAATCTATGACAAAGGAGGCAAGGATATACAATGGAGAAAGGACAGCTTGTTCAATAAGTGGTGCTGGGAAAACTTGACAGCCACATGGAAAAGAATGAAATTAGAACACTCCCTAACACCATATACAAAAATAAACTCCAAATGGATTAAAGACCTAGATATAAGACCAGACACTATCAAACTCCTAGAGGAAAACATAGGCCAAACACTCTCTGACAGAAACCACAGCAACATCTTCTCAGATCCACCTCTCGGAGTACTGAGAGTAAAAACAAAAATAAACAAATGGGACCAAATTACACTTCAAAGTTTCTGCACAGCAAAGGAAACTCTAAACAACACAAAAAGACAACCCACAGAATGGGAGAAAAATCTTTCCAAATGAATCAACTGACAAGGGATTCATCTCCAAAATTTACAAACAACTTCTGCAGCTCAATGTCAAAAAAACAAACAACCCCATCCAAAAATGGGCAGAAGATCTACACAGACAATTCTCCAAAGAAGACATACAGATGGCCAAAAAACACATGAAAAGATGTTCAACATCACTCATCATTAGAGAAATGCAAATCAAAACCACTCTGAGATACCACCTTACACCAGCCAGAATGCCCATCATCAAAACATCTACAAACAATAAGTGCTGGAGAGGGTGTGGAGAAAAAGGAACCCTACTATGCTGTTGGTGGGATTGTAAATTGGTGCAACCACTGTGGAAAACAGAACGGAGATTCCTCAGAAAACTAAACATAGAACTCCCATTTGATCCAGCAACCCCACTCCTGGGCATCTACCCAGAGAAAACTATGACTTGAAAAGACACATGTACTCCAGTGTTCATTGCAGCACTATTTGCAATAGCCAAGACATGGAAACAACCTAAATGTCCATCGACAGAGGAGTGGATCCAGAAGATGGGGTACATATACACAATGGAATATTACTCAGCCCTTAAAAGGAACGAAATACCAGCATTTTTAGCAACATGGATGGACCTAGAAAGGATCATGCTAAGTGAAGTCAGCCATACAATGAGACACCAACATCAAATGCTATCACTGACATGTGGAGTCTGAAAAAAGGACAGAGTGAACTTCTTTGCAGAACAGATGCTGACTCACAGACACTGAAAAACTTATGGTCTCCAAAGGAGACAGTTTGGGGGGTGAGGGGATGCGCTGGGGTTGTGTGATGGAAATGTTATCAAATTGGATTGTGATGATCATTGTACAACTACAAATGTAATAAATTCATTGAGTAAGAAAAAAATTAAAAAAGAAAGAAAGAAAAGAAAAGGAAAAAAAAAAAAAAAACCACTGAGTGAGATCAGGCATCAAACCTGCATCATAACGGACACTGTGTCAGGTTGTCAGATTCTTAAACTGCTGATCCACAACAGGAACACCATGAATGTGTTTTGAATGAAGTATTCCAAACAATAGAAAGAATAAGTTTAGGAGATGTTACAAGAGATCTATGAAGTCTATGTGGTCAAATGAATAAATTTAAACACCTTGGTAAAATTTTTTTTGTCTTAGAAAAACACCAGACATAAAAGTATGTGTTATATAGTGTATATTACAAATACTTAAACATACATGTACATATATTTTATATACATGTATTAAATATAAAAACAACTTTAATAATGTATCTCAAACTACAAAGCTAGGTAGTATTATCATGTGAAGACCAATTTAATGTATTACAGGGAGAGGCTATTTTTTAAAGTAGACAAAAGTTTAAAATTTTGTTAAAGTGTAAATAAAATTCCTTATCTGATAAGAAAAGTCTTGAAATTATGGGGTTTTTTTGTTTTTTGTTTTGTTTTGTTTTTTGTCTTTATAGGGCTGCATATGTGGCATATGGAGGTTCCCAGGCTAGGGGTCCAATTGCAGCTGGAGCTGCAGGCCTACGCTATGCAACACAGGATCTGAGCCACGTCTGCAACCTACACCACAGCTCACCACAACACCGGATCCTTAACCACTGAGTGAGGCCAGGGATTGAACCTGCCACCTCATGGTTTCTAGTCAGATTTGTTTCCACTGAACCATGATGGGAATTTCTGTTAATGTTAATGTAGATAATTATGAAGGTAGTTTTGATTATGATGATAGTGATTATTTTTCAACAATAGTGGAATAAATTGAGTAGATTATACTGTGAATATGTGTAATAATTTAATTTCTGGCCCTGAAAAATATGCTTTTATAAATGAGAAATGTTCGTAGAAGTTTATTTGAAGAAAGACTGTTTGGACATAAACCTATGCTGATGAATAGGTCGAGGGCACTGAAAGAAATTTTGAAAAAAACTGCCTGTTAAGTGCTACTTCACACTTAAAAGTCCTGTGCCTGACACATCATCGGATGTCTAATATTTATGTACTGACAATAATCATATCAATACTGATGAACTCTACTTCTCACAGTCTTCAAGTATTCAGATTTAATAAGTGTTTAACGAATAGGTGTATATATTTATATATGTAAGAAATAAAAAATACTATAATATTTTTAGTCAATAGTTATCCTGCCATTTCATTCAATGGTTTAGGATTATATAAATAAACCACAACATTATTTATAGTCTCTGTTTATCTTCTTAAGTGTGAATGTTCATATATTTCATTGCATAACTTTTGTTTGTTTGTTTTTGTTGTGTTTGTTTTTAGGGCTGCACTTGTGGCATATGGAAGTTCCAAGGCTAGGGGTCAAATTGGAGCCATAGCCACAGCAACAGGAATTAAGCCACATCTGCAACTTAAACCACATCTCAGGGCAACACCAGATCCTTAACTCACTTAGTGAGGCCAGAGATTGAACCCGCATCCTCATGGATACTAGTTGGGTTCGTTACGGCTGAGGCACAACAGGAACTCCTCATTGCATAGACTTTAAGGTTTGCTTGCAGGATGTGGCTCACACTCTATTGAAGTTACATTTTGCATACATTACCTTTCTAAAATCTGAAAAACTTCTTCATTCTAGATCACTTGTGTGTTTGTATCACTTGCCTATTGCTACACTACAAATCACCCCCAAATTTTGCAGTTTATAACAACGTCCATGCATGACATCATAATCTGTGGGTCAGCAATTTGGGTTAGAGTCTGCTGGGCAGATAGATTTTCTGTTGATTTTGCCTTGGCTTGCTAATGTGATTTCAGCAATCTGGTGGCTGGATTGAAACTGTATGATACAGAATAACCTCACTTTTGGTGATTGGCTGGCTGTCATCTGATTCTCCACCATATGCCTTTCCAGCAAGCTAGATGGAGTTTGTTCACACGGTGTATGCTTTCCAAAAGGGTGAGGAGAGAAATTGCAAGGCATCTTATGGTCTAGGATGGGACGTTGCTCAGCACCCCTTTCACTGCATTCGGTGGGCAAAGCAAATCGCAAATCATTGATTGCAATTGAAGAAATGCAAGGAGTTCCCGTCATGGCACAGTGGTTAACGAATCTGACTAGGAACCATGAGGTTGCGGGTTCGATCCTTCGCCCTGCTCAGTGGGTTAAGGATCTGGCGTTGCCGTGAGCTGTGGTGTAGGTCACAGATGTGGCTCGGATCTGGCATTGCTGTAGCATAGGCTGGTGGCTACAGCTCCGATTAGACCCCTAGCCTGGGAGCCTCCATATGCAGCGGGTGCGGCCCTGGAAAAAATCGGAAAAAAAAAAAGTGGAGAAATCCCTTCGTAGCTGGAGCTGCAAAGATTTTTATGGCCATTTTATATTTACCTCAATGATATTATCCATACAGGATTATAAACCTGCTTTATCTCAAGAGGACTAGTGTCAAAACTATCAAAGGATGTATTCCTATTTTTATAGGAATGTCTTCTTCTGAGAATGAGTTTTAGCATGATGAATGATGGAAGATAAGGGGAAACACCAGAGGCAAGGTTTTATTGAGCAGGAGTAATTATTGTTACAAATCTATAGCAATCACCAAAAGGATGGAGAAAGGGAAGTGAAAGTAAATAGAAATGATGACGTTATAAGAATGTGTGAATAAGGTGTCCAGTTGGGGTAGTTTCCATCTTGGTGAGTCTCCATTGCAGCTTAATGAGGATGCCCAGGAAGTATTCTCCAAGGAAGACAAGTGTCAAAGGACAGACAAGTGTAGTAAAGACAAAGCAATGGAAATGGAATGTTATGAAGAGGGTGAGGATTATATTGTTATTTATTTATCTATTTATTTAATTGTCCTTGCAGCATGCAGAAGTTCCTGGGCCAGGGATTAATCTCCCGCCACAGCAATGACAGTATTAGATCTTTTAACCACTAGGTCACCAGTGGAAGACACAATGAAAAAAATCTCAAAGAGGATTCAGTGTAGCAGAAGAAAGATGAATCTAGTTTTAGGTGTTTTGAAGGAAACTATTTGCATTTGAGAGTGTTTGATACAAGTATTCAAAAAAAATTCATTTTTTTAACTGACAGAGTGACATGTCTCTAGCTGTTGGTTGTGATCAACAAAGATATGAAAACCCTTGGGAAATTTTTTTTGTGGGTAATACAGGACAGTTAAAATATCATTGTATATTAATAAATCAACTCAATGACCTAGCCACCTAGAACTGGCAAACATATCAAAAAGGAATAATAAATAGTAACCTACCTTTGTACATAGATGAGTTGCACTGAATTCTGAACTGAATTGTAGGTCAGGTAATCTCAGGGCAAGAACCCACTGAACCTGGAAAAATACTTAAGTTCAAGAGGAAAGGGGGAGGCGGTTGCCATTTTAAAGATGAGTCTAGAAAGAGTTAAATCTTTCCCCTACAACTGGATATGTGATGGCCTTGAGGATTGTACCCCTGTGTGTCTCAGGCCAAACCAAGTACCTGGGAGTGACCTTTTGGTTTCCTCTTTCCATTCACCTCACCTGTGCTTCATCAGTTAAAAAAAAAAAAAAATATATATATATATATATATATATATAGTTTCTTATGGAGAAGACCACAGAGAGTCTTGAGAAAGATTCCTCCAGTATGTAAGCGGGGAGGGGAGTAGATGCTACTGGGGAGGGACACTAAACACTTTTGGACCCTTCTCTCTTACTTCTTAAGAGAGGAACAAAAGCTCTAATCTCTGTGTGGGAATCATATGGCAACAAACTGTCACTCTTAGGACACTGGTGACAACCCAGTGCAGCTGGGAGAATGTGAGGTAAAAATTCTGTAAACATCGGAGAAGGGCAAGAATACAGGGCAGGAGACCCACAACTAGAACAAGAGGAGGGCACATAGCACTTGTGCCAGCCCATCCCCCACTGGTGCCCACGTAACTTGGAGGCTTAATCAGAGAAGGAGTCCTACTCCTCTAGCCTCCACCAGGCCACCAAGTGTCAAGGAAAGTAAGTGCTGAAATCCTCTGGGAAAGCTAAAGGAGCAGATTCTCTTTGACGCATAGCAGAACAGAAAGAGAAAATCTAAAGCTAGTGGTGGGGTAGATACTTTTAAAATTTCTCTGATCGTTGTACAAGTATAAATGTGATGAAATTCATTGAGTAATTTAAAAAAAAATCCTGTGGCAAAACAGACGCCAACATACAACACAAGGTATCATGAGAGGAATTCGAAGCCTCTGGTTCACTGAATGTGATGATGGCAACAAAACAAATATCACGTTCTGCTCAACCAGAGTAACACAATCCCCTACACTAAAGGCCTAACACGATGAAGAGTATCCCCCACAGCCAAGCAAAAACGACTTAACTCTTCCTCTCAAAGACTACTTGTCTTTTTCCAGCTTCAGAGTTTTCTTGCCCTGAGATGACCTAAGCTCCAACGGCTCAGAATTCAATGCAATCTGTCTTTGTACAAAAATACTTTAGTATTTATTATTCCTTTTTGGGATGTTGCCATGTTTGAGAAAATTTTTTTGAAGCATACAAAGTCAAGGAAAAGAATATACTCCCAAACTAGGAAGAAATTAGCACCAGACTCAGCTATCTAGGTATGTTAGTGTCTAATGAAAGAGGTGGTCAACATACAAGATCATACAGCTAATTTTCATAAAAGGAATAGAAACCATAAGAAATAAGAAATGGAAATGCTAAACTTCAACACAGTAACGGAGATGAAGAATGTCTATGACTGGCATATCAATATACTCATACTTGGCTGAGACAAAAAAAAAGTTGGTGAACTTGAAAATAGTTGAATAGCAATGACCAAAACTTAATGAACAAAAGATGCGGGGGTTGGGGGGGAGGGAAACAGAGAAAAGAGCCAGAAGAAGTATAAGTAATAATGACTCAAAATTTTCCAAAATTAATGACATATATAAAACTACAAACCCATGAAGCACAGAAAACCACACAAGATGAATAAATTTAAATATAAATACTTGGTGTATTATATTAAAGCTGCTGAAAACAAAGGACAAAAAGAAACTCCTGAAAGTATCCAGAGGGGGAAAAAACACACTTTCTGATGCAGGAGTTCCAAAATTCACTTCTTTGAAGTGTCATTACCCAATATGTCAATTTCATCTACATTACCCTCCAAACATTAGCTGAAAAAACTTCTTCATGGAGAAAAGTCAACCCATTTTAAGAGATTCCATTTCTTGGGGAGTTCCCATCGTGGCTCAGCACTGACTAGTATCTACGAGAACACAGGTTTAATCCCTGATCTTGCTCAGTGGGTTAAGGATCCGGCGTTGCCGTAAGCTGTGGTGTAGGTCACAGATGCAGCTCGGATCCTGGATCCTACGTTGCTGTGGCTATGGTGTAGGCCTGTGGCTACAGCTCCAATTTGATCTCTAGCCCGGGAACCTCTATAGGCCTCGGATGCAGCCCTAAAAAAGACAAAAAAAAAAAAAAAGGAGAGATTCCATTTCTTTATAATGCAATTGTATTCACTAGAAATTTCTCTTTTATGTTAGTTGAAACTTATACACCTGAAATGAGAACCTGTTAGACTTTGTCATTTCTTCTGGAACTTAGAGATATGTGACTCAGTGTGGAAGCTAATAGTTTTCATAGTCAGTAAACATGTTAAGCAAATGTACAAGTTTTTTCTTAGTCTTTGGTAAGAGATAAACAATGGACATCGGAAGGTTTTCCACCAGGGACCTATGGTCAAACAGTCTCTAGAAGCACTTGCAAGACTCAGTGTGTAGTTATAATCCTGGCTAAGACTCTTTACAGTGATGTAGTAAAGATATACAACTGAACCATAAGGGAAAAGACTCAGGCAGAGTCTGGAAGAATGCATGTATAGGTTTCCATGAGCTCTCTCCTTCCCATGAGAGGTCACATAGAGCACACTTTTCCCCCAGCAACAAATATGCAGCAACGTATGTGTGATGTTTCCACCAAGGGGTGCCCATTAAGGAGGCAATGCCCAAGATGTTTATTGGGGGCTAGTCACATAGGCATCCTCTGGTCTACTGGGGGCTACTAATGTGTGAATATTCCAGACTCCACAAGGAAGCAGGCAAATCTTGGCACAGTTACTCACCCTAGTCACTTAACTGTAGATTGAGAACTTTGAGAGCCAAGGGCGCAGATGCCGGCCAAGGGTCAACCTTGCAAGCAGGCTTTTATATTGATAGCAATCTCAGGTTTATTATGTAAACTTCTTTCTGCAGAAATAAGTAAACGCCCATATCTTTATATTCTTTGATGAAAAAGGTCAAGGCAGATGTGTAAGAGTGCACATCATTTAATAGGCATAAAAAGACAATGTAAATAGAACAGCATTTTTCTAAAAGTGTTTAAAATATTGACCTTTTCACCATTAACATTTTCAAAAACTTTTTTCAACTCTCATGTGAATAACAAACTACATCGATGATGTTATTAAACTAGGGAAACACCCTATTTTTTCATTATTCTTTTTTTTCATTGACATATAGTTGATTTAAAATATTATATTGGTTTCAAGTATACAATATAATGATTCAACATTTTTATAGATAATACTTTAAAGTTATTACAGAATAACTATATTATATACATATATTGTGCTGTACAGTACATTGTTCTGTACTGTGTATCTTTATTGATTATTTATTCTCTTCATAATAGTTTGTATCTCTTAACCCCTTTTCCCTAACTCCCCTCTCTCTTCTCCCTTCTCCCTTCTGGTAACCACTAGTTTGTTCTCTATATCTGGGGAAGCAGCCTATTTTCATTGGTAAGGCTTTCTCAGGGAGAGGCTATCATCCCTAGGGAAAAGAACAGCGTGTTGATGGGTTAGCATGTAAGCAATTACCATGACTTCCTCCATTTCCCTATAAAAGCTCTGCCACAACCCCAACCCCCAGCCCTGGCATGATGGCTTTGCTTCCTCCTTGGGCCTCTGCACTAGTTGGCTGCATTTCTGTTTCTTTAGCAGGAGCTTTCAGTCTCTCAGATCTGCATCCCCCGCTGTGGAATAAGAGCCCTGGTCAGTTCAGTGATTACAGGGTGGAGAATGGAAAGTATGTTATTGATCCCTGGGTATATCCTAAGAGAATGGGGATGTATAAAATCCTCTTGAACAAGACAGCCAGTTATTTTGAAAAATTTGCACCAGATAATGAATTAAATCTTTTTTGGGGATTGCCTTTGCAGCATGGCTGGCAATATACTACAGGTAAGAAGGACTCTTGTTTTTATTCTAATCATCTTCCAATATAACTATGTTGTAATTGGGAAATGACATTTGTATATACCATACCATGCTTTTGAAAGTTGGTTCTTTTCTTTTTCCTCTTTTCCTCTCATAAACATTATTTTTTCTGCTGTTTCTCCTTTTCTTCCATAAATCCTGCTGTGCTGCCTGTTTTGGCTAAAAACTGCAGTGGGGCATATGGCATAGTTGCAAACAAAAAAACTTCCTATCCAACCTATTGGGCATTCTACAAATACTTATGGTACTCCTACTGGGTGCCAGACTCTATTCTAAGCATGAGATGAATAAAACAGTTAAGAAGATATGCATTAAAACAAAAAGTGGGAGTTCCCGTTGTGGCTCAGTGGTTAACGAATCCAAGTAGGAACCATGAAGTTGCAGGTTCGATCCCTGGCCTTGCTCAGTGGGTTAGGGATCCAGCGTTGCCATGAGCTGTGGTGTAGGTTGCAGATGCGGCTCGGATCCCGCATTGCTGTGGCTGTGGTGTAGGCCAGTGGCTACAGCTCCAATTCGACCCCTAGCCTGGGAACCTCCATATGCCGCGGGAGCGGCCCAAGAAATGGCAAAAAGAAAAAAAAAAACAACAAAAAACAAAACAAAAAAAACAAGCAGAAAGTGGTGTCAAGTTAGTCTGAATTTCTTAAAGTTCTGTGATTACCTTATACATGGAGGTGAAGACTGAATGGGCTGATAGATCAATTCTTTTCTTTTCTCTTCGGCTGTGCTGCATGGAAGATGCCAGACCAGGGATCGAACCCGTGCCACAGCAGTGACAATGCTGGATATTTAACTGGCTGTGCCATAAAGGAAATCCACACTAATACTTTTCTGGAGTTCCTGCTGTGGCTCAGCAGGTTAAGAACTTGACACAGCAAGGTGCAGGGTAGGTTGCAGATGTGACTTGGATCCCGTGTGGCTGTGGCTAGCTGTTGTGGCTCCGATATGACCCCTAGCCTGGCAGGTGCGGCCCTAAAAATTAAAAAAAAAAAAGAAAAATCCTTTTCTTACTCTTTTATTACATTCACGTATTATGATGATGCCTGACTAAACTCACCTAACGATGGGCTTATATGTCTCCAGCCTTTTCTAAAAGCAGCTGTGGGGTGGGGTAAATAAATGTTTTAGATAGTTTCCCTGCCATCAAAGACCTTAGAGAACAGTTGAAACAGGAAGGATAGCAGAAATTAAACAGAGAGTAGTAAATAACAACTCTTGGTTAAAAGTTAAAGTGCAAAACAAAGGACACAGTGGAGTCAGCTGGACTAATCAGAAAAAAACTTGATTTGAACTGAGATTTGAAATGTGGATAGAATTTCACCGGGGAAATGAACTCTACTAGGGAATAAAGAAATGAACAAAAGCAGTGGTTCTCAGGTGTGGCTACACATTGAAAATAAACACTTAGTTTTCAAAAATATCAATGCCTCGGTCAACTACTAGAAATCCTATTCTGATTTAATAATATGACTTAATAAAATTAAGCTAAAGAATAGAACCTAGAAATGGCAAAGTATATGTGATTGAGTTTAAGGAGCATGTGCGTGTGTGTGTGTATGTGTGTGTGTGTGTGTGTATGTGTGTGTGTGTGTGCATGTTTATACAGTCTGAGGAATAATCAATCATTGCTTTGAGAATGATCAACGAAAGCAGAATAATTACAAAAGCAAATACTATTCAAAACAGATTATTCAAAGGTAGAATATTGTGGTGATGTTAGATAAAGAAAAGAAACTGGTTCTGAGATGGGAAATGAAGGGTAAAGAGTGATAGGAAGATAAACACAAGTCATCAGATGACAATGTTTGTGCATCTTTGCAAATAAAATGCACCTAGGTAAATGGCAATTATAACCAGCTTCAAAATGTGTATAATAAATAATTTGTCTATGCTTTTTGTCTTCTAGGCAGATTAGTTGATCCCAGCCAAAGGACAGACTGTGGCTATGAATCTGGAGATCATTTGTGTATCTCTGTGGACAGCTGGTGGGCGGGTAGGTGCCTTTAAATAGTAAAATAAGAAATAAACTTCCCTCAAAGAAAATGTTCAGCCTCATCTATTTAGGGACAGAGTCAAAACAAAAAAGAGTACCATTTCTCTGTGAAAAGGAATCTACTTCGTCATGCACCTTGTGGCCTTTGTGTCATATTCTAGGATGTAAGGGCCACTGTTTCAGCAATGATTCCTTAGGGTATAGTTCACACAGAGACAAGGAACTGCAAAGGACCATGACCTCTGAATGTCCCGCACACGCAGGTAGGTGGGAGGTCCCTCTGTTCAGAGTCTCCAAGATGAGGGAGGATGAGAAAGGAGAGAATAAGAAAATAATAGTTTGCCTCAATTTGCTCAGACCAAATGTGTTTAACTTTGAAACCGTAAAAATGTCAGAGATTAATCTACCACAAATCATTCTATAGATCAGTAATCTAAGGCTTTGGTCAGATATTTCATACTAGGATAATCAGAAGGTATTTTCTAATGCTTTAATTTTATGTTTCAGTAGTGAAATTTACTCACAATTTCTTGGAGATTTTCTCAATAATCAGAAGCAAGATACTTTTAATTTCGCTATCTTGCAGTGATACACATCATATATACCTTTACATATTTTTCTAATATGATACCAATTGGTTCTTTTCAAAGACCTGCAAGTAGTCATGACCACAAATCTAGAATTCAGACTTCTTTTTTCTCAGATTGATTTCTTAATTTGGAGCATCAGCTTGCCACCCTGGGACATACGACTGCATTCACAAATGCTTGTTTAAGGTGAAATATATTCTACATCACCAGTGGTAATCAGTGCAATAAGTCTTACAGTCAACTATGTCATAGTGTCTAAATCTGCTGAGATGAGTTCTATTTAGAGAGAAATTTTAAAAACCCTAATTGATTGTTAATTTAACTACCCAAAGATCTATTGCCAACACCTATCCAATATTTTTGCTTTAAAGATATAATGTAAGACAAGGACTTTGTAATGTCATGGTTGCACATTAAACCTGATCAGTCAAATAAAATACAAAATATCAACACTAGAACCACATTAAGATAATTTAGAAAAAAAATCACATTTCATGGCAAAACCTCAGTTAGAGGTGTTGTGTCATTCTGTGCACAAGTAGATCTCTTTCTTCCCTTTTTACATGATGCTTTGAACAACTTACTTTTTGTTTCAAAATATTTAGTCAACTAGTTTAATGCATAATTCATTTATGATTGTAAGATTATGAACAGAAGCATGTTAATGTATATGATCCTTAGAGATATTTCCAATTTTTTTGCAGTAACTTTTTTTTGTATGTTTTTGGATATTGAGTTTTTGCTTAATTGTTTACAGAAAAATATTCTCTATTATGTTTGTTAGTGTTTGTGGTAATTATAAGCATTTTGCTTTTACAGATATGAATTACTTTCTAAGTGCACTACCCTTCCTGGCTGCAGTTGATTCTGGCATAATGGGGATATCATCAGATAAAATCATGCTTTTGCCACCACCCAAGGATCAGACAAAGTTTTGTCTTAATATTTCCAGTTGTCAGTCATCATTTCCCAAGACAATGAGCAAGTGGAATGCCCTTTACAAGGTGCTTTTTATAAT
The DNA here is from genome assembly GCF_016906955.1 of Phacochoerus africanus. Taxonomy (NCBI): domain Eukaryota; kingdom Metazoa; phylum Chordata; class Mammalia; order Artiodactyla; family Suidae; genus Phacochoerus; species Phacochoerus africanus. Next base: position 35,547,308 of record NC_062545.1, read on the forward strand.
AAGCTTTATAATTTATTCTCTTAGGAGGGAGTAAAAAAATTTTTTTTGGTCTAATGCTTTTTCTTTAGCTTTTTGTGTGTATTATACAGTATAAAATGTAAATTTTTATGTAATTTATATTAATACATTATCTAACAGCAGAGCATTACAAGTCATGAACACCTTCTAAACTAATCCATTCATCTCACCTTCTAAACTAATCAATTCATCTCACCCTAATAAACCCTACATAAATGTGAGAGCACGTAGGATATCTCACAGACTGAAAAGATTATTTTGGTAAATGGAACCTTCAAGTCAATTGAACAACAATAGTTCAAGTCAATTGAACAACAGTACTTGAAAAAATATGATTATGGAGTTGGTTTTAGACCAATCAATTAACTTCTTTCAACTGAATTGACAAGTAATCACAAATAGGTAGAACTACACAATTATGTGGCAATGGAAACCAAATATTCAATGACCAAAGCAAAATACATTGGTTAAGTATAGACATGGGCCAAAATCAATGCCAAAAGATAGATTTACTAGCTCTATAGATTCTTAGTCCATTTTAAAAGATATGATTATGTGAAATGTTCTAGTAATTTCCACCTTTTCTTAATCTTAAATTTTGTGATAATTTCAATGGTGGTAGCAAGAAAAGAGCTGATAAACAAAAGATAAGGTCCTCTTGGCTGGTAAAAAATACTGACTTTTGGGAAAACACATGCAGTTCCTCTCTTATGGATGCATTCAATATGACTACTCATAATAGATAATTATAGTCTTTACAGAGTTTAAGTCACTGATGGCTTACACAAATTAATCCTTAAAACCAAAATTATTGCTAAATTGTAAGTGTGAAGAAAATTAAGTTTTGGGGAGAATTGTTATCATTGCTCAGACATGAATATATTTCTTTTCTTCATATAGCAATTGCAGTCACTTTCCAGCAGCTTTGATGACTTGATTAAGTACTTATGGGATGCACACATTTCAGCCTTGAAAGATGCTTACAAAATTTTTGAAGATAGGTAAGAATTGATCCTAAGTCATTTTAATTTAATACAGAAAATCATTTTGGTCTTATTTATGCCTTTTTACTCTTCCTCTAATGTGACAATCAATTTTCCTATTGAATATTATATTTTAATCCTTGAGGATTTTAATGGTGAGGTGTAAATATTTTAGGATAATCAGGCTTAAAAAGTATTTTACGAAGGGGCAAAAATTTGAGAAAAATATCTTGTACCAACCAATCAGCTAACCAACCATCAAATAAAACATGCAACCATTTTCTCTCTGTTAAAAAAAAGAAATTTTCTTTGTTATTTTTATCAAAGGTATATAACATATTAAGTACATACTTGGGAAATTCAGGTAGCATCAGAGCTTGCATGTGAAATATCCTAGAAGATTTTCAAACCACTCTACAGTTGCATTTAGAGGTATTATACACCTAGCTGTGAAGGTGTAAGAATGATTTGTGTTAACATGTGAATGGCACTGTATTAGTCAGTGTTCTTCAGAGAGACAGGTCCAATAAGAGATGATAGATAGATGATAGATGGATTAACAGATATAGATATATATATATAGTATAGATTTATTGTAAGAAATTTATTTTTTTTTATAATTTTTTTATTTTCCCACTGTGCAGCAAGGGGGTCAGGTTATCCTTACATGTATACATTATAATTACATTTTTTCCCCCAGCCTTTCTTCTGTTGCAACATGAGTATCTAGACAAAGTTCTCAATGCTATTCAGCAGGATCTCCTTGTAAATCTATTCTAAGTTGTGTCTGATAAGCCCAAGCTCCCGATCCCTCCCACTCCCTCCCCCTCCCATCAGGCAGCCACAAGTCTCTTCTCCAAGTCCATGATTTTCTTTTCTGTGGAGATGTTCATTTGTGCTGGATATTAGATTCCAGTTGTAAGTGATATCATATGGTATTTGTCTTTGTCTTTCTGGCTCATTTCACTCAGGATGAGATTCTCTAGCTCCATCCATGTTGCTGCAAATGGCATTATGTCATTCTTTTTTATGGCTGAGTAGTATTCCATTGTGTATATATACCACTTCTTCCGAATCCAATCATCCGTTGATGGACATTTGGGTTGTTTCCATGTCCTGGCTATTGTGAATAGTGCTGCAATGAACATGCGGGTGCACGTGTCTCTTTTAAGTAGAGTTTTGTCCGGATAGATGCCCAAGAGTGGGATTGCGGGGTCATATGGAAGTTCTAAGTATAGATTTCTAAGGTACCTCCAAACTGTTCTCCATAGTGGCTGTACCAGTTGACATTCCCACCAACAGTGCAGGAGGGTTCCCTTTTTTCCACAGCCCCTCCAGCACTTGTTATTTGTGGACTTATTAATGATGGCCATTCTGACTGGTGTGAGGTGGTATCTCATGGTAGTTTTGATTTGCATTTCTCTTATAATCAGCGATGTTGAGCATTTTTTCATGTGTTTGCTGGCCATCTGTATATCTTCTTTGGAGAAATGTCTATTCAGGTCTTTTGCCCATTTTTCCATTGATTGATTGATTGGCTTTTTTGCTGTTGGGTTGTATAAGTTGTTTATATATTCTAGAGATTAAGCCCTTGTCGGTTGCATCATTTGAAACTATTTTCTCCCATTCTATAAGTTGTCTTTTTGTTTTCTTTTTGGTTTCCTTTGCTGTGCAGAAGCTTTTCAGTTTGATGAGGTCCCATGGGTTTATTTTAGCTCTAATTTCTATTGCTTTGGGAGACTGACCTGAGAAAATATTCATGTTGATGTCAGAGAGTTTTGCCTCTGTTTTCTTCTAGGAGTTTGATGGTGTCCTGTCGTATATTTAAGTCTTTCAGCCATTTTGAGTTTATTTGTGTGCATGGTGTGAGGGTGTGTTCTAGTTTCATTGCTTTGCATGCAGCTGTCCAGGTTTCCCAGCAAGAAATTTATTCTTATAACTGTGGAAGATGGAAAATCTATAATTTTCAAGCTGATGTCCAAAGTGAAAAGGCTGCAGCTGCTGAGAATCAGGAAGAGCCTATGTCCCAGTTTGAAGGCCATCAGCCAGGAGAATTCTCTCTTATTCACTAGAAGATTAACTTTTTGTTCTTGTCAGGCTTTCACCTGATTGGATGAGCCCTATCCACATTATGGAGGACAAGTTGCTTTACACAGTCTATTGATTTATATGTTAATATCTTCCAAAAATGCTCTCACAGAAACACCCAAGATAATGTTTGACCAAATATCTGGGCACCCAAGATCCAATCAGGTTGGTGCACAAAATTAATGATTAGACACTATCTAGCAAATGGAGTCGACCCCCAAGAATGAAGTATGGGATAGAAATTTGGGTATATAGCCGAAAACAGGAACAACGACGACAAAAAAAATCAGGGCTTTTGGCTGTTATATAAGCAAATTTGTAAATCCAGGCAAGAATGTTAGCAACATCATACTCCCTTGGTTGTTGTCTGTCTCATGGACGCCATCATCCAGTAAGGTAAATAAGCCACCTGATTAGCAGATTCACAGCACATTTTCACCTCTACTTATTGGCTTCAACAACTAGGTATTAAATTGGGCAATCCAGTCATTGATAAACTCAGTTTTCTCATCTTTGAACCTATAATAATAATAGTACATACTACATGGGGTAATTTGGGGGATTAAATGAAATAGCTATGTATCATGCTTAACATACCACTGTCATATGAAAAGCATTAATAAAATACTATCCTCACAACAAGAGGCAGTAGAGGGCAGTTGTAAAGAACATGAGCTTTAAGGCCAAATTGCTAGGGTTTAAATCCTGACTCTGCAATTAGATGTGTGGCCTTGTGTTGCACCAGTGTCGCCCCCCCCGCCCCCAAGAATGTGAGACACAATCAACAGCTGTTAAACCTCAGTGTCATATGATATTATGAGTTGATTGCTCACATGTCTGAGGCTCAGATGAGAAGTTCTGCTGATTTTTCCTGAGCTCATGTCATCTTGGCTGATTCTGATTGGCTCCATAGTGGTGAGGGGGACGTTCTGTGCCACTTGTCTCTCATTCTCCATTGGGGAAGCCCAGGTGTTTTCCATTGTGAAGACAGAAGAGCAAGAGAGAAAAATCAAACGTGAAAATGCATTTTAAGCTTGTGAGGTGTCAAGTTGGCTAATATTTGTTTTTAAAAATTTTAATTGAAGTGTAGTTGACTTAACAGTATTTTGTTAGTTTCACGTGTACAGCAAAGCAATTTGGATATACGTTCTTTTTTTATTCTTTTAAATTCTTTTTTAATTTTTTATAGTTTATTACAAGATATTGAATAGTTCCCTTATTTATCTATTTTATATATGGTAGTGTGTATTTGTTAATTCCATACTCTCAATTAATCCCTACCTCCCACTTCCCCTTTGGTAACCATAAATTTGTTTTCAAAGTCTGTGAGCCTGTTTCTGTTTTACATTAAGTTCGTGTGTACTTTTTAGATTCTGCATATAAATGATATCACATAAAATTTGTCTTTCTCTGTCTGACTCACTTCACTTAGTATAATGATCTTGAAGTCTATCTTATTGCTGCAAATGACATTATTTCATTCTTTTTATGGCTGAGTAATATTCCATTGTATATATATATCCCATCTTCTTTATCCATACATCTGTTGATGGACACTTAGTTGCTGCCATATCTTGGATATTGTAAATAGTAATTCTGCTAATACGTTATTGGCCGAATAAAATCTTATGGCTGAGCCAGGACAGGAAATTACACATCCTTCTTCCCTGGCTTTTCTCACCATAGCAGAGGAGGGGCACTGGAAAATGACATGTCGAAAACAGGGACATAGAGAGTATTGAAGAATTGAGGCTGTGTTTACAATCTGCTACTGCCTGGGGAACTTCCTTAAAATATTATGAGCTACTTTCTTGAGGTAAAAAATATACTAGAAGTTGTTTATTTACATGAAACAATATTCTGTGTAGTCTACATATGCTTCAACAAAACTGTGGTCCTGGATCCTCATATTGGCTGGTACATGTATATATTTTATGTTTTAAAATACATTTTAAATTAAATGAGCCTTTTAAGGTTTATTTTTCTTTTTTACTTGACCACCTCTTAAACTACTGGTTGAATGGTTCAACAACACATTCAACCAAATAATTTCAAAGGTTTCTATTGTATTTCCCTTGTGCTCATATGCTCTCTATATCCTGATCAGTTGCCCTCATCCCTTTCCTCCTCTCCTAGTGTTGTTGGCTCCCTTGCAATTTGGTTACTCTGCTGTTACTAGGGCTATGTGGCCATTGGTCAAACTCCTTATGAATTTACATTACCTCTAATCTTAATTTATATTCTGCTGTGATGTGACTCAAGATATTCGTCTATGAATCCAAATCAAACTCTTCTCTCGCCAAGTGTCTACTGTATCCAGCCTTCCACTTTTGCATGCTATGATTTGCTTGTCATTGACAAGCACAATGCAAGCATTTTCTATTTAATAAACACTGCATATGATCTTTGGAAACAGAAAAATAGAATACAACCTGATTCTTTGAACTTTGAATATGATCTAAAGAGAAAACAAACTTTTAATTTTATGTATAGTAGAGCTTCACATATAATATACAGGAGGAGGTATATAGAGGATGAGAAAATAATTGAGTCCACCTCAGGCTGGAAAAATTTGTGAAGGAGGTGACATTTATGATGTGACAAAAGAGAAGATAGCTAGTGAGCAAGATATAGGGTAGACAGTATTTCAGGGGGAACAACTCTCCCCCTCAAATTGTTCACATGCTTAGACAGTGAGTGGGGACAGGAGGCATGAATTATACAGCTATAAAATTATTGACTACACCCTTGGTCTTTCCATTGTAATAAGTTTTTCCCCAAATAGATGAGAGAGTTTGGCTTCCCAGCAGATTTACTCCATCAGAAAAAAAACCATGTATTCAGAAAATCAGACATATGTCTCTCTAGGATGCTCAGTGTTTAGGTTCCTCCTGATTTCAAGAAATCAACATGTCTGAATCTAGCAAAACTCTTTTCCTGGAATCTTTGATTTTTATCTGCATATTTCTGTTAGTTATGGTCTAATAGCTGGTTATTATATGATTTCCCAGTATAAGGAATCTCGTTAAAAGGGATAATAACTCAAAATAAAATATAAACAATTGATGGGATAATCCTTTCTAAATTCAAATTTTTAATTACCTATATCTTCAAGGATAGATGCTCAAGTAATCACATTCTAAAACTAAAAACTACATTCTTGTTTTGTTGGCAGAGGTGATCTTTTCTAGAAGATGACAAGGCTGAAATTGAGTGGACTAATTATAATTGCACATGTTTCCACTTGTCTTTTAGGTTGGAGTATTATTCTAAACCAGAAGGAGATTTTGGAAGAGATTGGTGTGTGTCTTTGGACTATTTAGCTGCAGCCTACTTTCCTACAACATTTATTACAGTAGCTGAGTTCCAGAAGGCCCTACCACCACGAGTCCTTGTTGACTCAGATAGAGCCCCCTTCATCAGTAACTTTACCGACCTTCAGAACACCGTCTTGCTTGGTCTAAATCTTCTTCACCAAGTGGATGACGCTACAGGTAAAGGCCTTAATACCTTAAAGAAAACCAATGTTACGTTGAATCGATAAAGAAGCCAGGCTTATACCAGAGATATATATTGTTATAACACATCCTCTCAAAGAAAGTCATGATTTTTTATGGGTATCCCTTCCACACATTTTGGTCCTCCTTTCCATTCATGGCTTGTCTTTCCTATGGGTCTTGTGGAGCTGCACCCCACAATCCTGCAATCCTTGCAACTGCCCAGCTGTGTCAGTAACAGAAATATCAGCGATTTATTGGACAGGAAATCTTACGAGCCAGAGGCAAGTGTTCTGGATGGACACCCCATGGTGGTACCACCGACAGCTGGCAGAACACCGCAGCAAACTTTGCTACACAAGGGAGGAGGAGGCTATCAGTTATAATGGACATGAGGTCAGAAGGGCTCCTTGGTTTCCTGGGGGGACTTCTGGAATACTCCTCCCCACAGTACTTTGGGTTGGCAACTGATGTGAGGGTGTCCGTTTCCTATTGATGACTGAACAGACTAGAGTCTTTCTGGTCTGAGGGATAGAACCATCATTTAATGAGGGTTGGGCTGATCACAGAGGTAGTTACTGATTAAACTTACAGCTTAGGAGAGGGAGATAATCATGCATAATAAAGTGAGGATAAGGCGGGGCCAGTCGGGGCGAAGGATGTACAGAAAGCAAGAGGGCAACCATCTTATGCTTATTGACCCATGAAGCTTTCAGATTACCTTAAGTCTAGTTTTTGATCTACAAACCCAGATATAGTATTTTTTTGTTCTTTTTGTTATAGTATTCTTTTTAAAAAATCTATTATCACTTTTAAATTCAGAGGAGAAAAAAAGAGAAAACCTGCCATGATGCATGAGAAAACTAGCAAATTGATTTATGTGAGCTTCCTCCATCTAGCCTTACTAGTCAGGGCAGAAGTATTCCCCTTCAGCCCCTTAATTGTAGGGTTTCCTAGCAAAGTGAAGACCAGAAGGAATTTTTTTTTTTTATTTTTGTCTTTTTGCCATTTCTTGGGCCGCTCCCGCGGCATATGGAGGTTCCCAGGCTAGGGGTCGAATTGGAGCTGTAGCCGCCAGCCTACGCCAGAGACACAGCAACACAGGATCTGAGCCACATCTGCAACCTACACCACAGCTCACGGCAACGCCAGATCCTTAACCCACTGAGCAAGGGCAGAGATCGAACCCACAACCTCATGGTTCCTAGTTGGATTTGTTAACCACTGTGCCACAACCGGAACTCCCAGAAGGAATTTTTAATGGCAAGTTTGAATTACTACATCATCCCAATTTTCCAGACATGCTCTTATGCAGTAAACCAAACTCAAAACGTAATTAAAATATTAGTACTTTTAAAATATAAAAATGAATCTGAAAGATTTAAAAGCAAACATTAAATATATAATTTTGAAATCTTATTTATATTAACAAACCCAAACATTTTAAGGGTTTTATGCAATTGAAGTTTCTTCTTGCTCCAGTAATGGTTCCAGGGCATGTTCTTAGTCAGTGGCAGATTTCCTTCATACATATGAGTAGCAGACTGAAGATTTTACATCTGTGGTTCTTGCAGCCCCTGGCTTCTATTGTCTACATTTCACCAGCAGAAAAATACTATAGTGTTAGAGGAAGCCTGGGCATGTCTTTCTCTTCATCTCATATTCTATTGGTATGAAATAGTCACATTGTCCCATATCTGGATGCAGGGGGCTAAGGGATTAAATTGTTGCTTAAGAACTACCCTTGTGTGACAGATCTACACCATGAAAGGAGATACATGAATTTTAGGAATCACCTACCTACCTCTGCCAAATTTTTACATAGCATAATTGTATTGTAGACCTGGATCACATATGCTGGCTTTTTCCTGTTAGGACGTAATGAAAAACTGAGTCAAGCGTTGGAGGTCCTTGAAAACTTGGAAGCAACATAATACTGCAATATTTTATTATCAGATTTTTTTATTTTACTTAAACTTAGCTTTGGATTTAATATGTGGTTTTGATTTTCTTTCTTTGTTTTCTTTGGGGGGGAGAGAGGGAGAGAGCATACCTGTGGCATATGGAACTTCCCAGGCTAGGGGTCAAATCAGAGCTGCAGCTGCCTGCCTTCACCACAGCCATAGCAATGGGGGATCTGAGCTACATCTGTGACCTACACCACAGCTCACTGCAATGCTGGTCCTTAACCTACTGAGCAAGGCCGGGATTGAACCCACGTTCTCATGGGTTTGTTATTGTTGAAATACTGTGGGAACTCCAGTTTATTGCTGAACCACTCCGGGAATGTCCTTGGCTTCATTACTGCTGCACCACTATGGGAACTCCGGTTTTGAGTTTCTTTCACAGGGAAAAAAATGGAGATTAAATGTTGAAAACTACTAATTAAAAAAAGTGAATCTTGATATCCTCATTGCTTAGATAACATATAACAAGGCATTTATTATTATCTAGCCATTATTCTCATAGCCAACCACTCTTTACATTCCCACTGACCTCAGAATCTGGTCACAGTGGCAAATACCTTGGAATTTTCAAATAGGCAGAGAACAGGGGAAAATAGATATATTAAAACCAAAGCAAATAAAAACAGTGATATTTGAAAATGAGCATTTTTAGTTAATTCAATTGAAATACACATTTACACTCATAAAAATCCTTTCAAAGTGTTATTTAACTACTTTTTAGTCTCTGGAAGTGTCTTATGATGCTCTTCACAAGGAACCTTAGTTAAATTCATTGAATAAATATGTAAAATCAAATTTATCAGATTTCAAGTTATTTCTTTAACATTTTTGCTGTTGATAAGAATTGGCAAGGAGTTTTAAAATTTCTAATTATGTAAAATTCTCAATCACATCTCCATCTACAATGGCATCAGCTTTTAATCCTTGACTTCATGTATTCTATTAATAGAGAACTCATAGTAAAGTTGAGGGAGCTCCAGTCATGGCTCAGTGGTTAACAAACCCAACTAGTATCCATGAAGACACAAGTTTGAGCCCTGGCCCCTCTCAGTGGGTTAAGGATCCGGTGTTGCTGTGAGCTGTGGTGTAGGTTGCAGACACAGCTCAGATCCCACATTGCTGTAGCTCTGGTGTAGGCCGGGAGCTACAGCTCCAATTCAACCCATGGCTTGGGAACCTCCATATGCAGAGGGTGTGGCCCTAAAAAGACAGGAAAAAAAAAAAAAGCTTGTAGAAAATTTTTCCCCATAGGTGGTATTTAAAATAAACAATGAAGACTAAGTACAGGTCCAAAAGTGTCAGAAGCTGGACTCAAGTTAATAAAATTCAGAGTGCTTTAAAAATTTATTGAATTTCATGTTTCTAGGCTGAGGCCAGCCAGCCCCTTCACTACACGCATCCTGACTAAGAAGGTCATTGCCTCATCCTCTTTTCTTTTTTTTCTTTTTTTTTTTTTGTCTTTTTGCCTTTTCTAGGACCACTCTGGCATGTGGAGAGGTTCCCAGGCTAGGGGTCAAATCAGAGCTGTAACCGCTGGCCTACCCCAGAGCCACAGGAACACCAGATCCAAGCCGCATCTGCAACCTACACCACAGCTCACGGCAACGCCAGATCCTTAACCCACTGAGCAAGGCCAGGGATCGAACCTGCAACCTCATGGTTCCTAGTTGGATTCATTAACCACTGAGCCATGAAGGGAACTCCCTCTTATCTTTGAATAGGGACAACTATTTGCTGAAGTGTCATGTGTGAAGAGGAGGGAGAAAATGAGCTTGGACATCTCAAAAAGTTCAATTCGGATAGGAGACTCCTGAACTTACCTCCCTCCATGGACACACCAAATTTGCATACAAAACAATTACTTCTGGAAGGAATCCAGAAATTAGCTGAGTGATATCAGATGAATGAGGTAAAAAACAAAACAACAACAACAAAAACCCACATCGAAACAGGAGGAAGAAGAAGTGTCACAAACCCCACCTCTGGCACAGTGTCACAGATATGGGAGGGTTCTTTCAACTCCCAGCTTCTTCCTGGGTAGTAAAGGATTTGGATCTACATTTGGCATCTCAACTTTTATATATATACCTGAGATATAAACCACCCAAAACATCTAACTTTAAAAGGCAACAGGACTTGCACCCAGAAGACCCACAAGACTAAAGTGAACTAAAAGATACTTGTTAAAGGGCTTGTGCAAACTCACTGTAGTAGACCTTTTAAAGCCCAGAACAGAGGCAGAACAGAGATTGAAATGAGCCAAGTCTTTCCATAAAAGAGGTCTGTTTGCTTATCTTAATAGCTGCAGATTGAGGGACAGGCTTCTAACTGAACACACATTAAGGGGCTAGCTCCAGTATTCTCCAGAGACTGGATTCCAGTGATTGCCATCTTTATACTCTCCTTCTGCCTTACTCTAGGTTGTTGATTTCTCCTGTAAAGGAGCTTATGCACACATCTAGAGCCCTACTTTTTTTCACTGCTGCCATGCAGGGAATATCCCTGAGTATCTGACTCTGGTCTCCAGTGAAGCTAAAGTCCATTGGTTTCACAGGACTATAACAAACAAACAAACAAACAAACAAAAAGCATTGTCTGACGATTCAGCTTACAATCAGCCTTCATCTAGGTGCTACATGAGATCTTCCTTTGGAATACTCACAAGTCTTGGCATACCCTTAATTACTGGGAGCCATTATGAACAAAAAAATTGCTTGGACAATCACAAAAAATTGAGAAACAACAAAAAGCTGGGTCAAGATTGAATGATAAATTTCATCTCCTATATGAGGCCAATTCTTCAAGATGGAGAAGGGTGGCTGTTTCATATAATGTGTAGAAGTCATCATAGAAAGTCAAGAAAAATATAGACAAAAAGGAATATTTCCTAAATGAGAAGAAAACCCTACTGGAAAAGAAATAAATGATTCCCTGATAAAGAGTTCAAAATAATCGTCATGAAGATGCTCACTGAGGTCAGAATAATGCATGAATAAAGTAAAACTTTAAACACAGAGATGGAAAATATAAGAAAGTACCAGACAGAAATCACAGAGCTGAAGAATATAATAACTGAACTGAAAAATTCAGTAGAGGAGTTCAACAATAGACTGTTGAATGGAAGAAAAGATCAATAAACTCAAAGACAGGGCAGTAAAATTCATCCAGGAAAGATAGCTTAAGGACATATGGGACAACATCAAGTAGTCCAATATTTGCATTAAAAGGGCCCCAGAAGGAGAGGTAGAAAGGGGCAGAAAACTTATTTGAAGAAATAATGGCTGAAAACTTCTTTAGCCTAGAGAAGGAATCATATATCCATAATTATGAAGCCTAGAGACTTCCAAATAAAATGAACCTAAGGAGACCCATGCCCAGACACATTATACTTAAATCATTAAAAATTAAAGACAAGGAGAAAATCTTAAAAGCAACAGAAGAAAAACTACTTGTTATATACAAGGGAACCCCCATAAGACTGTGATCAGACTTTCATATATTCAAAGTGCTGAAAGAAAAAAAGCATGCCAGACATAAATACTCTACTTGACAAGCTGTCAGAATTGAAGGCAGCTTTTTGCAGACAAGTGAAAGCTGGAGTACAACACCATAAAGAAGCCTTACAAAGAATGTTAAAGGGACTTTCAAAACTTGAAACAAAAGCATACTAATTAGTAATAGGAAAATGCATGAAAATATGTCTCATTGATAAAGGTGGAATACAGTTAAATTCAGAATAATCTAATATTGTAATGGTGGTGGGTTATTTATAAATCTAGTATAAAGGTTAAAAGACTAAGGTAGTAAAAAATAACTGTAACTATAATTATTTGTTAAAGAATGCCCAAGCAAAAGATGTCAATTGTGACATTGAAAACATAAAACTTGGGCAGATGAGCATGAGAGTAAAAATGTAGAACTTTAGAATGTCTTCAGATTTAAGTTTTAGACTTAAACTAGCCTGTTATAAAGATAATATATTTTATATAATCTTCACTGTAACCACAAAGCAAAAATCCATGGTAGATACCAAAAAGGTGAAGAGAAAGGAATCCAAGGATATCACTATAGAAAATCATCAAATCACAAAATGGTAATAAGTCCATACTTTTTCTCTCTCTCTTCTTTCTTTCTTTCTTTCTTTCTTTCTTTCTTTCTTTCTTTCTTTCTTTCTTTCTTTCTTTCTTTCTTTCTTTCTTTCTTTCTTTCTTTCTTTTTCTTTCTTTCTTTCTTCCTTCCTTCCTTCCTTCCTTCCTTCCTTCCTTCCTTCCTTCCCTCCCTCCCTCCTTCCTTCCTTCCTTTTTGGCTGCACATGCATCATGTGGAAGTTCCCCAGCCAGAGACTGAATCTGATGCAACAAATGTGACCTATCTGCAGCTATGGTAATGCTGGATTATTTAACCCACTGTGCCAGGGATAAAACCAGTGCCACTGCAGAGACAAGCCAAGTCATTAACCCACTGTGCCACAGTGGGAACTCCTCTGTACCTTAAATAATTACTTCATCAATGGATTAATTCTCCAACCAAAAGACATAGATTGGCTGAATAGATGAAAAATATGGCCTAACTGTATCCTGCCTACAAAAGACTCACTTCAGCTTTAAGGACATCCAGACTGAAAGTGAAGGGATGGAAAAAGATATTCCATATAAATGGAAACAAAAAGAAATCTCAGGTAGCTATACTTATATCAGAAAAAAATAGGCTTTAAGATAAACATTGTAATGAGAGACAAAGATCATTACATAATGATGAAATGTCAGTCTCACAGGAGGATATAACATCTGCATAAATATTTATGCGTTCAACATAGGAGTACCTAAACAGTTAAAGCACATATTAAGAGATCTAAAGGGAGAGATAAACAGCAAAACGATAACACTATGAGACTTCAATACACAATTTTTATCAATGGATAGATCATCCAGAGAGAAAATCATTAAGGAAACATCTAGGAATGAACAGTATTTTGGAGATATATTAGAGTTTGCAAACCACTGACCTAATAATGAATCAAAGCCATTTTTGTCTGACACACAAATATAAATATTTAAAACTTAACAGTACTTGTGAAAATATAATAATTATAACTTATATTTATTATTAAAAAATCTAAACTTCTGATACTTTCCTAAAAAACAGTATGGTGGGTCCACATTTCTACTGATAATGAGAGCAAAGCCTTAGGTTGGCTTCTTGTAGCCACAGGGGTGACTTCCCTGGTCACCACAGCAATGCATGCATGTTTGCATTACCTTTATCTTTTCCATAAGTTGTACCAAAACATCTACTTAAGTTCTTTCCTTAGTACCATTCCTTCAAATAAAGTAATTTGGTACCAACAAAAAAAGAAAGCATATCACCAAACTCCTGAAGTTAGGTAGTAACTATGTCTTCTTGAAATAGTTTTTTTAGCCACATTACTACTAATTTTTTATATTTATCTGATCTCAAACATTTATGTTACCTTCCTGGCCACTATGGACATTGTATTTTCCAGCTTTCAGTATATGTAATGATTAATGTCATATATATGAGTAAAGCCCTCAAGGAATGAGTACTGGTGATTGAGAGGGATCAATAGACTTTTTTTGTCCCCACCTAAAATCAAAACCAGTGGAGACAGGCAAAGGAAGGAGTGAATGGAGGTGCAACTTCAGCTTTAATACTGGAAAACAATTAGAGAATATGACTCAGATGTGCAGCAACAATGTTCTACATTATCATCTCAGGCACTCAAGGAAAGGGCACACAAGGAAAAGTTCGCAGAATAGGTCAGTATCCCAGTATCAACTTTCTTACTAGCCTAGAAAAAAGGAAGAGAAAAAGAATATTCTTGGGACTTCAGTAGATTTTGCTCTCGCTAATTGAAAAGCATAAATCAGATGCTCTCACCCACCAATCAGGTAACATGCTATATCTCCATGGAAAGGCTTAAAGGGTGTTTATGAAAATAGTTCTTCATGGAAATTAAGTATTATCCTCCCATCCGCAAGGAGCCTAAGAAGACAAAGAAGTGTACATGGGACCAAGTATTCTGGATACTTCACCAAACTGCTACCTCTTGTACATCAACAGATCTAACCGAGATCTATTTCTTCTTCTCAAAAATTGTTTTTAAAACTCTAACTTATTTTCTTTTTATTTAAAATAAACTTGAATTGTTGTACATTTTACTGGTTTATTTTTAAGTATATTTAATATAGTCAATATATTTAATATATTCAAATATATTCAAAGTCTAAGTGACACATCAAGTGAAAATAAAGCTATTCTTTATCATCTTTCTTCACTTATATCTCTTGGCCTTTCAACAAATTTTAAAAATTCAGTCTTTGGCGCAAATTTATAGAATTAAAAAAAAATACATACAGCACTGCAAATAAATGAATAAATAAAACCTTGTTTGCACAAATGAAGTCATACTCACTGCTCTGCACTACACTTTAAACTAGAAAATTTTCATGGACCTTCTTCTATAGCAGGACATATTGAACCAATTCATTCTGTTTAAATGATACATAGCATTTCATTTAATGAATATACCATAACTGTGAACATTTTTTTCTGTTATAATCTATTAGCAATAATACAGCAGTGGCATTTTATGTATAATTTTGTTGCCATAACTTCTATTTTACCAATAAATTTTTAGAAAGGAACCAAGTTACTGTCAGTGGGTCATATACTGCCAAATGGTATTCAAAAAAATTTTCAGGTGTTTACATTTTTGTTATAAACTTATAAATTAAAGTCCCTGTCTTTTCCAACCTACTATCATATAGCAATTTCTATAATTTTTGTTAGTGTGTAATATAGAAAATTCTACTTCACTCTTACATGAATTTATAATTCTTTGAATGTATTTGTGTGCTTTTCCCAGTTTTCTGGCTAATTACTTATATTTCTTATTGATTTTTGTATGAGAATCTGGTCAATTAACTTTAAATTTAAAAACTTTGTGTATAATTATAATGTAATGTTTTATTTGCATAGAATTTTGTAGAGAGTTCCAAATGTGGCTCAGTGGAAATGAACCCGACTAGTATCCATGAGAAGGCGGGTTTCAACCCTGGCCCCACTCAGTGGGTTAAAGGATCTGGGTTAAAGTTTGCCGTGAGTTGTGGTGTAGGTCACAGATGTTGCTTAGATCCCATGTTTCTGTTGCTGTGGCATAGGCTGGCAGCTATAGCTCAGATTGGATACATAGCCTGGGAACTTCCATATGCCATGGGTATGGCCATAAGAAGACAAATAAAATAAAATAAATAAATAGAATTGTGTTTAAACATTTTAGCAAGTGGGTATATGTTTAAATTTACATGTAATTATTTTATCTTTTTCTAGGTTCACTGTCTTTGGCTGTATGGAAAATTTTAATGAAGACAGAGGTTGCAAGGAAAATAGCTCTAAAGTTTTTTGAAACAATACTTGCAACATTCCAACATTTCTGAAAAAGATTAATGAATTAAATATGAGCAATTCTGACTGAACAACAGTAATTTCAAAATTGAACACTATCACAGTCATATAATTTAGAATTTCAATGGGAATTTAGTAAACAAATCCATTCATCCAGTCACTTGAACAAGTTAATGGTTCTCTTAAAAATAAAATGCTTCGAATACTCCAGTGTCAAAGCATAAGTGAATCTTCCTTTAAGTAGTAAAGGCAGATGGAAATGATACATTAAAACTCAATTCCTAACACAGACAGATGAAGATAGCACCTTTAAAACTGTTATCCTGTTTAGCTTAATTCACATGAGTTAAGAGCTCTGGTTCCAAAGTGAAAGTATGTATGTAATTAGATTTTTTCTTTCCAAAAGTTAAAACTAAGCCATGTGTTGAAAGCATGTTTTTCATTCCATTCCATTTCGTTTATTTTAGAAATTATTTTCCTTTTTTTCTTATATTGGTAAAGAGCCTTCCTGAGAAGCAATGTTGGGTTTTTAGATCAACACTGCATAGTGATTAGGAAAAAAAGGTCACCTTCTTATTATTCTTTTTGAATAACACGTATTATTCAATGGGACCACTGTAGGTTTATGTGTTTTTTTCAAAAAGTTTAATACTCTGATCATTGTTTTGCAGCAGTAAGTCTCCTTGTGTCTTTCACTGTGAAATGCCATTATTGTTTGAATCACATTTTGGCCGAATGGTGTTCTGTTCTGCTACGCTCTATGGGCATCACGGAGGCTGAAAGAGAAGGGAGACTATTCTTCCCAATGGAGCTTATACTTGAGTTATTGTTTTGACATCCAGGAAACTTGCCCCTGTGAGGTGGTTGGAAAAAAATGTCTGTAATGCTTGATCAAACTAGATAGATTAGTTTCCCATAAGAAAAGGACACTACAGAAGACTAAGAAGCTCTTTTCCCAGTAGTTTATATGTTTTTAAACTTAGTTCAAAACTCAAAATGCTCAGTGGTAACAAACCCCATAGTATCCATGAGGATGTAAGTTCTATCCCTGGCCTCACACAGTGCCTTAAAGGATCTGGTGTTGCCATGAGCTATGGTGTATGTAGCAGACGTGGCTCGAATCCCACGTTGCTGTGGCAGTGGCGCAGGGTGGCCACTAGAGCTCCGATTAGACCCCTGGCCTGGGAACTTCCGTATGCCATAGGGGCGTTAAAAGCAAAAAACAAATGAACAAAATGCAAAATGAATCTGAAGGCTGCCTCCACTCTATATCACTTGGCTTTTGTTCTCACCCCCTTCTTCTTCAGGCAGTTTTTATTCTCATTTTATTCCTTCAATGGAAAACAGCACTTTGGTCCCTCACTCAAATCTGTGTTCTCTGTTGGCACCCCATGTTTGGAATTTCTCCTGTTTTTCCTTGATTTCACTCAAGTAGTTCTCTGATTTCCATGATCCACTTCCCCTGATTTCCAAGATAAAATCTGGCTGACCTCTCAAACTTATTGTCAATTTAATGATCATCATCTTTTTCTCTATGCTGCAATCTCACTTTAACTCATTATTGTGACTCTGTGTAAAGACACATTATTATGAAAGGCCTGTGTTAATTTTCAGGGACTGAATACGTGGTTTGATGCATCTCTGTCTTTAGCAGCCTGGACAAGATGCTGACTCCCATACTTTTGATCATACTGACGATGACACATAACTATTTTTTTTTTAAGTCTGCAAAAGTCATCTCCCTCTTATGTAGATGTCAAAGTTTTAAAATCTAAATTTCCTATACATATTGCTTCATTCTTCCACACCAGTGCTCTCTAGCAAACTGACAAATATTTAAGTATGTCCTAGAAAGGAGAGCTTTTTATAATTCTTTGCAATTCTGTGTGAGTGCCTAAATTAATTTCTTTTAAGAAAATTAGGTGTATAAATTGGACCACAGTTTTCTCCCCATAAGATCAAGATGTGTGGAAATAATGTCATGAGTAACAGGCATGAAGATGTTCTGAGAGTAATAAATAGTCATTTTTCTGAATAAGAGGCATCTTGCTTCCTGTTAAAAATTGTACATACATGGAATAATGAAATACAAAGCTATATACATATATATGAAATAATTCTTGGAGACGAGGGAGATTTTTAAGGACATAGAGTTGGTGGGGATAGCGGTCATGTTGACCAAACCATATCTCCAGTTGGGCAATATCTGAGATGACTTTGTCTCCCTCTAAGGAAGGAAGATGTTTGAAAGTTTGAAACAAGCAGCCCTGAACGGGACTTTTGGTTTTTCTCTCTAAGGGGGGCAAGAGCGTGATTACAGATAACCAAGTTAGTGTTAGGTTGTGCAGAGAGAAAGCATAAGATGTTCATTTGTTTGTTTTCCCTCTCCAGGCTGGAGGAGTCCAGCAATCCCAATAGCTGGTATCAAGATTTGTATGGATCAAAACATTTAGTGTCTGGGTCTTGGGAGGTTTTTTGGTTGCACTGTCTTTTAGATGATAGAAAAAAAGGTTAAGTAGCTCAAAAAGCTAATGAAGGTCTTTAAGTGGGCTAAAAACTATAAGGGGCTTGCTCTGCTTACCCTTAAAAGTAAAATTATCTTCTTATTATTACAGAGACAGGTACTCCGTGCCCCTTTCAACACTTGCTCTCCCTCCTCCCTGACCCCAGCTTTTCCATGAGGCTCCCAGAACCCTAACAGAAACCCAGGGCTCTACATATGCTGAGGAAGCCCAAAGCAAGGAAAAACTAAAGGCTTTATAGCTCTATAGGATACATGCCCAAATCATCAGTCTCAAGTGGAAAAGGAATGATGAGCAGAGGTGGCCAAAGGCATGGAAGGTGGAAACCAGGGTACCACATACGGTGGCAGAAAAGAAGAGCTCCTGAGATAGAGCACTCCTAGACACCAAGAAGGACACAGATGAGGAACCAAAGTGGGAAAATCTTCTCCAGGAGCTCCAGCCATCATCTCATATAGCTTAGCCCACCTGCTAACTCCTGCTTCCCTAACTCCCATAACACAGTCTCTTAGAAGGGTGATTGGATTCCTTGATATGCTAAATCAACTGATAACAGATCAATTCATGAGAAACCAAAAAAGCACATGGGATTAGGCCCCAAAACCATACTTATATGGTCACTTTAACCTTTCTTTCTTTATTGTAAATTCTGCCTTGTCTTATCACTTAAATTCAGTATTATATAGGGATGCAATCACTGCTGCCAGGATAACAATGAAAATTTTCTTTTCATTCACCTTCTTATAAATCATTGCAACAGCGTACTGTGGTTTTAAAATAATTTCTAAAAAGTTATCAGTAACCTACAGCAGTCCATCCCAAATTCCATACAAGCAGTGTCATCTTTCCTAAACAAAGTTTAACTTGCCAACTTCTTCCTCACTGAGAGTAGTCCAACACTCCCCAGTTCTCTAAAGGAATACTTACAAAATGTTATTTTGCATCTACTATAGTCAATTTTTCTTCCACTTAATATTCCATTTTTTTCTTCCACTAAATCTTCCATTTTTTTCCTCCACTTAAATGCTTTACTTTTTCTCCATTCCCTAATGATTTTCCTAACTACAGGCCAGCCATTTGGTCAAATGTTCCTCAACTTGGTTGTCTGATGTTTATTCATAATTAGATTTAGGTTAGGCATCTTTGGCAGAGATATCACATAATAGATACTGAGTTCTTTCAGTGCATCAGGTGGTATAGAACCCAATTTTAATTTATACCATTGTTGATAATGCCTGTTTGGTTCGCTTGATTAAGGTGGTCTGCCAGATTTCTCCAATGAAGTCATATTCTTATCTTTTTAATATTAATTATATATTTATATTTTGTTTTTATGTATTTTATTTTATGTATTATTACTTATATTTCATGTTTGTTACATTTCTTTGCATTTAGTATTTACATGTTATACAAGTTTTATGTTCTATATATTATATAGAACATATACATATATAAGTATATGTATGCATAAGTATACATTCCATATACATGTTATAGATAAGTATACATTCCATATACATGTTATAGATATATATTTGGAAGGTACTTTAGTGGAAGGTTACTGCTCATGATGAGAAACTGACATCTCAGCTAATGATCTTAGTGCTTTTCTAAATATGGGAAGATGTGAGAATCTGTGTTTGTAAAATTTTCTTCTGAAAATACCAAACTGAGGGCCTGTTATTTCAGTTTTTCCTAAGCACAGAGTACCTCATTCTCAATCTGCATCTTGAATTCTTTCCAGGGTATATTGTAGGTCAGTGACTACAGTGGCAAGTGACATTGCTTATTAGCTAGAGCTACAATTGTTTTTCTCTGGATAAAAAAATCAAGACCCAACTATGTGATATGAAACAATATAGAGATAGAGGTAAACATAATATAAAAAGACAATGTAATTAAGAAATTTATATGGTAAGAATTCCAGTCTCTAAAAATTTCTATTTAAAAGTTTTATTTTGTTGAAGCAATAGTGCAAATATGAGGACACGAAAAACATGGAAAGCATTTTTAGAGTTATCTTTCATGATTTTTAAAATCTGAATGTCCCATAAATTAACCACTACAATGAAGTTTTAAAAATAATTTGAACCAATAATTCACTTCAGAATTTTTCTTTATTTGATCTGAAGCTCAGGTGCAGGTGGGCACCTGAGTATAGTTTGTACATTAAAGGTTCCATTCGTTATGTTCCTTTCTGAGTAGAGCCCACTCATTCTCCACATAAAATGGACTGTTTGTTAATTATTGATACTCTCTTACTGTATTAGTCCCTGTTCACAGCTCATTGAAGCCTGTGTACAAAACTAACAGGACAACCAAAGCAGCGGGTACATTCCACAAAGCAAAATTTATCTCTAGGCAATTTGTGTTTGGACAAGAATAGGTCTGTTAGTTATGGTCTGTGAGCCTGTAACTTGTAAACGGTTTGTAGCCTCTAGAGTTTTGAGTAGAAATGATGGGTCATTTGGAGATGGAGCAAAGGAAGCCAGTTTGTATATAGCAAGAGAAGAATAAGTACAATACACAGTGATAAAAGGAAATGAGTTCTAAAGCTCAAGGAATATAAAAAGTACTTTATTTGGTACTTGATGATTTTTTTTTTACCTCTTAGTTCTAATATCCAATAAGAATCCTTTGCTTTTTCATCCCATTGTTTCAATGCAGTAGCATTCTTGTACTCCACATAAATCTTCTTACACTTTTCTGTAATTTACTCTGGCTATTTCACTCCATGCAATTAAATTACTCTAATTTTAAGTTGGTAATATAATTAATAATCAAGATACTACCTACCACCATTTCTGATATGAAATGCAATTCCTATTGTATTAAAGCCATAGTATATTACTTTGTAATGATGTGCTCAGAAACTTATCGTGTGTTTATTACACTGCAACAACTAATGTTCCATTTTCTTATATCTATCCTTGAATACATATAATATAGAGATAATCTTATAAGTGCTGAGGTAGCAGAAATAATGGCTCTGAAAAGATTCATGTCTGAACTTCCAAAATACATGAATATGTTTACTTACGTGGCAAAAGAGATTTGCATATTTGATTAAATTAGACTCTTGAGATGGGGGATTATCCTGGATTATTTGGGTGGATTCATCATAATCATGATAGTCCTTATAAGTAAAAAATGTAAGTTACAAAGGTCAGAATCAGAGAGAGGTTTGAAGATGCTAGGCTACTAGCTTTGAAGATAAAAAAGAGGCCATGAAAGAAAGAATGAGAACACTTTCCAGAAACTATTAAAAAACAAAAAAAAAAAACAAAAAAAAACAAAAAAAACCAAGAAAATTGATTCACCATTGTACCTTTCAAAAGGAACTCAGTCCTGTTAACACCTTGATTTTTGTCCCGAGAAACCCATTTCAGACTTGTGATCTCCAGCACTCTAATGTAATACATTTCTATGGTTTAAAGCCTCCAAACTTGTGGTGATTTGTTACAGCAGCAAAATGACACTAACACAAATGGTTTAAATATATTAACAAGTGGGAGTTCCTGTTGTGGTGCAGTGGTTAACGAATCCGACTAGGAACCATGAGGTTGCAGGTTCAAACCTTTAACGATTCGGCGCGTTGCCCTGAGCTGTGGTGTAGGTTGCGGACGAGGCTCGGATCCCATGTTGCTGTGGCTGTGGCTGTAGCATAGGCCGGGGCTACAGCTCTGATTGGACCCCTAGCCTGGGAACCTCCATATGCTGTGGGTGCAAAAAAAAAAAAAAATTAACAAATGAAGACGATTTCTATGAATAGTAGAGTTGCTGTAGTTCACTAAGGGTGTATTTCATGATTTTAGAATCCTAGTTTTTATGCTGTAGTAATAATTGATTTTTCATGCAACTAGTATCTTATTCACCAAATGTGTATACTCTGTGCCACAATTACTGTGTTGTATGTATTTTACTGAATGTCCATTACCATCTGAATTAGTCAACTTTTATAACCAAAATCTTATAGACTCTTCAGTAGTCCTTTTATTTCTATAATCTTATTTTTTTCAATAAGAGTATTGAGATACATGGAAATTTGATAAGTTGCTTAGATTTAATTAGACACTAATTGGAAAGTGGCAAGAGCTTAGATACAAACTCTAGTCTTTCTGACATCATTGTCTGCTATATTTTACCAAGCTCAATTTATTTTTTTTATTTTTCCAAATAGTTTGCTAGTGGGTACATTTTTCCTGTGGATGGGGTCGTATGTAATCCTGTGTAAGCAAGCTTCAAAAAACTATGGAAGGAAAGTCACCAAGAGGATTAGCAGGAAGCTGAGCTAAATTCTTGTGAGTGTGTATAACCTCCTCAGAAGTCTTCCATAAAATTATTGCTTAAAAAAGAGATCTTCTGAACATAGTTTTTAAATTTTTGTGAGACTAACAACCTCACAAACATTGACAAACTGGTAATACATTCTCATCTAATAGCTCATTTTTAAGTGTCTTAGAAATTCAAATTCATCATCCAAATTTTCATTTAAAATCTTTTGCTTCTTGGAGTTCTCGTCATGGCTCAGTAGTTAACGAATCTAACAAGGAACCATAAGGTTGCGGGTTTGATCCCTGGCCTTGCTCAGTGGGTTAAGGATCTGGCATTGCCGTGAGCTGTGGTGTGGGTCGCAGACACCGCTCGGATCCCGCGTTGCTATGGCTCTGGTGTAGGCTGGTGGCTACAGCTCTGATGAGACCCCTGGCCTGGGAACCTCCATGTGCTATGGAAGCGGCCCTAGAAAAGACAAAAAAAAAAAAAAAAAGCTTAAAATCTTCTGCCTCTTGACTATTGACCATGAAGATCTACTCCTCCAAATTTCATAAAATTAATTTAGGTAGAGTAATATCCAAAAAAAATCAATCAGAATTTTATTAACCTTTATTAACTTATTAGCATTTGCCAGTAATTCAACTGAATCTACTCTGGATAGTCAACATTTTAGTTATTATTGATGTGAATTCAATAATTATAAATTAAGCAAGTTAATAACAGTAAATCAAGTTTTAGAATATGAGCATAGGCAATGATAAAATTACACAAAGAAGCAAAGATTAATTTTTGAGAATACTGTTGCTTGAGAATTTATTATTGTGGATTTTTATTTTATTGTAAGTTTCCAGAAGCATTTAGTTAAAACAGTGAAGAATTAATTCCAAAATCTCTAGAAATAGTTTCCTTGCAACTTTGAACTTCATTAAAGTTTTCCATACAATGAATGATAGTTTTCCTAGAAAAACAAAGATATTTAAAAGTTGTAGGTAAAATTATAACTTTGATCCAAAATGTGGAAATTATTTAAAACAATATTCAATAAACAAAATTCAATTCCATTTCAATTAGTATGAAATTGTTATGTTTTCATACAGATTCTTCTATCAAACATGTTTTGCTCTTTAAAATTATATTATGCCTTCACATCCAAATTATGAGATATATATATGCACATAAAACTATGGAGACTAAAGGATAGAGCAATGATTAAAGGAATAAAAATTCATAAAAAGTGACATTTTTCACATATTCGATTTGCCAGTTTTAAAATTTGCTAATACTCATTTTTTTTTTGTCTTTTTGCTATTTTTTGGGCCACTCCTGTGGTATATGGAGGTTCCCAGGCTAGGGGTGGAATCGGAGCTGTAGCCACCAGCCAACGCCACAGCCACAGCAACACGGGATCTGAGCCGCGTCTGCAACCTACATCACAGCTCACGGCAACGCCGGATCCTTAACCCACTGAGCAAGGGCAGGGACCGAACCCGCAACCTCATGGTTCCTAGTTGGATTCGTTAACCACTGAGCCACGACAGGAACTCCAGTACTCATTTTTTATGTCTATGCAGAAACCTTAATAAGCAGTTTGTGTTACTTTGTTTTTATTTTGACAAGAACATAATCTATACCACCCTCTTTGATTGTCATTTGGCAATACTTGATCCAAGAATTCATTCACAGTAATTTAATCTATCACTATTCCAACAAATTGAATTATGAAAGTAGACATTGAATGTCACTTTTCCATTACCTAAAACTGGAAAGAATATCAATCCATTCAGTAGAAAGTTATGTATTATAGAGAATGACAATGGTGCTTCTTGATATTTGTTGACTTGCTAACATCTCAAATATACATATATATAGTAATAAAATGTATAGCATAGAGTGATGCCATACATATAACCTCTTTTATGCAAATAACAGTCTTTATCAAATAATTTATTCATTTTTTATATTCATAAGTGATATAGGTGGTTTTTTTTTTTGTAGAAGTGAGCCAAAACTTAAATATATGTATGTAGATATATGAGGCAAGAAATCAAGGCTATGGAGGTAAGTGATGATGATGGAGAAGGTTAGTTTTATTTGCATTTACTAACTTTCTATAGTATTTGAACTTTTAATAAAAGACATATATTGACCATATTTTAAAAATAAGATTATAGTAGTAAAATGAAATATTATTAAGAAATAGAAAAAAGTATTTAGTAATGGTATGAGTTTTGAGTAGACCAAATGTGTCAGAATGGATTGATTAATGAGCAAGAAAGATACAGAAGGCCTGAGCCTGGGCTACTGCCCTTTTTTCTTGTATTAGTTCTCAACTGGGAAAATCATACTTATTTCCCATTGCTTTATTTTATGAGCAGTTTTTCCATTAACATCCCTGGATCCTTGCACTATCCCTAATTCCCCTTCAGGAAGTCTCTAACTGATGGCTGACAGTTGCTTGGAGCTCATACATCAAAAGTCTCAAGACAAGAATCATTCTGTTCACCATGTTTTTCCACACTAAGAGAGCGGCAGGGCAGCCGTGCAAATAAGTGGTTTATTCATGACTTTTCCAAAGTCTGACTGAGGTAAATAAATAATTATTTTTTAAAATCCTGGGAGTTCCCCTTGTGGCTCAGCAGTAATGAACCCGAATATTATCCATGAGGTTGCAGGTTCAATTCCCTGGCCTCGCTCAGTGGGTCAAGGATATGGCATTGCCATGAGCTGTGGTAAAGGTCACAGATGCGGCTCAGATCTGGTGTTGCTGTTGCTGTGGTGCAGCTGGCAGCTACAGCTCCAATTCGACCCCTGGCCTGGTAACATCCATATGTCACAGGTGTGGCCCTAAAAAGATTTTTTTAAAAAGGTAGCTGATTATTACAATAAAAAGTTTGTTTAATACATGTTTACAGACTATAAACCAGACATGATCAATTTAAAAATATTTTGAATAATAATATTCTATTTTTTTCTATACTTGAATTAATTAAAAATATCTGCCAAGGTGTTCAACACTGTTTCTGAATTCTGAGCATCAGTGGGAACATGCAGTTACAAGAGGAAGCTGGGAAGAAAGGTAGCTTGTTTAACTATGTTCCAATTTGTCATTTACTTTATTTCTTCTTCTTTTTTCTTGTAGCCCAGAGAGTCAATTCTAAATTCTTTAACAAATTCAAAGCTAATTTTAGTGAAGTAGAGCTTACAAAAATTTAGAAATTTTTTATACACAGTCTTTAAATGAAATCAACTCTAGCCATTCACCCCATCCCTCACTCTTTACATACTAGGAAGTTCAAATTTTTAAAATCATGTTGGCCTAGATTTCACTTTCTGTATTTGATATGTGGCAAAGATGACTGGCAGGTCAACAGATTTTGTGATTCCTCTGTCAGTGGGGCTCAGACATGAACTAATTTCCCAAGTCCCTCCTATCACCCATCCAGGGGGCTGTACAACTATTCTTGCCAAAGGTATATGAGATAAAGTTATGTTTCTCACTTCTAGTCCTGGTCTTTATTTTATTTATTTATTTATTTACAGTTGCACCTGTGGCATATGAAAGTTCCCTGGCTAGAGGTCAAATTGGAGCTGTGGCTGTCAGCCTACACAACAGCCACAGCAACACCCACGCTGCAGCCTATGGCAATGCTGGATCCTTAACCTACCGAATGAGGCCAGGGATTGAACTCGCCTCTTCATGGAGACTATATTGGGTCTTTAACCCGTTGAGCCACGAGGGGAACTCTTAGTCCTAGGTCTTAAAAAGAAGGGTTCTCTTTTAAGTTAATTTTCCTTTGATTTATTGTAGTGAGCACATAATGGTGAAACTGTAAAGACTGATGTAGACAGAGACAAGGACCCTAGGTCCCTGAATTATCATGGAAGAAAGCCTCCTTTCAATTGAGTAAACATCTCCTGAATCATATGTGAATGAGAAATAGAATCCTGAGTTTCACCATTATAATTCAAAGTTTTATTTATTCAAACATCATTACCCTATGTAATGCATTCATAATTTTAAATTTAATATAAAATACATGCATTTTTATTTTGACTCATATTTCCTAATTTTGCTTTAGGGAATAGAAATTATAGATAAAATTTCCCCCCTCAATAAGGAAGGGTAAACTATATCTGGAAAATTGAATGACATAGTAATTTTCAAATTTGCCATTATGTAATTTCTTATTTTCCACTGTTAGTAAATTTAGGATTTGGAAATTTTGAAGAAATATACTTCTTCCAAAACCAGAATTTGGGGGGCATCACATTTTTTTCTTTATGTCTATAATACATAGAACTGGATGATTAAAGTTCACAATTTATTTCATGGTTCTGTCATGGTGACTATCATTATTATATTTATTATGTTTTTCATTTTAAAACAAAGTAGAATAAATTAAAATACTAAAACTATCCAAGAAAGAAAGAGAGATTCCTCTTGCCTCCTTGTCGAACTGAAATGTGGTGATATTGATCTGCTGTTTTTGGGCAAGGACACCGGAAAAGGGGACGTGCTAAGTAAGGGAGGGCTGATAATATGGGCCCATTAAATGAAACCCATCATAAACCTACAGAGATTATTGCGAAAACTTTGACAGCCATGTACAGGAAGTCAACATCTCTTTCTTTAAATGGTCTGTTGTAATGATTTATAATTATGATTCTGGTGGTATTTCATTACCTATGAAATCAATACAACATGCAGAATTTACAAAAGCATAAAAGTTTCTTTGTCTCTTACCTGTATACTTATGCACTTTGTGGAGAAAATTTAGACCAAGCAAGACCGTATTCTGAAAGCTAGTAAAGTCACTGACCAGGGGGGCTTTATCTCCATCAACAAGCATTCGTGTTGGCAGGCCCTTCTGGAATTCAGCTGTTCTAATCAAAGTTGTAGGGAAGAGGGGTGGGGCTAAATAGTCCACAAACAAGGCCCAGCTTCTTTCAAAATCTGCTTCTTGTTTAGAATAAAATTTTAACCTAATAGACAAGTGAGAGGAAGTATGCATTTTAGAATTAGTCTACTCAGAATTATGCCAACTGAATTTATAAGACAACTAATTTGTTCAAAACTACATTATTCTACTTTCTAAAATCTAGATTGTGAAACGGTTGTATTGATTTTGGAAATTATCATCCCAGAAAACATGTACTTCTAGTCAAATGTTTTCCCCTTTTCATAAAACATTTTCTATTTGCATTAACTCTGAAATGCGACCAACTCTCATTATTTTAAAATGTAAAGATATAAATCAAAGAAGATTAGCAATTTCTGCTGGATTTGATATCTATTTAAAGAACACATGATTTTCATTTCAATTAACCATTAAAAAGTGAAATAATTTATGGAGAATTTTTCCTGTTTTTTAGGTCGTTTGATTTTTTTTTCTGATGACATATAGTAGAAAGTTAAATTTTCTCTTTTTTCAGGTGTATAATGCAATAGTTTAATATTTGTGTGTACTGCAAAATGATTACCACAACTCTAGTTAATGTTAGTCATCAGGCACAGTAACAAATTTTTTTTATGATGAGAACTTTTAATATTTACTCTCTTAGAAACTATTAAATATACGATACAGTGCTATTAACTGTAGTCACCATGCTGTACATTATAGCAGCTTGACATTTATTTTATAACTAGAAATTTGTACATTTTATCCCCATCCGCCTTTTCACCTACCTCCCACCTCTCGCAATCACCAATCTGTCCTCTGTCTATGAGCCTGTTTTCTTTTTTTGGATTTCACATATAAATGAACTCACACAATATTTGCCTTTCTCTGTCTGACTTATTTCAGTTAGAATAGTGCTCTCAAGATCTATCCATGTTTTTGTAAATGGCAAGAGGTCCTTCTTTTTTATGGTTGAATAATATTTCATTGTGTATATATACCACATCTTCTTTATCCATTCATCTGTCAGTGGACATTTAGGTTGTTTCCATGTCTTGGCTATTGTAAATAATGCTGCATTGAACACAGAGGTGTATATATCTTTTCAAATTAGTGTTTTCTTTTTTTGCGAGAAATATTCATAAGTAGAATCACTAGATCATATGAGAGTTCTAGTTTCCATTGTTTTGAGGAATCTCCATACTGTTTTCTATAGTGGTTACATCAATTTACATTCCAATATTCTCTTCTTATTGAGAAAAAATTTTTTATTTGTAGTGAATAATTTTATACCCACATTATTTGTATCTCTTGGTCTAGTCTAACAATCTCTCTATGTATAAAATACTTTTGAACTTTATCCAGTAAAACTTCTTCTTATCAGTTTTCTCATTATCATAATATTTCCCCGTGGTTGACATATTGGTAAACAGGCAAATTGAAAAAGATTTCAATGAATAAGGTAGTGTAAGATGGAAAGATGGAAAGATTGTGTAAGATGTAAGATTTAAAAAATAGCTTTAGATCCATTCTTACCTATTGCCAAATTTTTTATGAGCAACCTTCAAGGATGACACATGTGCAGCCCATAAGTATTTCAACAGGTCCTCAAAACTACTAGAATATGACTTTACCTGCTATTTAAGAAGGAAAATGTTATTAATACTTAGGCAATTATAGAAATCTCTCTCTTTGAAAATCAATTCTATTTACAAATATAATTTTTCAGCTTTCTAAATGAGAAGAGAGCATTTCAGAGTTAAGATGTGAAAGATTTAACGCTTAATATACCCCAAAGAATGCAATATTAGTTATACTAATTACTAGTATTACTGAATCCATTTGAAGGAAATAAACCCTGTGTTTTTGAAATGCTCAGAATTTTATACTGTTCAGGACTAGACTTTTAGTATTTTGTTTTTCTGTTGCCATGCAATGAACTTTCCACAAAGTTTTAAAAGTTAGAAATGGCAGGAGGAATAAGAGTATTTTACCTAATCATAGGCAATATAATAAACAAGTTCTCATTAGAGAACTTGATCTTTGGTCATTTACTCTTGCACTCTTTACACTTCACTTTGACATCAACCTTTTTTTTTTTGTCTTTTGTCTTGTCTTTTGAGGGCCACCATGCAGCATGTGGAGGTTCCCAGGCTAGGGGTCTAATCAGAGCTGTTGCTGCCGGCCTACACCACAGCCACAGCAACACAGGATCTGAGCCGTGTCTGAGACCTACACCACAGCTCACAGCAATGCTGGATCCTCAACCCACTGAGTCCAGGGATCGAACCCGCAACCTAATGGTTCCTAGTCGGATTCTTTTCCACTGCACCACAATGGGAATTCCTGACATCAACATTTGATTCTAATTGTCAAATGACCATTTTAGTCAGATCATATGATGGTTTATCAAGAGAGTTTATCAAGATGGTTTATCAAGAAAAAGCTGATCAAATTTGCCACAGTCTACTCCCTAATTGTATTCACATAGAGTTGATTGCTCAGTTGGCCTGAAAGTATAATAAACATGCACTATTAAGTCATGATTTCAATGGACTTTGAATGCAATTTATTTGGTGTGAAAAGATTGGATAAGACAGCCTTAATACTAGATTGCTAATGAAGGTTCTAGTGAGATATGATGTCGTGGAGTAATGTACTCATAATAATGTTGTTGTCATCATAATAAAGATTTTCACACTAGAATTTTATTCCTTAGGAACATACTGTTCAATGCATGATAAAGTCTACATTAAATATTATTCAAAAATATCTGACTACTCTCAAAGAGTATTAGTTAAAATACTAAAAAAAAGACTCCAAAAACCTAGTAAAATTTACTCCATTTTTTCATTGTTTCTGGAAAGGATGAATAACAGCTAGAAACATTATAACAGAAATTCATCTGATCCTTGGATGGTGGCAGAAAGGTGATATTATCTGATGATATTCCCATTATGCCAGAATCAACCGCAGCAAGGAAGGGCATTGCAGAGAGATAGTAATTTAGGTCTGTATAAACAAAAAGTTATTATTAATATTGTTAACATATGTAATTTTTTAAGTAAATAAATCTATTGTGAAAGTAATCCCACAGATCCAGAAACATGGTAAAACTTAAGCAATAATTCTGGGCACTTCAGAAACATGTCCCTTAGCAGAGTTCCATTGTGGCAGAGCAGAAACAGTCTGACTGGGAACCATGAATTTGTGGGTTCGATCCCTGGCCTCACTCAGTGGGTTAAGGATCCCGCGTTGCTGTGAGCTGTGGTGTAGGTCAAAGATGAGGTTCAGATCTGGTGTTGCTGTGGCTGTGGCATAGGCCAGCAGCTATAGCTACAATTCAACTCTTAGCCTAGGAACTTCCATATGCTGCAGGTGCAGCCCTAAAAAGACAAGAAAATAAAAATAAAAATACTAAATTCTAAGGCAAAATAAGTGAAAAAGAAAAAACATAGTAATATCTGTAGAATGCTATACTTTTATAAATTTTCATTTGAAATTTGAAGGTCCAATATATCTTTAAAATATTTTAATATATATCTAGAGTTCTTTTCCTTGTTAACAAAGTTTTGCTTGATAATATAAATTCCTACTTCTATTCTATTTATTTAAAGTGAACTTTGAGGTTACTAGTTTTCTCTGATGTTTTCATAATTGGATAAATTAACTACTAGCTTTTAAAATGCCTGTCAAAAAACTCATGTCAAAACATTCCCGATATCTGAGACAAAGAAATTCTTTTTGTAAAAGCAGTAGTTCTGCTTTTTTTTTCTAAAGTTAGAATTCTGGATTGAATTTGATTCTTTGGAGAAAGAAGATCAATTTGAGCTTTGATTGTTGCATTAAACTCACCAGCCCACCAACTATCCACAGAGATACAAAGATAATCTCCAGATTCATGGCCACAGTTTGTCCTTTGGGTGGGATCAGCTAATCTGCCTAAAAGAGAAAGGATCAAGAGCTGGGTTTATTAGGCCCATTTTTAAGCTATAGATATACTAGAAACATAAGATTTATAGAACTACACAAAATACTTTTTCTCTTAAAGAATTGTGTCAGCCTCCCATCACTGCTGTAAAAAAATTAATAAATAGAAACCTCAATTAAATAAAGTTGGGAGACCAGAAGGGGAAGCCCTCACATTTTGCAATGACAGCAGAGCCCAACTGGAAGAAGAAAAAGTTCTTTTCTTTCTTCAAAAGAACTCAGCCAATGACAAGCCATAGATTTTTGTTTACTTCAACCCTCTCAGCTTCCTTTTTCCTCTATAAAAGTGTGCTCCTTCCTTTGCCATGTGAGCACATGCGTGTGGTTTGCAAGGTTGCAGACCCCACATTGCAATTCTCTGCTGATCCTGAATAAACCCATCTTCCCTAGAGAAATCTCTGGCAGCCTATTTATTTGGTCAAATTTGACAGTCCTCTGGGTTCCAGAGAAGATCCCCAAAGGATCCAGGCTAGTGAACCAGGGGAGGTGGTACATGCAATTGACCCCATTATCACTTACTGCTTTTCTCATTGACCTTGGAGTTTGAAGAAACATCTTTCTGGATCTGGACTCATGCTCTCTTTGTGTTTGAAGTGCTCCAGGCTTTATTTAAGATCTATGTTAAGCTTCTTTTTGGTTAAGACCTCGTTCTGTATGCAAGTACTTGTTTGGCACTTTGGTCTCATTTTGAGATCAGACTGTTTTGATTGAAGCTGGCTGAAATGCCTCAGGCTTATTTTTTTCAGAGTAGAGCTGCTTCGCTGAAATTGTATTGGTTTTTCAGTCTTTGACTTATTTTTTGGAGGGGCTATTCTCTGGAAATTGGCTGGAAAAGCTTTTGGCCTGGCTCCTCTGGGATAAAGCTGGTTTTTTAGAATTGGCTGGTATTAGGCTTGCAAGCTCTTTGAATTGAGCTGTAAGCTGTTTAAGCTGTTTGAAAATTGTTATTTCACTCTAAAGAAAGATCTTTGAGAGATGGGATAGCAATTACCTATATATTTTGAGGATTCCCCCCCCCCATAGGAACTCCAGCCAATTTTTTTACTTTTCTAATTAAAAATTTTATTTTGTTTTTGTTGTCCTTTACTATTTATTTTTTATTTTAATGATTTTTTTCCATTATAGCTGGTTTAAAGTATTCTGTCAGTTTTCTACTGTACAGCAAGTTGACCCAGTCACACATAACATATACATTATTTTCTCACATTATCATGTTCCATCATTAAGTGACTAGATATAGTTTCCAGTGCTATGCAGCAGGATCTCATTGCTTATCCATTCCAAAAGCAATAGTTTGCATCTATTAACCCCAAATTCCCAGTCCATCCCACTCCCTCCCCCTCCCCTTGGCAACCGTAAGTCTAAAACAATCATCCTTCTTTGTGCACATTGGTAATTAAATGGATCAACCTGACCAATGGCAATTAAAAATATCAATGGCTGTTATGGGGAATTTTTGAAATCTCTGAACAATTTTCTTAAAGCTAAATTGGACTACAATAAATTAAAAAGTTCCAAAACTGAGTGGGATGCTTATTTCAGCTGGTATTTTGAGGCTTCCCAGTCTTATCAGAAGTCTAAAATTGTGTCTCTACAAACTAGGATTTTAAGATGAACTGAGACAAAACAACAACAAGAATTTTTAAAAGATAAAAATGTCTCCCAAAATCTCATGTTCTTCTCCCTTGGCTCCTCCTTCAGCACCACTTTGACGCTTTCCCCAGATCCCTGGACCAGACTCCACCTCTGACACCATCATCTCCTTCCTTCTACATCTCCCACTACACTAATTTCAAAAGACACGTGAACCTCTAAGTTCATTGCACCGTTACTTATATTCACCAAGATATGTATGGAACTTAAGTGACCAGCAATAGATGAATGGATAAAGATTATCTATCTATCTATCTATCTATCTATCTATCTATCTATCTATCTATCATCTATCAATCTATCATCTAATGGAACATTACTCAGGCATAAAAAAGAATGAACTCTTATTGTTGGTGACAACATAGGTGTACCTAGAGGTTATAATACTGAGTTAAATAATCAGTGAAAGACAAATACTGCATGACTTAACTTATATGTAGAATTTTAAAAAACAAAATTAACAGACAAATATAACAAAACAGAAGGAGTCATAGATACAGAGAAGAAACAGGTGGTCTCCAGAGAGGAGGGTGTGAAGGGAGGAGATAAATCAGTAAGGAAGATAATGAGATATAAACTTCCAGCTGCAAAACAAATGATTCACGTGTATGAAATGTACAGTGTGGTGAATATATTCAACAATTACATAGTATGTTTGTGCGGTGACAGATAACTAGACTTGCAGTGATTATTTTGAAATGAATAGACATACTAAATCACTATGCTGTGCAACAAGAATAACATGGTGTTGTAGGTCAATTATACTTCAAAAACAAACTCATAGAAAAAAAGATCAGATTTGTGATTATCAGAGGGGAAGCAGTGCAGGGAAGGGAAACCAGATGAGGGTATTCAAAAGATACAAATTTCCAATTATAAGAGAAATAGGTCCCAAGGATTATAATGTACATGATAAATATAATTAACTGCTATATGTTAATTATATTTATCATGTACATTATAATAAATTCTAAGGGAATAAATTTTAAGAGTTATCACAAGGAAAATTTTTTTCTATTTCTTTAATTTTATATCTGTATGAGATGATTGATATTCATGAAACGTGCTAATCATTTCATGATGTATGTAAGTCAAATCATTATGCTGTATAACTTGAACTTATCAAATATATCTCAGGAAAATGGGGAGGGGAAAAAAGCATTAACATTCTTAAAAATATAAAATTGAAATTTAAAAAATTTTTAAACAAAAAAAGTAAAATCAAGGATTTGGCAGAACTACATTCCTTTTGTAGGTTCTAGGTGTGAATCCATTTCCCTGCTCTCTCCAGCTTCTAGAGAATTCCTTTGCTGTGGGCCGCTTCCTCATCTTCAATACCAGCAGCATCTTCAAATTTCTAACTCTGACTCTCATGCCTCCCTCTTTAATTTATAAAATCCCTTGTGATTTCATCGGACTACTTAATCTAGGATAACCTCCCCATTTCAAGATATGTAATCAGGTCAGCAAAGCCCTTTTTTACCATGTTACATTACATATTTACAGGTCAGGTGGATAAGGACACAGACAACTTTGAGAAGCCAGTATTCTGTCTACTATAATATCTTTATCTCTACTTGGTGAAATGTATATTCATGTCTTCTGTATACTTTTAATTAAATTTTTTTTCTGTCTTTTTTTTTTTTTAGGGCCACACCCACAGCATATGGAGGTTCCCAGGCTAGGGGTTGAATCAGAGCTGTAGCTGCTGGCCTACACCACAGCCACAGCACCAGACTGAGCGGTGTCTGTGACCTACACCACAGCTCATGGCAACACTGAATCCTTAACCCACTGAGTGAGTCCAGGGATGGAACCTGCCTCATGGATGCTAGTCAGATTCATTTTGCTGAGCTATGACAGGAACTCCAAATTGTTTATTTTTATTTTTATTTTTTTTTTAAATGTGGACTTGGAAGTGTTTTTTTACGTAGTCTTAATACAAATTATTTGTCACATATGTAATGATAAGTATTTTCTACCAGTCCATTATATGTCTTTTCATCCTCTTAAGAGGGACTTTGAAAGAACATGATTTTATTTTGAAGAAGTGTAAATAAACCTTTTTTTCTTTTAAGTGGTGTGCTTTTGGTGTCAAGTGTAAAATATCTTTACTCAACTCAAATACTTTCTCCTATATTTACTTCTAGAAGTTTTTAAATTTTGCATTTGATATTGGAAAGTAATCCATTTTTAATTAGTTTTTTAAAAAGATGTGAGGTTTTCATTGAATTTCATGTATGTTTGTGTGTGTGTGTTTGTATATATCTAATGCTGGATTCTCTATTCTGTTTTATGTGTCTGTCCTACCAATACCATACTGTTTGGATTCCTAGAACTATGTAGTAATATAATATCAAATAGGGTAATTTCTCACTTTGTTCTTTTTCAAAATTGTTTTACTTTTGCATCCCATATAAAATTGAGAATAAGCCTACATATATCTACACAAAAAGTTGCTCTAATTTTTATAGGAATTTGGTGAGAATTTACATCTTTGCTATGTTATGTCTTCCAATTTACAAACGTGCTGTATCTTTATTTGATTATTTTTAATATTTTGTAATTTTCAACATACAAATCTGTATATGTTTTGATGGATATGTACCTATATATTTTATTTTTTGAGCAGTTCTAAATATTATTTACAGTAATTTCAGTGTAAACAGGCTTGTTGCTAACATATACAAATAATTTTAGTGAGTTAATCTGTATTTTGTGAACTTGCTAAACACACTATTTATTTATTTACTTATGGTCACATTCCTGGCACATGGAAGTTCCTGTGCCAGGGACTGAATCTGAACCACAGCTGCAACTTACACTGCAGCTGTAGAAACACCAGATCATTTAAACCACTGTAC
The DNA here is from genome assembly GCF_016906955.1 of Phacochoerus africanus. Classification (NCBI taxonomy): domain Eukaryota; kingdom Metazoa; phylum Chordata; class Mammalia; order Artiodactyla; family Suidae; genus Phacochoerus; species Phacochoerus africanus. Next base: position 35,583,488 of record NC_062545.1, read on the forward strand.
CAGGCTGGGGATTGAACCCATGCCTCTGCAGCGACCTGAACTACTGTAGTCAGATTCTCAACCCTTTGCCCCACAGCAGGAACTCTATGCTTTTTATTTTTAAGGAATTTTATTTTGTGTTTGTTTGTTTTTGCATGAGATTCCTTAGGACATGTAGGGTCATGTCATTTGCAAATAGGAGCAGCTTTATTTCTTCCTTTCCTATCTGTAGGCCTCTGATTTCCTTGACTTGGCTAATTTCAATGACTAAGACTTCTGGTAGAATAGAATTGGTGAGATTAGACATCTTTGCTTTTTTTCCAGTCTTACAGGGAAAGCATTAAGTCTTTCATCATTAGCTATGTGTCAGTTATATGTTTTTGGAGATGTTCTTTATCACATTGAGAAAGTCACTTTCCCCCTAGTTTTCTGAGGGTTTTTATCATGAATGGATATTGAATTTTGTCAAGGGTTCTTCTGTATCAACTGTTATGGTCATGTAATTATTCTTCTTTAGTCTGTGATATGATGGATTGTATCAGTTGCATTTTAAATATTAAGCCAATTTTGCATACCTGGAATAAGCCTCACTTGGTATTGATGTAAAATTCTTTCATATTTTGATGGACTCAATTTTCTAATTTGTTAACCATTTTTCATTAAAATTTGAGGTATACCAGTCTTCAATTATCTTCTCTCTCTCTCTTTATTTTTGACTGTACCTGTGGCATGTACAATTTCCTGGGCCAGGGTTTGAACCCTTGCCCCAGCTATAACCAGAGCCACAGCAATGACAATGCCAGATCTTTAACCTACTGAGCCACAAAGGAACTCTTTTAGGAATCTTTTCTTTCAGTCCCCACACATGATTTAAACACACATGAAGACAAAGATAGCTGATTGCACTCACCCTTATTTTTACCCATCCCATCGTTTTCTTTTTCTGAAATTCCAAACCTCCTTCTGCTTTAATTTTCCTTCTCTTTGCTTGATTTGTTATCATCTGAATGTTTATCCCCCTAAAGTAAGGTGTTATTTCTCTTCTGCTTCTCTACCAACCTTCATTTTGGTAAAAATGATATGGCTGCTGCTTCATTTCTGCCTTTCTATTTTCATGTTAAATTTCTCTTTTGGCACACCTTAACTGGAATGATACAATGAAGAAAGTTTTCGGAAATGTACCTCAGCCTAACAATCTGAAAAATTATGGAACCATCACAATCAACTTAGCCTCCATAAACATCTTTGCCTTTAAACCACACTTATCTTTCATATAAAGACAATAGCAAAGATATATTTTTATTTAATATGATGCAACCAGGCTTCCCACAACTGAAAACTAAAATCAAAACAAGGATGGAGTTCCCGTCGTGGCTCAATGGAAACAAATCTAACTAGCTTCTGTGAGGATGCAGGTTTGATCACTGGTCTTGCTCAGTGGGTTAAGGATTTGGCGTTGCCATGAGCTGTGGTGTAGGTCAGAGATGCAGCTTGGATCCTGCATTGCTGTGGCTGTGGTGTAGACTAGCAGCTACAGCTCCAATTCATCCCCTAGTCTGGGAACCTCCATATGCTGCGGGTGTGGCCCTAAAAACAAAGACAAAAACAAAACCAAGGAAGAAATTCTCATAAGTATTAAAATTCTCAAAAACCTTGACCCCTAACTGGGTTTTTTTGAAGTACCTATTTTTCAAAACAAAATTAATGCTATGGTTTTTACTATCCAAACTAAAATTTCTGCCATGAACTTACCCTATTCTCCAATTATATTATGCCCCACTAATTTTAAATTCATTCTTTTTCTTCATTGATTACTTTTCTTTTTTAATCCATCAACAGTTGCTCTTTTTTTTCAAGATTCATTTCCAATCTCATTCTATTCCCAGACTATTCCAGCTCACAATACTTATACTTTCATCCAGTACCTTATGCTTTGGCCTTTTATTGTCCTCTTGTTGTATCAATGCTAACTTTTCTCCTTAACTATGTTGGAAGTCTTCTGAGGGAAGGCATTATCCTGCCCCAGACTTTCAATATGCTCTTTCAAGTTCCAATACTTTTCCAATTAAAATTTCTGCTAAGCAAGAAAAATGAGTGATATTGACATATGCAACTAGATCGCTGAATCTCAAAATAATTATGATAATAGAAATAAACCAGGCAGAGTTTCGGTTGCAGTTCAGTGGGTTAAGAACCTGACATAGTGTTTGTGAAGATGCAAATTCAATCCCTGGGCCTCGCTCAGTGGGTTAAGGATTCAGAGTTGCCATAACCTGTGGCATAGGTCATAGATGCAGCTCAGATCTGGTGTTGCTGCGCCTGTAGCACAAGCTGGCAGCTGCAGCTCTGATTCAACCCCCAGGCTGGGTACTTCCATATGGTGCAGGTGTGGCCCTTAAAAAAACAGGAAAGAACCCCCCCCCAAAGAATTTATATGAAAATTCTAGGTAACATTTTTAAGATTTGATGATAGAAAGCAGATTAGTGTTTGCTCGTGAAGTTGGGGAGTGGGGTGGTGGAGGTAGGGGCATCGGGGGAGAGAGTGGACGTAAAGAAGTAGGGAAGTTCTTAAAGATAGGAAAACAAGGGAAAAATTAACATTTTAGAATAATGGATTCAAAGCTACATACATATATGAAACTTAACAACAAATACATTTTAAAATATGCAGTGTATTATATGCTTATTATATATCAACAAAGCTATTTTTAAAAAGTTCTGCTAAGCAATCAAGAAGCAAGCATTTAGAATGCTTAAGTATTGTGTAAGCATTATATCCTTGTTATTAAACTAGACTATATTACTCAAGATCCCAATTAAAACTCCTCAGTCTGAATTTAAAGACATCTCTTAAACAGGCCCTCACAGATCTTCCCAAATTTACCATCCACCATTCTTTCTCACATTCCAATTCTCTTGACCACTGGCACTCTTATTCTGGCTAGAACTTATTGTCATTGCCATCTCTGTAATACTATTCTAGCAATGCCTTCATGGAGCTCTTTGGTCCTACTTTTTTCTTATGATAATCTCAGCGCATGGTTGTCACTCTCTTTCCTGAGTTACTCATACACTCCTTAGCTTATCTTCGAGACTTAGCATCTTACTGTGGGTGAAGTACTTTTATGGCCATTTTTATAATTTTTAATCCTGTGAAGATTTTCTCTAGTTAGGTCATAGAGTTCAACTCAATTAAATACTAAATAAAATCAGACCCTTAAAAAACAGAATTCCATTTATTGTGTTCTTGAATGAAAATGACGTTTCTTAAAGTATCCAGTCTAATATTCTACTTTGCTGTTTGTTCATTACTAGACCCAGAGTAGAAAATTTTCCTGGGAGTGAGTGTGTGTCACCTTTGGGGAAGTTAGTTATGGTTTACAGTGGACCTTGAAGTTTGGGCTCTTTCTGAACCTCGTCTCAGGAATTCAGGTACTCCTTTTCTCCATGTCAAGGACAGCCTAAGAATAGGAGGTATACTGAGTGGCAGGAGTTCCCCTGTCAAGCTTGGTTTTAATGCTAGCTTGGGATGTTATCACAGATCAGAACTTGCAGAGTCTTCTCCCCATCTCACATTTTCTCATTGATTCCTTTCTTCCCATACTATCTTCTGGGAGATTATTATGACATTTCCTTCTTTCTTTTTTTTCTTTTCTTTTTTTTTTCTTCTTTTTAGAGTGAGCCCTGCAGCATATGGAGGTTTCCAGGCTAGGGATCAAATCAGAGCTACAGCTGCGGGCCTACACCACAACCGCAGCAACTCGGTATCCAAGCCACATCTGCAACCTACACCACAGCTTATGGCAATGCTGGATCCTTAGCCCACTGAGTGAGGCCAGGGATCAAACCTGCATCCTCATGGATCCTCATTGGGTTCATCAGCCGCTGAGCCACGAAGGGAACTCCCTTACATTTCCTTATTTCTTGAATGCCATTGTTAGCCAAAAGAAGATAGCTTACAATATTTTTGTTCCAAAAAAAATCTTTATTTTGATACCTGGGTGTAAATGCTATTTTTGGCTAAAGAACACATGAGAGAAGGGTTTTCCTACAGAGTTTCCCCCCTTTCTTTTACTCTAGTCTACATGGTTACTTAATCACATTTAGACCTGTAGATGTTGGAAACTAATTTTATACATCCTTGTGTATTTAATGTATATTATCTTAACTATTTTTTTTTTTGGATGTACTCCTCAGAGCTTAACACTAGGCTTGGTACATAGTGGCACCTCAACTAATAGTTGTTGATATGGAAAGAACTATATCTAATATGCCATGCCTCAGTGAATATGGTAATCACTAGTTATTTGTGGCTATTTAATTTTCAATTAATTGAAATGAAATAAAATTAAGAGTTCAGCTCTGCAGAAGTACTAACCATTTCAAGTGCTCAATAGCCACATGTGAGCACAGCATGGCCCCTGTTCCCATACACACATTCCATAAATGCTTGATAAAGAGTGATTAGGAAGGAATGAGGACAAAAATAGAAGGAGTAGGAAAAAGGATAGTTGGAAAATGATAGGAAGGGGAAAGAGAGGAAAATTATAATCAACTTTTTAAAAGGTGGTGTTATAGACAAAAGGTATGACTACCTAATTAATTGACAGGGAAATAACAGAATCATTGTAATGAAAAAGATTCTTACCTGTACGATATTGCCATCCATGATGCACAGGCAATCCCCATAAAATATTTTGTTCATTTTCTGGTGCAAATTTTTCAAAATACTTGGCTGTCTTGTTCAGTAGGATTTTATATGTCCCCAGTCTCTCAAGGTAATGCCAGATATTAATGATGTACTTTCCATCTTCTACCTTGTAGTCACTGAACTGACCAGGACTCTCTTTCCACAGAGGGGGATACACATCTGGGGTGTTGGATGCTCTTCCTAAAGAAACAAAAATACAGCCAATTATTACACAGGCCCAGGGAAGATGAAAAGTCATGATGTTTAACCTGGAGATTGAGATGATGACAGACCTTTTATTGGGAAATGTTTTTATAGCTCTTCCAATCAGATGCTTTCAGTTCTCTCCTGGCTAATGATAGGGTGGCACTAAATAAATAGTTTACTAATGGTAATAGGGCACTTCCCTTGTTAGTCATCTCCCAAACAAATATTGTTAGTTATATATCAGTCTCAATAATTTTCAGGAAGAGTTTGTTTTTTAAATTTATTTCTATTTCTGTCTTCCATTTGTCTCTCATATTGACTATAATAACAAATTGCATGTTCTCCCCACAAGTACTTGTATTTTAAAGGATGGCTGTTTATCCAAATTAATCTCTAATTGGTAGGCGTTCAGCAACATAAAATGATAAATAGTTTGAAGTAGAATTTGGAAGACATTTTAATGATTTGGTGGATTTCATCTCTCTCTCTCTCTTTTTTTTTTTTTTGTTTGTTTGTTTTTTTGTCTTTTTAGGGCCTCACTGTGGCATATGGAGGTTCTCAGGCTAGGGGTTGAATCGGACCTGTAGCTGCTGTACACCACAGCCACAGCAATGCCAGATCCAAGCCTCATCTGCAACCTACACCATGGCTCACAGCAATGCCAGATCCTTAACTCACTGAACAAGGCCAGAGATCAAACCTGCAACCTCATGGACATTAGTCAGATTGTTTCCTCTGAGTCACAACAGGAACTTACATATCTCCTTTAAACTTCAGCCCACATGCAAGCCCTGACTTGTATGTCAGACCTGTCAACCCAGATTCTGCATTAGCAGGATCTGGGCCCAAGACTGCTCTGCAGGAAGTTTACTGGGGGGGCTTATAGAGTAAAAGAAAATGAGGGAGGACAAAAAGAAAAGGAAGAAAAGCAAATATAAAGAAAGGTCATTTGTTTGCTTTCACTAAGGATATGGGGGCTGAATGTTGTCTTGAAACCGATAAGGAACATTATTGTGAAAGAACCACTAACCTTGAGGGATGGAAGTAAGAAGGATTTTCTCTCATCATCCTTCAGTCACAAGTCACCCAGTAGAAACCCTCCTGAAATTCTGGTTACACACGTGTGTGTGCTGAGTACTTCCAAGTATCCCATTCAGTAGCAGAGGCACAGAAGCCCAGGGCAGTAAGTCAGAGGTACAAGGTGAGACTGAAATTAAGCTGCAGGCTGCACCTGCATGAAATAGCTCAAAGCCTGCATGGAGCTCATTCTAGCAGTAGAAGCTGCAATCAGAATTGAGACCAAGAAGATTCAGGAGTGATGCACAGGAGATGATCCAGGTTGATTCAGAACCCCTGAATCATGACTGCAATTATAGTTCATAACTGGGAACATGCAGGCCATGGACTCAGGCAGGCCCAGGTCTTCCCTGTATGCATGTGCAGTGTGTTTATTCCAATCACAATGAGTTGCTGGAAAATTCTTTATCGGAAAATCACTCCTAAGTCTCAGATCTCATTTGACAGATATTGAGCAGCATGACCTTGTTACTGGTTCTGCAACAGCCCTGGCCTGCCATGGTGAACAAGATAGAAAACACGTCTGCCTTTGAGATGTGTGACAAAGGATTCCTGTGGACAAGGCTCTGTCCCAGGGCAGCTGTGGTCTCTGGGCTCTTAGGGCAGCCAGCTGTTGATGGATGTGGCTGCCTCCTTGCTCACCAAGTTGCCAGGCCTGAGGTATTCCAACAGACTGATGGGTGGGGCCAGTGCCGGTATTTTCAAGGTAGGGCAAAAAAAAAAATGGCTGCTGACAGTGTCTTTGTCCCTAGGTGAGCTTCAGTTGCCTCCTTCCTCTCCAGGAGGCTCTCCAAGATCAGCAGGTAGGTCTGACCCAGACTTTTAAAAAAGTACTGCTTGTATTCTGGGTCCTGGAACACATGAGATTTTGTGAGTGGCTTTTAAGAGCAGAGTCTCTATTTCCTACAGCCCTCTGGAATGTAAGCAACACTAGCCTTTAAAGTCAAATGTTCTGGGGGGCTCATCTTCCTGGTGCAGAACCACCAGGCTGGAGAGCCCAGAGTGGGGCTCGGACTCCTCACTCCTTGGAGAGAAGCTCTGCAATTCTAATTATTCTCCCATTTATGGGTTGCCCACCTTGGGATATGGGTCTTGACTATACCTTATCTCTGCCTCTCCTACCAGACTCTTTGTGGTTCCTTCTATATATCTTCAGTGGCAGGAGACTTTCTTGCTAGTCTTCTAAGCTTTCTCATCAGTGATTGCTCTGTAAACAGTTACAGTTTTGGTGTTTCCCGCAGGATGAAGTGACCTCTATTCTGCCATCTTGGCCACTGTTCCACAGTTCTTAAAATGAAACTTGATGTCTGTGCTATTTGTTTTGGGTTAAAACACAACTCCAGAAAGTTTGGCTATCAATTGTTAACCACTTCTAATTTGTGCAAAATTTCAATATTGCCTGGAAGTAAAATCTATTGTAAGTTTATTTGCCAATATTTTTTGTAGTTATCTATCAGTAAATAGCTAATAAATATTTTTCACCCACATTTTCTTTTTTTTCTTTTTTCTTTTTTTTTTATAATTTTTTTATTTTCCCACTGTGCAGCAAGGGGGTCAGGTTATCCTTACATGTATACATTACAATTACATTTTTCCCCCAGCCTTTCTTCTGTTGCAACATGAGTATCTAGACAAAGTTCTCAATGCTATTCAGCAGGATCTCCTTGTAAATCTATTCTAAGTTGTGTCTGATAAGCCCAAGCTCCCGATCCCTCCCACTCCCTCCCCCTCCCCCTCCCCCTCCCATCAGGCAGCCACAAGTCTCTTCTCCAAGTCCATGATTTTCTTTTCTAAGGAGATGTTCATTTGTGCTGGATATTAGATTCCAGTTATGAGTGATATCATATGGTATTTGTCTTTGTCTTTCTGGCTCATTTCACTCAGGATGAGATTCTCTAGCTCCATCCATGTTGCTGCAAATGGCATGATGTCATTCTTTTTTATGGCTGAGTAGTATTCCATTGTGTATATATACCACTTCTTCCGAATCCAATCATCCGTTGATGGACATTTGGGTTGTTTCCATGTCCTGGCTATTGTGAATAGTGCTGCAATGAAAATGCGGTTCACCCACATTTTCTTTGTTCAATCCAATGTGTCTTCTATTATTCAATCTGTTGAAATGCTTACAAATTTACCTGAGAAAATAAACTTGGTGTTTCATATAAAGGAGTGGCACAGTGATATAAATTTTTGCTGGTACTGAAACAAAAGCCAAAAAATTACTTGTGGATACCACTTATAATCTCCCAGGACATGAGGGGGCTTACAACATCACAGGTTGTGGGAACAAAATTAGGGTTCTCTCACTTTGTTTATAATCTCTGCTGTAAAATTGAATAACATAATATAACACCTATAATTAACCTGCTTTGAGTTGTGTACTCTTCCATAAAAAGGAATCTTTGTGTGTGTGCGTGAAGTGTGAATGTTTGTTATCATTTTGATATACCATTATTATTGTTAGGATTCAATTTTTGGTTTTTAACTGATCTTCATTTAATTTTTTAAATCGCTTAATTAATTTTGTTACATTTAATTACATTTATAGGTGTACAACAATCATTACACCCCAATTTTAAGCATTTACATTCCAAACCCTCAGTGCATTGCTCCACCCCCCAACCTGTCTCCTTTGGAGACCATAAGTTTTTCAAAGTCTGTGAGTCAGCATCTGTTCTGCAAAGAAGTTCACTCTGTCCTTTTTTCAGATTCCACATGTCAGTGATAGCATTTGATGTTGGTGTCTCATTGTATGGCTGACTTCACTTAGCATGATCCTTTCTAAGTCCATCCATGTTGCTAAAAATGCCATTATTTCATTCCTTTTAAGGGCTGAGTAATATTCCATTGTGTATATGTACCCCATCTTCTGGATCCACTCCTCTGTCGATGGACATTTAGGTTGTTTCCATGTCTTGGCTATTGCAAATAGTGCTGCAATGAACACTGGAGTACATGTGTCTTTTCAAGTCATAGTTTTCTCTGGGTAGATGCCCAGGAGTGGGGTTGCTGGATCAAATGGGAGTTCTATGTTTAGTTTTCTGAGGAATCTCCATTCTGTTTTCCACAGTGGTTGCACCAATTTACAATCCCACCAACAGCGTAGTAGGGTTCCTTTTTCTCCACACCCTCTCCAGCACTTATTGTTTGTAGATGTTTTGATGATGGGCATTCTGGCTGGTGTAAGGTGGTATCTCAGAGTGGTTTTGATTTGCATTTCTCTAATGATGAGTGATGTTGAACATTTTTTCATGTGTTTTTTGGCCATCTGTATGTCTTCTTTGGAGAATTGTCTGTGTAGATCTTCTGCCCATTTTTGGATGGGGTTGTTTGTTTTTTTGACATTGAGCTGCAGAAGTTGTTTGTAAATTTTGGAGATGAATCCCTTGTCAGTTGATTCATTTGCAAAGATTTTCTCCCATTCTGTGGGTTGTCTTTTTTGTGTTGTTTAGAGTTTCCCTTGCTGTGCAGAAACTTTGAAGTGTAATTAGGTCCCATTTGTTTATTTTTCTTTTTATTGTCAATACTCTGAGAGGTGGATCTGAGAAGATGTTGCTGTGGTTTCTGTCAGAGAGTGTTTGGCCTATGTTTTCCTCTAGGAGTTTGATAGTGTCTGGTCTTATATCTAGGTCTTTAATCCATTTGGAGTTTATTTTTGTATGTGGTGTTAGGGAGTGTTCTAATTTCATTCTTTTCCATGTGGCTGTCCAGTTTTCCCAGCACCACTTATTGAACAAGCTGTCCTTTCTCCATTGTATATCCTTGCCTCCTTTGTCATAGATTAGTTGGCTGTAGGCATGTGGGTTTAATTCTGGACTTTCTATCCTGTTCCACTGATCTATATGTCTGTCTTTGTGCCAGTACCATATGGTTTTGATGATTGTTGCTTTGGAGTATAGTCTGAAGTCCGGGAGCCTGATTCCTCCAGCTCCATTTTCTTTTTCAGGATGTCTTTGGCTATTCTGGGTATGTTGTGCTTCCAAACACACTTTAAAATATTTTGTTTGAGCTCTGTGAAAAATGTCCTTGGTAATTTGATAGGGATTGCATTGAATCTGTAGAGTGCCTTGGGTAATATAGTCATTTTGATAATATTAACTCTTCCATGGTATATGGAAGCATGGTATATCTTTCCATATATTTGTGTCATCTTTGATTTCTTTCATCAGTGTCTTATAGTTTTCAGAGTACAGGTCTTTTTTCTCTTTAGGTAGGTTTACTCCTAGGTATTTTATTCTTTTGGATGCCATGGTAAATGGGGTTGCTTCCCTAATTTCTTTTTCTGCTCTTTCATTGTTAGTATATAGAAATGCTATCAATTTCTGTGTATTAATTTTGCATCCTGTGACTTTGCCAAATTCGTGGATGAGCTCTAACAGTTTTCTGGTAGAGTCTTTAGGATTTTCTAGGTATAGCATCATGTCATCTGCAAATAGGGATAGTTTTACTTCTTCCTTTCCAATTTGGACTCCTTTTATTTCTTTTACTTCTCTGATTGCTGTGGCTAGGACTTCCAAAACTATGTTGAAGAGTAGTGGTGTCTTGTTCCTGATCTCAGTAGGAATTCTTTCAGCTTTTCACCATTGAGAATGATGTTTGCTGTGGGTTTGTCATATATGGCCTTTATCATGTTGAGGTAGGTTCCCGCTATGCCCACTTTCTGATGGGTTTTTATCAGAAATGGGTGTTGGATTTTGTCAAAGGCTTTTTCTGCATCTATGGAGAGGATCATATAGTTTTATTCTTCAGTTTGTTAATGTCGTGTATTACACTGATGGATTTGCGGATATTGAAGAACCCTTTCATCCCTGGGATAAATCCCACTTGATCATGATGTACAATCCTCTTAATGTATTGTTGGATGCAGTTTGCTAGTATTTGTTGAGGATTTTTGCATCAATGTTCATCAGTGAAATTGGCCTGTAGCTTTCTTTTTTTGTGGTATCTTTGTCTGTTTTGGTACCAGGGTGATGGTGGCCTCATTGAATGAGTTTGGGAGTGTCCCTTCCTCTGCAATTTTTTCAAACAGTTTCAGAAAGAGGGGTGTTAGCTCCTCTTAAATGTTTGATAGAATTCACCTGTGAAGCCATCTGGTCCTGGACTTTTGCTTGTTGGAAGTTTTTTAATCACAGTTTCAGTTTCAATTTCAGTTCTTGTGATTGGCCCATTCATCTTTTCTATTTCGTCTTGGATTAGTCTTGAAAGATTGTACCTTTCTAAGAATTTGTCCATTTCTTTTAGGTTTTCCATTTTATTGGTGTAGAGTTGCATGTAGTAGTCTCTTATGATCCTTTGTTTTTCTGTGATGTCTGTTGTTACTTCTCCTTTTTCATTTATAATTTTATTGATTTGATAGTTGGACAAGATGGCGGAGGAGTAGGGGGACACACTCGCCCCCTCCCACAAACACAACAAAAAAAAGCACATCTACAGAATAAATGACTTGCACAGAACAGCAACCAATCTCTGGCAGAGGAACCTAAACTCCAATAACAGCAAGAAGTTCGTGACATTACTGGGCAGAACAGGAGAAAGGAGGAGAGTGAGAGAAGGTGAATATGAGCAGGACGGGCGCTCCCAAAAGGGAACTGCGGAGGAGCAAGGGATCCTGCACCCTAGAAAATCACCTACATGGGGGAAAGATCAAACGAACCGGAGGAATCTCCAGATGCAGAGAAGAGTGTAGCAGTAAGTTGGAGTACAGAAAAGCTGATCAAGAACTGAACGGACCATGTGAACTACGGGCACAGTCACCAAAAATTGAGATGCCTGGGTGGGAGCTGGGCACTGAGTCCTCGGCTCCAGAGGTTATTCCCTGGGAAAGGGACGGGGGATGCCTGGATGGGGGCTGGGCACCGAGACCTCGGCTCCAGAGGTTAGTCCCCAAGAACGGGCTGGGGGGGGGCGGGGCGGAGTGGAAACTGCTTGGGAGGTCTAGAAACCATTTGACGGGGCAGAGACTGCCTGGGAGACTAGAAAACAAAGCTGTCACAGAGGAAGGGAACAATACTCTAGGGGCGGGGAAGTGGAAAGCCGCATCAGAGGGAACCTGGGAAAAGAGCCTGGTCTGTGCCCATGCTGGGGAGGGGAGAGAAGAAGGGGTGGGTCCCCATAGAATACCCCCCATGCTACAGCAAGCTTACAGGCCCACTAGCTAGCCGAAAGCTGTGCTTCCCAGTGCATCCCCTCCCCCCACCCCCGCCACCCACTACGCTCTTGCCGAACCTGGGGCTGCCTGCCATCCAGGAGGGCTGGCCTCAACAATTGCCTGAAGCCTACCACCACAGGGGCTGTCCCTGCACAGGCCTGCTTGCCCTTTGGAGGGGCTATACTTCCGCAGAGCAGCACCAAACACCACCAGCCCCTGAGAAAAGGCCTGCAGCCCAGAAAAGCTAGAACAAGCCTAGCCAGGCCGTGAATAGATCTGCTTAATTCCTGGACAGTTTTTCTGAGTCAGGCTGTCCCGGGTAGGAGCCTCTTGGGTTTCCAGTGGCCCTGCTACCCGCCCAAGCCCCCAGGGGGTGCCCCACTCCCGCAGAATAGCTGCTCAGCACAACCAGCCCCCTGGAAGAGCCCCTGCAGCCCAGAAAAGCTGCAACAAGCTTGGCCAGACTGTGAAAAGATCCACCTACATTCGCAGGCCATCCTTCTGAGTTGGGCTGCCCTAGGGAAGAGCCTCTTAGGTTCTCAGAGACCCAGATAGCTGCTCCAGCCCCCAGGGCGTGCTGCACTCCTGAGGAACAGCTGCCCAACACCGCCAACCCCCTGCAAGAACCCCACAGCCTAAAAACACCACAGCAAGCTCTGCATGACCAAGTGAAATCTGCTACCATCGTGGTGTGGACCTCCCAGGCCTGTCTGCCCTCAGGAAGTCCTCCTTTGCTTCAAAGAAACACTGTTAGCCCCATCAACACTCCAGAAAAGCCACACTGCCTCAAAAAAGATTGACCAACAATGCCAGCCCTCAGGAAATAGTCCATGGCAGTGACAAGGCAAACACTGCCCAATCACGGAGAGTACAACTCTTTCAGGAGAAAGAAAACAACAAGCAAGATGAAGAAGCAGAGAAACCACCCCCAGTCAAACCAACAGGAGAACTCACCTAAAACAGTCAACAATGAAACAGATCTCGGCAGTCTGACAGACCTGGAGTTCAAAAGAGAAAGAGTGAAAATACTGAAGGAATTAAGAGAAGATATGAACAGTAATGCAGATACCCTCAGAAAGGAACTGGAACATATAAGGAGGAGCCAAGAAAAACTAGAACATTCATTTGCAGAGATGCAAACGGAACTAAGGGCAGTAAAAACCAGAATGAATAATGCAGAAGAACGAATCAGTGATATGGAAGATAGAATAATGGAAATCACTCAATCCGGTCAACACACAGAAAACTGAATCAAAGAACTGGAAAGCAATATAAGAGACCTATGGGATAATATAAAGCAGGCCAATCTATGCATAATAGGAATTCCAGAAGGAGTAGAAAAAGATAAGGGGAGGGAAAATATATTTGAAGAAATTATCGCTGGAAACTTCACAAATCTAAAGGATACTGGGTTCAAGATACAAGAAGCACAGAGGGCCCCAAACAAACTGAACCCAAACAGACCCACACCAAGACACATCATAATAAAAATGGCAGAAGTTAGTGATAAAGAGAGGATCCTAAAGGCAGCAAGAGAAAAACAGAAGGTTACCTACAAGGGAACCCCCATAAGAATATCAGCTGACTTCTCTACAGAAACACTACAGGCCAGGAGGGAATGGCAAGAGATATTTAAAGTGCTCAAAGGAAAAAATATGCAACCTAGAATACTCTATCCAGCAAGAATATCATTTAAAATAGAAGGGGAAATAAAAATTTTTTCCAACAAACAAAAACTTAAAGAATACAGCAACACAAAACCCAGGTTAAAGGAAATATTGAAAGGGCTTCTCTAAAGCAAAAAGAAAGGAAGGAAAGGGAAGAAAAAAGAAAAGAAAAAAAAAAAGAACAGGAAGAACTAGGACTGAGGAAACCGCAATCAGAGAGCAGTCACTCAAATAAGCCAGCATACAGACTTAATCATGAACATGCTTCAAACAAAATAAAATTAAAAAGAAAAAAATGAAAAAGAGTCATCAAAACCATAAAATGTGGGCAAGGGATGTTAGGAAGTAAATAACCCTTTTTGTTTGTTTGTTTGTATGTTTCTCTTCTTAATTTTAATAGAGTAATGAAGTGTTTGAACTTACAGGACCATCAGGCTAAAACACACAATTATGGGAAGGGGTTAGCATACTTAAAAAACAGGGCAAACACAAGCCAAAACCAAATGTTGCATTTGCAAAAAATGAAAAAAAAAAATACACTCAAGCAGATAATAACAGGAGACCATCCAACCAAAAAAAAAAAAAAAAGAAGAAGAAGAAGAAGAAAGGAAGAATGGAGAACCATAGAATCAACTGGAACACGAGGTTCAAATGGCAATAAATAATCATCTATCAATTATCACCTTAAATGTCAATGGACTGAATGCCCCAATCAAAAGACACAGAGTCGCTGAGTGGATAAAAAGGCAAAAACCTTCAATATGCTGCCTACAAGAACCTCACCTTAGGACAAAAGACACATATCGATTGAAAGTGAAAGGGTGGGGAAAAATATTTCACGCCAATAGATATGACAGAAAAGCAGGAGTCGCAACATTCATATCAGACAAAATAGACTTTAAAACAAAAGACATAAAGAAAGACAAAGAAGGACACGACTTAATGATTAGGGGATCCATCCAAGGAGAGGATGTTACTATTGTCAACATATATGCCCCAAATACAGGAGCACCCAGATACATACAACAAATATTAACAGGCATAAAGGGAGATATTGATGAGAATACAATCATAGTAGGAGACCTTAATACCCCCCTCACATCAATGGACACATCCTCTAGACAGAAAACCAATAAAGCAACAGAGATCCTAAAGGAAACAATAGAAAAGTTAGACTTCATTGATATCTTCAGGACACTACATCCAAAAAAAGCACAATACACATTCTTCTCAAATGCTCATGGAACATTCTCAAGAATCGACCACATCTTGGGACACAAAGCGAATCTCAATAAATTTAGGAGCATAGAAATTATCTCAAGTATCTTCTCTGACCACAATGCCATGAAATTAGAAATCAACCATGGGAAAAGAAATGAGAAAAAACCTACTCCATGGAGACTAAACAACATGCTACTAAAAAAACCAATGGGTCAATGAGGAAATCAAGAAGGAAATTAAAAACTGCCTTGAAACAAATGACAATGAAGACACAACCACTCAAAATCTATGGGATGCTGCGAAAGCAGGGCTCAGAGGGAAATTTATAGCAATACAGGCCTTTCTCAAAAAAGAAGAAAGATCCCAAATGGACAACTTAACCCTCCACCTAAATGAATTAGAAAAAGAAGAACAAAAAAGTCCTAAAGTCAGCAGAAGGAAGGAAATTATAAAGATCCAAGAAGAAATCAATAAAATAGAGACTCAAAAAACAATAGAGAAAATTAATAAAACCAAGAGCTGGTTCTTTGAAAAGGTGAACAAAATTGACAACCCCCTGGCCAGACTCACTAAAAAGAGGAGAGAAAGAACCCAAATAACCAAAATTAGAAATGAAAAAGGACAAATCACAACGGATACAGCAGAAATACAAAAAACCATAAGAGAATACTATGAACAACTATATGGCAACAAGTTTGACAATCTGGAAGAAATGGACAACTTTCTAGAATCTTACAGCCTGCCAAAACTGAATCAAGTAGCAACAGACCAACTGAACAGACCGATCACTAGAAATGAAATTGAAGAGGTCATAAAATCACTCCCTACACATAAAAGTCCAGGACCAGATGGCTTCACAGGTGAATTCTATCAAACATATAAAGAGGAATTGGTGCCCATCCTCCTGAAACTCTTTCAAAAGGTTGAAGAAGAAGGAATACTCCCAAAGACATTCTTATGATGCCATCACCCTCATTCCAAAACCTGACAGAGATACCACCAAAAAAGAAAACTATCGCCCAATATCATTGATGAATATAGATGCAAAAATTCTCAACAAAATCTTAGCCAACTGAATCCAACAACATACCAAAAAAATTATACACCATGACCAGGTTGGGTTCATCCCAGGTTCACAAGGATGGTTCAACATACGCAAATCAATCAGCATCATACACCACATTAACCAAAAAAAAGTCAAAAATCATATGATCATCTCAATAGACACAGAAAAAGCATTTGACACAGTCCAACATCCATTCATGATCAAGACCCTCGCCAAACTGTGTATAGAGGGAACATTCCTGAATATAATCAAAGCCATTTATGATAAACCCACAGCAAATATAATTCTCAATGGGGAAAAACTGAAAGCCTTCTCACTCCAATCTGGAACAAGACAGGGATGCCCACTCTCACCACTGCTCTTCAACATAGTTTTGGAAGTCCTAGCCACAGCAATTCGACAAACCAAAGAAATAAAAGGCATCCATATAGGAAGAGAAGAGATCAAACTGTCACTGTATGCAGAGGACATGATACTATACATAGAAAACCCTAAGGACTCAACCCCAAAACTCCTTGAACTGATTCATAAATTCAGCAAAGTAGCAGGATATAAGATTAACATTCAGAAGTCAGTTGCATTTCTGTATACCAGCAATGAAATCTTAGAAAAGGAATACAAAAATACGATACCTTTTAAAATTGCACCTCACAAAATCAAATACCTCGGAATACACCTGACCAAGGAGGTAAAGGACCTATATGCCGAGAACTATAAAACTTTAATCAAAGAAATCAAAGAAGATGTAAGGAAATGGAAAGATGGAGTTCCCGTCGTGGCACAGTGGTTAACGAATCCGACTAGGAATTATGAGGTTGCGGGTTCGGTCCCTGCCCTTGCTCAGTGGGTTAACGTTCCTGTGTTGCCGTGAGCTGTGGTGTAGGTTGCAGACGCAGCTCGGATCCTGCGTTGCTGTGGCTCTGGCGTAGGCTGGCGTCCACAGCTCCGATTAGACCCCTAGCTTGGGAACCTCCATATGCCACAGGAGCGGCCCATGAAATAGCAAAAAGACAAAAAAAAAAAAGAAATGGAAAGATATTCCATGTTTCTGGATTGGGAAAATCAATATTGTAAAAATGGCCATACTACCCAAAGCAATCTACAGATTCAATGCAATCCCTATCAAATTACCCATGACATTTTTCACAGAACTAGAACAAAAAATCCAAACATTTATATGGAACAACAAAAGACCCAGAATCACTAAAGCAATCCTGAGAAACAAAAACCAAGCAGGAGGCATAACTCTCCCAGACTTCAAGAAATACTACAAAGCCACAGTCATCAAAACAGTGTGGTACCGGTATCAAAACAGACAGACAGACCAATGGAACAGAATAGAGAACCCGGAAATAAACCCTGACACCTATGGGCAATTAATCTTTGACAAGGGAGGCAAGAACATCAAATGGGAAAAAGAAAGTCTATTCAGCAAGCATTGCTGGGAAACCTGGACAGCTGCATGCAAAGCAATGAGACTAGAACACACCCTCACACCATGCACACAAATAAACTCCAAATGGCTGAAAGACTTAAATATACGACAGGACACCATCAAACTCCTAGAAGAAAACAGAGGCAAAACACTCTCTGACATCAACCTCATGAATATTTTCTCAGGTCCGTCTCCCAAAGCAATAGAAATCAGAGCAAAACTAAACCCATGGGACCTCATCAAACTGAAAAGCTTCTGCACAGCAAAGGAAACCAAAAAGAAAACAAAAAGACAACTTACAGAATGGGAGAAAACAGTTTCAAATGATGCAACTGACCAGGGCTTAATCTCTAGAATATATAAACAACTTATACAACCCAACAGCAAAAAAGCCAATCAATCAATGGAAAAATGGGCAAAAGACCTGAGTAGACATTTCTCCAAAGAAGATATACAGATGGCCAGCAAACACATGAAAAAAGGCTCAACATCGCTGATTATAAGAGAAATGCAAATCAAAACTACCATGAGATACCACCTCACACCAGTCAGAATGGCCATCATTAATAAATGCACAAATAACAAGTGCTGGAGGGGCTGTGGAAAAAAGGGAACCCTCCTGCACTGTTGGTGGGAATGTCAACTGGTACAGCCACTATGGAGAAAAGCATGGAGGTACCTTAGAAATCTATACTTAGAACTTCCATATGACCCCGCAATCCCACTCTTGGGCACCTATCCAGACAAAACTCTACTTAAAAGAGACACGTGCACCCGCATGTTCATTGCAGCACTATTCACAATAGCCAGGACATGGAAACAACCCAAATGTCCATCAACGGATGATTGGATTCGGAAGATGTGGTATATATACACAATGGAATACTACTCAGCCATAAAAAAGAATGACATCATGCCATTTGCAGCAACATGGATGGAGCTAGAGAATCTCATCCTGAGTGAAATGAGCCAGAAAGACAAAGACAAATACCATATGATATCGCTTACAACTGGAATCTAAAATCCAGCACAAATGAACATCTCCACAGAAAAGAAAATCATGGACTTGGAGAAGAGACTTGTGGCTGCCTGATGGGAGGGGGAGGGGGAGGGGGAGGGGGAGGGAGTGGGAGGGATCGGGAGCTTGGGCTTATCAGACACAATTTAGAATAGATTTACAAGGAGATCCTGCTGAATAGCATTGAGAACTTTGTCTAGATACTCATGTTGCAACAGAAGAAAGGGTGGGGGAAAAAATGTAATTATAATGTATACATGTAGGGATAACCTGACCCCCTTGCTGGACAGTGGGAAAATTTAAAAAATTATAAAAAAAAAGAAAAACAATAGTTAATAGCTTTGAAGTAATATCTGCCCATTCCCTGAGGACCTTAGAATAAATGCTATCAGACTCGGCTAATTAGAGTGTGTTCAGCTTCTAGCTATTCTCTGTCATTCTTTCTATTTGTAGAGACAGAGATTAAAGAAAAAAACAGTTTAAAAAATAATTTTATTGATTTGAGTCCTCTCTTTTGCTTGGTAAGTCTGTCTAAGGTTTTTCAATTTTGTTGATCTTTTCAAAGAACCAGCTTTTCATTTCATTAACCTTTTTATGATTTTCTTTTTTTCTATTTCTTTGATTTCTGCTCTGATCTTTATGATTTCTTTCCTTCTACTAACTTTAGGTCTTGTCTGTTCTCTCTCAAGCTGCTTTAGATGTAAAGTTAGCTTGTTTATTTGAGCTTTTTCTTGTTTCCTGAGGTGGGCTTGTATTGCTATAAACTTTCCTCTTAGAGCAGCTTTTGCTGCATCCCATAGGTTTTGGAGTGTCATATCTTTGTTATCATTTGCTTCCAGGTATTTTTTAATTCCCTCTTTGATTTCTTCAGTGATCCATTGGTTGTTTAGTAGCATGTTGTTTAGTCTCCACGTGTTTGTGTTTTTTGCAGTTTTTTTCTTGTTGTTGATTTCCAGTCTTATAGCATCAGAAAAGATGCTTGATATGATTTCAATTTTCTTAAAGTTACCGAGGTTGGATTTGTAGCCCAGGATGTGATCAATCTTAGAGAATGTTCCATGTGCACTTGAGAAGAATGTGTATTCTGTTGCTTTGGGATGGAATGTCCTATAAATATCTATTAAGTCCATCTGGTCTAATACACAGTGGATTAAGTGTCCAGCATTGCCACTAGTTGTCATGTAGCTGGCAGATGTGCCATGGATCTGATGCTGCTGTGGCTGTGGTGTAGGCTTGCTAGCCTGGGAACCTTCATTTGCCTTAGGTGCAGCTGGAAAAAAAAAACACCTCATTCACTGTTGGCCTTTGTGAAAAATTTTTGATGACTTAGATTTCAGAAAAAATATTTTCTTCTGTCCTGAAAGTTAAATGACAGTTTGATAGGAAATAAAATCTCAGGCTCTAAGTTCTTTTCCTTCAATACTTTGAAAACACTACTCCATTGTCTTTTTGCAGTTACTGATGAAATATCTAGGTCATTTTATTTTTATGTGTGATTTTCCTGTCTTCAAGTTTTTGGAATGTATAATAATTTTTTATGTTCTTAGAATGTACAATAATTTTTTATGTTCCTAAACTTACTCTTATACATCTATATTTTCCCCTTTTTTCTATCCTCTTTTCCATGCTACATTGTTTTTCATCATTTTTTAAAATTCTGGGAAATACATCATTTTATCAAATCATCGTCATGCACTTCCTAAGTTCCCATTTTTAATGTGGATATTTGCACTTTCCATATTTCTTAGATTACTTTTTTTCTTTTTCCTTTCTTTTTTCTTTTTTCTGGTTCTTTGTCTTTTTTTATCACTGGAAGATTTCCATCATCTGGTTTCCAATTTTATAAAATTGTTCCTAAGGAGTACTCATTCTGTTTCTTATCTTAATTACTGGATTTTTAATTTTAGCCATTGTAATATGTTTGTTTCTCTCTCTCCCTCTTTGTATTTTCTTCTGTCATGTTAGCAATGTCTTATTTCGTAAAGTATATTTATAGGCTAATTTTGAATTATTTTACCATTTATTTTAAAGATTGTACTTCTAATGGAATCTATGATCCAATATATCCCTTTCCTTTAAAATATCTGTGCCCTTTGTATTTTGTTCTGTAAGCTCACTTCCCCTGGAAGTTTGACTTCTTTATAATGCAGTGTCAGACTGCATTAGCCCCACTGAGATCAGTGGGTAAGGAGTAGGTGAGCCTTAAGTTAGAAAAGCCCAACCAACAGAAACAATCAATTATTTCTTACCCCAAAAACACAACTCTTCAGTTGAAGATTTTGTGAGAGCATAATATGGAAGCAGTTTTCCATAAATTTTAAAACTGAGGAGAGTTATCAGTTATAGCCATGAAACTAACTTGCTTAATGAATGGTAACTTGCTCTCACTGATCTAGATTGCTTTTATTATTTGTACAAAAACTTGCATGTTTTCCAAGCATCACATAGCCTGAACAATAAGATGTTTGCTCGAATTGTTTTTTAGGAACATGGAGTCAGCTGTGTCTAGTTTGAACCTGAGTCAGTTAAGATTAGTTGGGATTACCAAACTTCCAACTGGATAATTATAGTTTTTCAACCCTGGTGATTTGGAAGAGGAGAGGTGAGGATGTGACTTCCAGGTGTTAATTCATCTCTTCTTGTTTTCCTTAGCAACTCCTCAGCAGAGGCCATGTATACTGCTCTGATTCTCTTCCTTAAAAAGCAGTAGGAACAGGAGTTCCAGTCATAGTGCAGTGGTTAAAGAGCCTGACTAGTAACCACAAAGTGGTGGGTTTGATCCTTGGCCTTGCTCAGTGGGTTAAGGATCTGGCATTGTCGTGAGCTGTGGTGTAGCTTGCAGACACGGCTCAGATCCTGCGTTGCTGTGGCTCTGGCGTAGCCAGGCAGCTACAGCTCTGATTTGAGCCCTAGCCTGGGAACCTCCATATGCTGTGGGAGTGGCCCTAGAAAAGGCAAAAAGACAAAAAAAAAAAAAAAAAACAGCAGCAGGAATTGATGAAGTTTCATTTTCTCCCTGCCTGGCTGCATCCTGCTCCAGGAGAAAGCCAGTCTATCTTCTCTCCAATTTTCTATGTTCTCTTAGTGTTTTTCCTCTGGGCTATTCTTGGAGGAGGGGGTCAGGAATTAGTCTAAATCAGCATTTTGGTAGAAAGAGGAAACCAAACTGAAATCCAATTAGAACTTTCTCCAGTTTTCCTACATGCCATTCTACATTACCACCCTTGCTCAATTATGTCTCTTAAATATATTTTTTTTCTTGTGAGGATAAACAGTTTATAAATTTATTGACCATCTCTATTTCTTCAATATTGCATTTTCCCATCACATCTTTTGCTCACTATTTCTATTTGTGTATTTAGCTTTTTCTTATTGAATTAATAACATTAAGTATGAATCAATTAATACTAATTTCTAATTAATAAATTAGAAGGTAATAATATTACTTAATGAAAATTTCTCTGCTTCTTCAGATTTATCTCTACCAACAAAATACATATGGTAACATTGGAACATCTAATTCTTTGATCCCTCTTAACTACAAATATATTTTTTAAGTTTTTTAATATTTTCACTTTTTAAAGCATTTGTTCATGTTCTATAAATAGATCTTACTAATAATCCAATTAAATCTCACTTATAAAATACACATAAATTGACTCCTTAGAAATATTCTCTGTTTGACTTTTAAATTGAGCATATATTTTTTTTCTCTTTCTTGAATTTATTGTAACATTACCTTATATTATTATGTTCTACCATTTGGTAAACTTCCTACTGTCCAGTCAATAGTACTTCATTGTATTTTGCCCTCATTTGTCCCTGTGTCGCAGGAAATGCCTTCATAGTCTGTTGTACTGTTCATGGTTTCATAGCCTGTACAACCTGAAATATCTTGTCGATATGAGGAGTTATTATATGGAGAACAATATATTCTGCTCTTTTACTGATGCCTCAGGCATGGAGTGGTGGATGGCACATTTTCACACCAGGATTATTTAAATGCTATGACAAACTTTCCAGATCTTTCACTGATTACACCCAGGCTGCTAGGGTTATACTGAGTTCCCTCCCATCCTGAGCACTTATTCAGCCCCCCACATTCCTTCACCTCTGATTATCAGCTGTCCTCTATCAGCCATGCTGTATTTATTACTTTTAGTATTTTTTGGCACTTCTTCTATAAGCTGCCTCTATATTTAAACTCTCATTTGAAAATCTACTTTTCACTGTTTCTTTATTGTTGATGGTTTCTATTTTAAAATTCATCCCACCTGTTCTTCAGCTTCAGTGGGATTTCGTTTTGCACAAAAAAAAAAAAAAAAAAAAAATCTGTAAAAAGAAGCCATCTTTGTTTCTGGTTCAGTGGCTTCTCTACAACCTTTGTTTTATCTTCTTTTTCCTACGGTCATTACTGCTCAAATGCAGAGGATTACATTGTGGGTCATAAATAACACTGATAGCTCAGTGTTGTTGATGTCTGGTAGAGGTCTGAATATGCGCCTAAGATTATTTTAGAAGTAATTATATTTAAGTTTATTCTTCAGTGCAGGAGCATGCTATTTGTCCCAGGTTTTCCAAGATCTCAAAATGGTTTCAAATCACTCCATTTGCAAAGTGTACTTATTTCAATTACATCCTGCCCAAAATACCTTTCTAGTGTATCAGGCCTAAGTAAGAATGCATTTATTTCAAAATTATTACTGCTCTGAAACCTTTTTTTGGACCTTGCTACACCTACCTAAAAGAGTCAGAAAATGAATTATTTTGGAGAAATAAGCTATTACCATCTAGTTGAAATTAAACTTTTCTTTCTTGGTAGAAGTACAGTGACAAAGATTTCTCACCTCCCTGCCTACCCAGAGACAGTCATTGGTTCTGCCAAAGTGGCTAACAGGGCTTCCTTTCCATGTCATTGAATGCCAAGAAACTGTCTGACCTTTAGGAATTATGTAATGTCACACTGCATATTATTTATGTCAGTGTCTCCTCAGATAGCAATTGTTGTTCTTTCTGTTCCTGGTGGAAAGCCAGAGCACTGACCCGGGCTCACCTCTCCAGCCTTGTTCATATCATGCCATGTTAGAAGGGCCCTTTATGAAGATTCCTCCAAAACCTGCAGTCAATTTTCCTCATGTGTTAGAGAGGGCTAAACTTCTGATGTTCTTTGGTTTCCCCAAATCTATCTGAATGTTTCAGCAGACATTAGAAACATACAAGTTAGGGGGAAAAAAAGAATTATAGCATATGACTTCCTATGGCTACCCTTTTCTTTTCCAAACATATTATTGGGATACAAAGAAAAGGGTGTCAGGATTTTTTTACTTTTCCTATATTGTGTTCTGTTGTATCTTAGATAACATGGCAAAAGAGTGTCTTTTCCACACCTAGTTTTTATATAACTATGAATGGAATTGACCAAGATAAGTCATATATAAAAATGTAGACACCCTGCTTAGGTAGAAGCCATGTGAGAATACCACTCTAACACTGAGGGAAAAAAAAGACATGTCATATACAAAATGGTAACTTCATTTCAGCCCACTGGAGATATGCAGTCAAGAGCAAGTAGGTGAGCTGAATTCTGGAGAACATCAAGCCCTTCCAAGGAAAGATGAGACATATGAAGTTTTGCCTTTGGCAGAGCACAGGGAGAGAGGTGGCAGCCATAATGTGGGTAAGAGGAAAACAACCAAAATGCTAAAAACTAAAAAGCTGTGTGTGGGCTAAATGATAGTTTAGAATTCCTGGGATTTCCTGACATAACAGGAATACAAATTTACTCAGCACCTCTTTTCCTTGAGCGCCACCATGTGGCTCACAAAAATGATTTGGTACAGGTCAGGAGATCTGCAGAAGTTCCCTCCAGAGTTAAGATGTGCAGGTGGGGACTGACTGATGCTGAGAGACAGGTGCAATATTTGGACCACTCACATATGAAGCAAGAGTGCTCTGATGCTTCAGGAGGACAGAAAACCTTCTTGTTTCCTGGTCCCAAGAAAAGGCTGCTTGCTGCTGAGGGAGAAATAGAAATAAAAAGACATCTGCTACTACAGGGACAGAGCCTCCTCATACCCGTGATGCTGTACTGATGCAAAGGAAAGGACTTCTGCTGATGGAGAGAGGCAGCAAACTCCCTCCGTATTAGACACCCACCAGAATGGATGTAGTGCAGCTGCCATAGAGAGCGGTTGGGGGTGGGGGGGATGCTGGGGGTTTGGGATGGAAATGCTATAAAATTGGGTTGTGATGATCACTGTACAACTATAAATGTAATAAATTCATTGAGTAAGATAGAAAAATAAAAATGAAAAAAATTAAAAACTATAAAAAATAAAAATAAAGTCATTTTCATATTAAAATAAATAAATAAATAAATAAAGGACGAAAATGGTATGGAGGTTCTTCACAAAGTTAAAAATAGAGCTACCGATGATCTAGCAATTCTGTTTTGGGGTATATACCTAAGGTATAAGATAACTGAGAAACAGCCCTTCCTGTGCCTTTACCAGGGCTTCTCTATGGCATGGAGTAATCTGAAATTCCAATTGGAAAATTTTCTTAATGTCCATTAGCCAGATCGCTCAGAGGATGATTCATTGTGCTGGCATTGTCGCTTGGTGAGGCGAATGTCCATTTAAAAAGTGCTGCTATTTTTAATATTGGTGAATTTCTAGACGAGAATCAATATCTTTGCTAAAGGAAATTAGAGGGAGCCACACATTTTATTACATCGAGAATAAAAGTGAGAAGAAAAAGAAAAGAATGAAAGTGAGGAGGTCCTGCTGTGGCACAATGGATTGGGATTCTGGCTTCAGTGACTCCGGTCACTGCGGAGATGCAGATTGGATCCCTACCCAACACAATAGGTTAAAGGATCTGGCATTGCTGCAGCTTTGACATAAGTTGCAGCTTTGGGTCAAAATCAGTCCTTGGCCCAGGACCCTCCATATACCATGGGTGCAGCCATAAAAATTAAAAAAAAATTTTTGAGGAAGAAATGAGGGTCCATTTATATATCTATTGCATAGGATTGACTCCAATAGTGAAGCTAATTTCTTCCACTAGTTTCCCAGCTGCACTCTGAGGAATGCAGACTTGAAAGTTTTCAAGAATACACTTTCAACCCTGAGATGATAAGAAAGAAGAGGAAACCTGGGAAGAAAATTTTTATCTGGACATTACCAAACTGACAAGCAATTAATAAACTGGGCAGAAATAAAACTGAATTTATAAGATTAATTAGTTTGCACTTGACAGGGAAATATTTTGTCTCTATTTCCAGTCTTTACATTTACATTTATTTTTAATTATACAGACTAGGATCTCCAATAATGCTGAATTTACATAGAGCATTTCCACTATTAGAAATTATATTTACTACAAGACTCTGGAAGCTTTTTCCTTTTTCTTTTTTTTTCTTTTTAGGGCTTCACCTATGGCAGGCATATGGAAGTTCCCAGGCTAGGGGTCAAATAGGAGGTACAGCTGCTGACCTATGCCACAGCCACAGCACTTCCAGATCTGAGCCACATCTAAGACCTACACCACAATTTGCAGCAATACCAGATCCTTAACCCACTGAGTAAGGCTGGGGATCAAACCCACATCCTCATGGATACTAGTTGGGTCCTTAACCCACAGAGCCACAATGGGAACTCCTTTGGAAACTAACTTTTTATCATGAAAAGGAAATTCATGTCTATAGCGATTGCTAAGCATGTTTATATTGTTCACTGAGAATGACTGTTATCCACCTATTAAGATATTTTGCTCTTTACACTGTAAACATAGTGAATTAAGAATATATTATCTTTTTCTTTTTTGGGGGGTGGGTCTTTTTGCATATTCTAGGGCCGCTTCGCAGCATATGGAGGTTCCCAAGCTAGGGGTCTAATCAGAGCTGTAGCTGCTGGTCTACACCACAGCCACAGCAACACGGGATCCGAGCCGAATCTTTGACCTACACCACAGCTCACGGCAACGCTGGACCCTTAACCCACTGAGCAAGGCCAGGGATCAAACCCACAACCTCATGGTTGCTAGTCAGACTCGTTAACCACTGAGCCAAGATGGGGACTCCTATATTTTCTAACATTAAGCAACTTTAAACTTCTGAGATGAAACCCAGCTTGTGACAAATGGCCTCATTGTACCACAAGAATATTTTCAAAAATTATAATTAAATTTATGAACAAAGACACTTGGCAAGATTGCTTCTATTTAAAAAAATACAATGATGTTTTTAGGCATCAGGACACTAACATCATAACAGGAAATTTCATTTAAAAGGATTTGTCAGCTAGGAAAAAAAAATGCAATACTAAATGTGAAAGTGATAGGAATGGAGGAGGATAGTTACACAGGTAGCTGTAGAAGTCCCAATAGGGGACCGAAGATAGAGTGGGAAACCTAGGGAACTTTGAGAGACCACTGTAAGTTAATAGTCACTCAAGAAAGCCTTCTGGGGGTTCCTGTCGTGGCTCAGTGCTTAATGAATCCAACTAGCAACCACGAGGTTGTGGGTTTGATCCCTGGCCTTGCTCAGTGGGTTAAGGACCTGGCGTTGCCATGAGCTGTGGTGTTGGTTGCAGATGCGGCTCGGATCCCGCGTTGCTGTGGCTCTGGCGTAGGTTGGTGGCTACAGCTCTGATTAGACCCCTAGCCTGGGAACCTCCATATGCTGCAGAAGCAGCCCTAGAAAAGGCAAAAAGACACACACACACACACACACACACACACACGCACAAGCCTTCTGAATGAGGCAGGCTTACTTAACTATAAAACCATAAATAAAAGCATGTGCCTCAGGTCATTAGTGAGAGATAAAATGAGGTCTTCTTTCAACTTCAGCAAGATAATGATCCTTAGAATCAAGGACAGGAATTTCAGGAAAAGATGATATTCTGAAGTAGAAGACCCTCATTATATGGAAACTTGCGATGATTCAGCATATTTAGCATATTACTACCCTTCTTCTGATTTGAATAAGCACCACGACAGTCTTAGTTTAACCGCATAGGGTCAAACACTCTCTTACTGGACACAAAGGAGGAGCTAATGTTGCTGAAACTCTGTCCACCATTGCTGAATAGAAACTCAGAGACAGAGTTTTGGGTCAAAGGAGAATAAAAAAATATATTGCTTCTCCAGGCAAAGGACGGTCACAGCAAGCTAATGCCCTAAAGACTGTGCCCCTCCCCCCCCCCAATTGGGAAGAATTTCGAGGAGTTCTATAATAAAAATGAGAGAAACAGGTTTTCAGGTAGCAATCAGGATTGGGACAAACATACATTCTTTCTTTGGGGGAATTTTAAGCATCAAAGCCAGAGTCAGGCGATTTCTGCACGATCATGATGGGGGTCTTCTGGCTTATTGCCTAGAATAACAGTACTTGTGAAAAGGCATATTGATCAGAGATGAGAACAAACTAGGAAAGCTCCTGAAAAACATCATAACCTTTAATCCACAGGCAATTATGCTCAGGGTGCCTAATTTTTACCTTTTGGGTGATTGTGTTTAGGGTGCGCTTGAGCCAGGGAGAAAGAGAAGGAAGGCCCCTTAGCTGTTCAGTTTTAAAGTATTCATTTCTAAAAGAAGCATAAGGAATATAACGTTTCTCTTAGGTGTATAAGATGCCTATGTTATTATGTGTATCCCTTGAGAGGGGACCAGGACCCTGCCTCAAGGCTGTACTATTATTTCCTTTTCTTTTTCTTTTTTGTCTTTTTGTTCTTCAGGGCCACACCTGTGGCATATGGAGGTTCCCAGGCTAGGGGTCTAATTGGAGCTGCAGCTGCCAGCCTACACCAGAGCCACAGCAACACCAGATCCAAGCCACCTCTGCGACCTACACCACAGCTTACTCACAGCAATGCCAGATCCTTAACGCACTGAGTGAGGCCAGGGATTGAATTCGCAACCTCATGGTTCCTAGTTGGATTCATTTCCTCTCTGCCATGACGGGAACTCCCTGTACAATTGTTTCTTGACTGTTCCTCCCTGGTCTTTGCATCCCTTCCCTTCCCTGATCAGCAAATGTTTGAACCTGTCCTTTGGAACTCAAGGAAGGCCGTGGAGGCTGAATGAGGCCCATTTCCTAAGAACAAGAAATTGGGAGCATAGGAGTTCCTGTCATGGCTCAATGGTTAACAAATCCAACTAGGAACCATGAGGTTGCAGGTTTGATCCCTGGCCGCGCTCAGTGGGTTAAGGATCTGGTGTTGCCCTGAGCTGTGGTGTAGGTCACAGACTTGGCTCAGATCCCAAGTTGCTGCTGCTGTGGCGTAGGCCAGCGGCTACAGCTCGGATTAGACCCCTAGCCTGGGAACCTCCATATGCCACGGGTATGGCCCTAGAAAAGACAAAAAGAAAGAAAGAAAGAGAAAGAAAGAAAGAAATTGGGAGCATGGAAAGAGAAAGAACCCACAGGGTTCTGCTCTGTTACACTAAAGATGTAAGCCTGACATCTACCTGAAGAAAGAGGAAGAAAGCAGTCTTTTGCCCCTCCTCACTTTCCTTGGATTTTAAAAATGTAACCCACCAAATCCTCCAGGCAGAGCCTCCTTGCCTGCCTGCATTTCTCACAAGTGTCTTATCTTAGTAAATCTATTTCTTGCCTATCACTTTGTCTCTTACTGAATTCCTTCTGCAGTGAGACACAAAGAACCTGAACCTCAGTAAGTCCAGACACCATGTGAGTGATTCTAATTAAAAAACTGTGGGTTCAGGAGTTCCTGTTGTGGCAAAAATGAATCTGACCAATATCCATGGGAATACAGGTTCAATCCCTGGCCTTACTCAGTGGGTCTGGGATCTGGTGTTGCCGTGGACTGTGGTGTGGGTCCCAGACACGGCTTGGATCCCGGGTTGCTGTGGCTGTGGTGTGGGCCAGCAGCTGTAACTCTGATTCAACCCCTGGCCTGGGAACTTCAAGATGCCGTGGGTGCGCCCCTAAAAAGAAAAAAAACAAAAACAAAAACTCCTGTGGATTCAAGTCCCAATCTGAATTCTAACTAGGTTCAAATCAGAGGTGTTGTCAGTTTCAAAAGAAGAGATGACATGGAAAGGAAAAATGTTCTGGTTTAGCATTCCAGTTTAACTTCTGACTTTGTAATATTTAATTTTTCTCTGGCAAATAGATTGAGGTGGAATGAAGGAAATATAAGTAACTTTATGAAATGGGATTGTAAAATATACAAATCAGGTACAGAACACTTCAGTATCCTGCAAAAAAAGAGGAGTTTTTAAAATTTACTTCACCAAATATTAAAATATGAATATTTTATTAATTATACAAGTATATAGTTTTATCTAGAATAACACCTTATCAAACACAATGATCTACAAATCTCCCTTTGAATACTAAATACTCTGGATTCACATGGTATTAGTGTAAACTCATCTATCACAATGGTGACTGTTGAAAGCTTATTCTAATTTTTATAGGACAGTCAGTGGAAATGTAAGAAATTATACATTTTTCTATATTTGATCTCAATCCTCTAAGTAATGAGAAATAATTTAAGTATTTTGATCAGAACTGCCCTGGTCAAGTTTCGCTTTAGACGGAGTATTTTATGGCATAAACTAACGCAATTCCAACAAATCCAAAAGTGATGCTTTGGGAAGATGGCCAACTATTATAAAATTTATGTTAAAGAAAAAACACCTGAAAGTAAACAGGAATTTCTTCAATAAAAAGAGTGCTAGTGGAAAGACATTGCTTTCCAGTTTGCACTGGTAAAGCCTTTGAGATATATTTCGATCAAATGTTAGACATTACTTTCCTCTGTGACAGTACTTTGGAAGAAAGCATCACAGCGGGAGAGTAGTCCTGGTGCGGAAGCCTCATTTAGTCACGCCCCCATAATCCTTTGGTTTCCCTAAACAGGTGTGCCTGCGCTGGAAGAAAAGAGCGACAGCGACGAAGATGCTGCCACCATGTGGCCAAAGAGAACAAGCTCTCCTTCCCAGAAGGGAATAATGTGAAGAGGCTGATTTAATTGCAGGCTTTGAGGATATTCTACCACCCCCAAAGGCCAGCTAATTGTTTAATAACAATTAATTATTAACAATATTGTTAATATTTTAGGTTAGTCTATACTTTAAGGACTATTAAAACAAATAGGAATCATTTTTTATATGCAGAGGTATTTCTGTTAATAGTTTTCCTTAGCATAGCTTTTCTTTTTGTTTGTTTTTTCTATGGCCGCACCTGCGACACATGGAAATTCCCAGGCTAGGGGTCCAATCAGAGCTGGTAACTGCTGGCCTACCCCAGAGCCACAGCAAGGAGGGATCTGAGCCGTGTCTGTGACCCACACCACAGCTCACAGCATATGGAGGTTCCCAGGCTAGGGGTCTAATCAGAGTTGTAGCCACCGGCCTATGCCAGAGCCACAGCAACACCAGATCCGAGCCACATCTGCAACCTACACCACAGCTCACCGCAATGCCGGATCCTTAACCCACTGAGCAAGGCCAGGGATCAAACCTGCAACCTCATGGTTCCTAGTTGGATTCGTTAACCACTGAGCCACGACGGGAACTCCAGCACAGCTTTCTGATCATGCTATTCCCCCCCCCCAAAAAAAGTAAATAATGCTATTTAGAAAATAGGCAGTTAAAATGATAGTCTAACCCTGATTAACTTATTTACTTAATTTTTTATTCATTCATTTAGGTCAGTGTTCTTAATCATAACAAAAATCAAACCAATGACTTAACAATTTAGCGGCAAAAGTTTGGTAGCTATCCTTCATAATCTTTCAGATTTATCTTTAAATTTCTTTTACCAAAATGTAATTATATAATTTTTCAACTTATTTTTGTAACACGTAATTTAATCATGTATATTTATTGAGATATTGATTTTTTTAAATACTATTATACATATACACTTATTTTGTTCTTTCTATGGTTGATAGAATACTACATTGTTAGTGTATCTAATCATCCTAAGCAAGAAAACTGAAATTTGTTATGAATTTTTATATCATTTACCATTTTATCCCAGTATTTCACATATCTGGCACAAAATAATTGACAGTGAGTATTTACTAAATAAAAAAAAAATGCATATCTGCAGTAGGAAACCTTTTCCTTTAAGTCAAAATATGTATAAATTTAAATTTTGAAAGACGTTCTCATATGGAACTTCAGGAAGGATATATACTACTCTTCTTAAATAATGTGCACACATACACCCCACAGCTCTCAGCAATGCTATTATAAATTGCTATAATTATTCCCAATTTAACTGATAAAATAAAATTTGGCATTTTAAACTTTTCTTTTAGTAAAATCAAGAACCTTTGTGAATATTTTTAACCAGTTCCTCCCTCTTGAATTAATTACCTCTTCACTTTCTTTATCTATTTTTGTATTGAGCTATTTCTTTTTCTTAATGACTTATATAGTCCACTTATGCAATATGGGCTACATATTAAATTTTTCTCTGTAAGGTGGGGCAAACATTTCAACTCTGTGTGGACATGAATAAATAAATACAAAGTTATTTTTTCTAGTACAATTATGTCTTCACTGACATAGATTATGTCTAATAGTTGAGTGTAGCATATAAAGAGTTTCTCCTAGAATTAAGATGGTCAGAAAATAATAAAAGAATAATTGTTATTTTAAAAATATTTTTTAAAAATTACGAAACTCGGAGTTCCCATCATTGCTCAGTGGTTAGCGAATCCAACTGGGAACCATGGGGTTTTGGGTTCGCTCCCTGGCCTCACTCAGTGGGTTAAGGATCCACCATTGCCGTGAGCTGTGGTGTAGGTCACAGAGGCAGCTTGGATCTGGCGTTGCTGTGGCTGTGGTGTAGGCCGGAGGCTACAGCTCCAACTGGACCCCTAGTGGGTGTGGCCCTGAAAAAGACAAAAAGACCAAAAAAAAAAAAAAATTACGAGACTCAATCCCTTTTATAGGGATACTGGCTATTATAATTATATTTTCTTGGATTATATGCTTATACGTTCATAATCTTAAGATTTTGCCAGAGTAATATTAGTCTTTCTGTTCAAGTGTCTATAAAAATATAACTTTATGTCCGTAAAATTGTAATGTAAAATTGTAGCATTATGTGAACATTATTTTAAAACTATGATAAAGTCAAGAAGTATCATCCCAGAATTCTAAATATTTACCAAGTTTTAGGATATTACTTCAACTATTTTTACATTTTTATCCCATTTACTTAAACTTTTACATTATTTAAAAGCCTTTCAGTTCTCTTACCAAGTCTTTTTCTGACATGATATAAATTCTTATATAGTAACATTGTAAACCTGGCCATTAACTAGATTTAAAGTTCTATTTGTAAGATAAACTTTCTCGGAAAAGCTTTTTCTTAAGGAATTAACATATTTTAAAAATTGAGAGTAATATTTTCCCTAAAAATCCTTCAGTTACTTTTTTTTTTCAAAATGATTGTAGCAATGTGTTAGTCATTATATACTAATCAGCATAGAAATTAAAATTACAATGAGTATTTCTGTTAGAAATTAAGATTCTCTTCAAAGGATTATTGACTCTTGAACTCTGGGGACCTCTGTTTAACA
Source organism: Phacochoerus africanus (assembly GCF_016906955.1). Lineage (NCBI taxonomy): Eukaryota > Metazoa > Chordata > Mammalia > Artiodactyla > Suidae > Phacochoerus > Phacochoerus africanus. Next base: position 35,616,572 of record NC_062545.1, read on the forward strand.
TAGAATCAAGAGGAGAGTAGCAAAATATAACAAAAGTAATACACAAGGAAAGACAAAGAGTAACAGAGTTTGGTCAATGGTTTGGCCTGTGATAGTCTATATGGGAAAGAGATAAGAAGATACAAAGAGATAATAACCTAGGCACAGATTTAGTGAGGAGCCCACTAAAGATGTATTCCAAATCCTGATGATAAACACTTTTCCTTGTAGAAATTTAAAGGACAAACGGACCACAAACCAAAGATGGGAGCCCCATCAGTTAACTCTAAAGTCACAACATAGTGGCATTGTTTGCCATTCACAGAAGCTTGCTGGTCAGGACACAAACCAAAAATCAGTTAGGGCATGAAATACTCTGTTGTCATAAAGTTACTGCTACTGTGTTCCCTAAGAATATAGACTCAAGAGGCCCAATTGTGAACAGTTCTGGTGCTATGCTGACCTAAAGCAGTGGTTCACATCTGGGGGGATGTTGCAAACTGGGGGACATTTGGCCATGTCTGGCAACAGTTTTAGTTCACCTAGAAGAAAGCATACTACTGACATCTAGTGGGCAGAGGCCAGATATGCTGCTACAACTCCTACAAGAACAGGCCAGGGCCCTTCAATAAAAAATTTCATTGTGGGATATGTCAGTTAGTGCAAGGTTGAGAAACCCTGATATACTATTTATTTATTTATTTACTTAAGTTTTTTTAGAGCTGCACCTGAGGTATATGGAGGTCCGCAGGCTAGGAGTCGAATCAGAGCTCTAGCCGCTGGCTTACGCCACAGTGCCACAGCCACAACTATGTGGGACCCAAGCTGCCTCTGAGACCTACACTACAGCTCACTGAAACCCCGGATCCTGGGCCGTCTGAGCAAGGCCAGGGATCGAACCGGTGTCCTCATGGATGCCAGTCAGATTCCTTTCCTCTGAGCCATGACAGGAATTCCAAGAAACCCTGATTTAGATGAAGGAAAGCCAGCAGTTCAATAGTAACTCCAGGGCTTGTTGTTCCCACTCAGGACCAATAAGGAGAGGACCATCCCATGGTTCAAACATGCCAACCACCATCCAGAATTCGATGTTAGGGAACATGGCTGTGTTCATTTCCACTAAGGAAATTGATTATTTGGGTTTGATTAATGAAATCCTCTGGAAGGAAGGATGGATCGCTATTTTAACTTTTAACCACTAGGGGGCAATAAATTACAACGTCTGCAAAGAGAAAAATAAAACACATTGGGCTAGGATTTAACTGTCCAGCAATCTTGAGTTGACAGGTATCATGCCTGCCTCATTACCTCTCCCAGGAGCCAATGAACCATGATAGCAAGGTATAAATAAATAGGGACGGCAGCTTGAGATGAGTGAGAGTTTTAAATTTTAGAAGAGGTAGAAACATGAAAAATCACTCATTTTATATCCTAAGAAACCGAGGTCCCAGGCCAGAGACATTGATTTGCCCCAAATCACATATTGGGTCAAGAATAGAACCTGGCCTAAAATCCAAGTATTTCAGTGCTTCCATCTGACACATTTATTTGCAAGAGATGTGGCCCACATTTAAAAGTCTGTAGCAATGAACCAGTCAAGAGATTGAGCTGGAGGCGTTCCCACTGTGGTGCAGCAGATCTGGCATTGTCTCGGCAGTGGCTGGGGCAGGGAAGGCTTGCTGCTGAAGCAAGGGCTCAATCCTGGCTGGAAACTTCCATATGCCAAAAAAAAAAAAAAAAAAAAAAAGTGAGCTGAAGATGTTTCTGGCCTCAAGCAAGAACAAAGAGTTCTAGGGAACAGGTGAGCCTTTCCACCAGCAGAGCAGCCATACCAATGAGGCAGCTACCTTCATGAAAAAAATTTCAATCAGCTTAAGTTACCAAGGTGATAAATCTTACCACCAACGGTCTGTGTCATGGAAGACTACTTGTTTTGGGACTTTGTAGAATTTTAAGATGTTAACTTCCTTCAATTTGAAAGCTATAGAAGGAGGAGATGACATTTGCAAACTCTTTTTTAAAGTACGCCTTAGTTATGTGTCAACTTCAGTATGAATTAGTGTAACCATCCAGGCTGTTTAGGGCAGAGAGTTGTCCAACCAAGTATTCAGTCCCTGAAAAGATAACACCAACCTTTGGTCCTATAACACCAACCTTTGGTCCTATCATGTCTTTAATTGAGTCATAATAATGAATTAATACAGGTTACATCTTAGAGAGAAAGAAGACAACTTTTGCTAGATTTAGTATTAGTTTGACAGTCAGCCGGGGAACTGAATCAAAGATATCAGAGATCTAGTTGAGTTAAGTAAAGAAATAGGAGAGAGTCCAAGCCTGGAGTGCAGACAGAGAGAAAAGATTTGGCTTTGGGACCAAAGTGCTGTTTTCCATTGAAGAAATAAAATTGAGAATGTAAGGTGTCTGAAGATGCCTGGGTCTGAGAATGAAGGTAAGTGCAGTGGTATAGATTGGAGGCAGCATTAAAATTTTTTTGAAATTTTGAATGAAGTTGAAAAGCATATAAACAACTGAGTAAACAGTTTCTTGTTATTACTCGGCATCCCTTTGTTGCAAGAAACTAATTGTTTTTAATTAAGCATTATAGACATTTTTTTTATGTCCCGGACATACACAGGGGCAAAGTTCAATACACCAAAACAAACATTCAAGCCTGGGCTCTATAGATAAGAAGAGTTGTCTCGCTTCTTTCTCAACTCCCCTGACACCTGTGGGCTGTAACAGAACACCATGCTGCCAAAAAGCATGAGTCAACAATGACATTTCACTGTGAAATATACAATGAAACCTACCACTGCCAAACATCAATCTTCATAGAATAATTTCAATAAAAAGATTCTTTCAACACATGTGCTTAGTTTTCACTTATGGAAAGAGACGCCTACTCATATTCATATTTTCACTTTGGAACCACCGTTCTCAATTCAATGTTAATTAAGGTAATGAGGACAATATTTTTTGAGAGAGCTACCACCCCTGATGGGTGGTTGGAGCTGAGTTTCAATGTATTATTTCCATCTGTCTTTAATACTTAAGGAGAGATTCACTTATGGTTTGAAAATAGTAGGTTTTATTTCTAAAAGAGACCATTTCAGATTGGTTGGCTGAACCAGTTTGTCTACTTTAGACCCAATGACATTGCAAAGGAACGTTTTTAAAAAATTGAGACATCAGAGAAAAGTAACTTCAAACGATTTCTAGAAGACAAAATACCTATGAGATTAAACTTGGTGAAGACAAAATACCCAGCAGTTCACTGGCCCAGTTGGAGAGTTGATGGACAGTTTTCAGAAAATTCTGAAAACAGAGTCAAGCTCCAAGGAGCAGGGAATTTAGGCAGGTCTGGACTGAAGCAGGGCCGATGATTAGTGAGGAAGGGGAAAAGGAGTTCCCAATATTCCCCTATACACAACTCAAGGAAATGTTACCCAAAGTGGGCTCCAACTGCTGGTTGCTCTAAAGCCAATGAGGAGGCAAGGTTGGTGGAAAGGAAAGTTTGCTCTATTGCAGGTGCCAGCAGCATCGGGGAGGGTGGGGGAGGTGATTGTCCAAAGCCTGACTCCTCCTACTGACAATCAGTGGGCTTCAGCTTTTATAGGTGGAGGGAGGGGGCTACGTGCAGAAACAGCACAGTCAGCTCTGACAGTCAGCTTGAAACTGGTCATGCAGTGGTGGCCTGGTCAGTGACAAATGGATTGTCTTACATACAATTAATCTTCAGTTCCAGGGTCCATTTGTTCCCATTTCTTTGAGGCCAGTTCTAGGAATTGTGACAGCTTATGTCATGGCTACACTCTGGTCATCATGTAGTTAACTTCTTCTTTCAGTATCTATAAAACAGCTCCCAGGACACTGTTCAGAATATTATCTATAGCCCTTGAGGAGGAACTAAAGGTCCTTGACTTTGTTTAATGACTCAACTATTATTATTTGGTCTTATTTGGCTTTTTTCCTTAGCTTCTGCATTTTCTCACTTCTTTGATTAAACTTATTCTTTGACTAAAGTTTTTCTTCAGACAAAAGCAGGCAGAGGACAAGGAGGGGAAAGATCCTAGGGTCCTGTTCTGTTGCAGAAACACAGCAAAGCTGGATTATAGGCCATCACTCCTGTCCTGAACTTGGTGCAGGTGGTCATATCAGTAAGCGGATGCAACAGCAAATATTATACTTGATTGAAAAACAAAGGAAAAACAAACCTAGCTATTCACATTAAAGTCAAGAAGAATATAATAAAATTCCTACTGCCTACTGTTGCCTACTGTTATTCAGCATTGGTTAGAGAGTTTAAACCAAGAAAGAAGGAAGGAAAGAAAGAAAGAGAGAGAGGAAGGGAAGAAGGGATGGAGGGAGGAAGGAACAAGGGAGGGAAGATGAGGGATTCCTTTGCTATCACCCAGGTTCATGCCACTTATCCTACGTCTGTTCTGGTACAGCTTGTCACATGCTCCATTTCATCCATTTCTAAGGACCTGGAGTTATGGGTGGAACAGTGGGAAGCAATTGAGATCCAAGAAGGACTTCTTCCTTGTGTGTCTCCTTGAGGTTATTTTTGCTAAATTTTTCTCTGCTCCTGCCCGCCCTCATTTCTAAAAGCTGACTTTGTATCCAAAATTTGCCATATACTTGGTCCTGGAAAGAAGGGTAAGTATAGAAAGCACGGTTGGAGTTCCCATTGTGGCTCAGTGGTCAACGAACCTGACTAGGAACCATGAGGTTGTGGGTTCAATCCCTGACCTCGCTCATTGGGTTAAGGATCCAGCATTGCTGTGGCTGTGGTGTAGGCTGGCAGCTACAGCTCCGATTTGCCCCCTAGCCTGGGACCCTCCACATGCTGAGGGTGTGGCCCTAAAAAGCAAAAAAAGAAAAGTAAGAAAGCACATTTACCAGCACTTGCAAAAGCCCCAATCTCAGGTTCAGGGAGTGAGAGCTATGGTTTATTAGAGAGGCTGGCCTCACCATTGCACATTCCCTGGGTGAGGGAAAGCCTCCCACCTCTCGGTAAATGGTGCGTTTAGAAAGGCATCCTGGTGTCTAATATGAGGGAAGAGGGGAAAAGGAGGAGTGAGGTGGGATAGAAAAGTGTGGACCTGCCAGAAGCATGGCAGGTTGTGCAAAAGAATAGTTGCAAATTCTTCTGGAGGTTTTGGACCTGTGGGTTTCCAGTAGGAAACTGTGGACTAAGGAAAACGTGGGAAATATATGCAGAGAACATAGCAAATTGGATTCGATTCTCGCAAGGCCCATGTGAGGAAGTGGCAGGATTTTGTCAATATTAGGACCCCAATTAAAAGGGACCCATTGGGAGAATCAACTCATTTGGGATGGTCCTGTATGAAGGGCATGAAAAGAACTCCTCATGTGGAATTCCCATTGTGGCTCAAGGGGTTAAGCACCTGACATAGTCTCCATGAGGATGCAGGTTTGATCCCTGGCCTTGATCAGTGGGTTAAGGATCCAGCATTGCAGTCGCTTTAATGTAGCTGGCAGCTGAAGGTCTGATTCTACCACTAGCCTAGGAACTGCTATAGGCCCCAAAATGACAAAACAAAACAATCGCTTGGAACCAGAGACTTGGTTCTCAAAATAGATTGAAGCATGCCTTTGGGGGGCCTCATTCCCTTTTTGAATAATCCTACAGAGGAAAGAAGTTTACACCTCTTATTCCATCGGGTTTCAATCACCCAGGGGAACCAACTCAGCTCAGGGCTGGGGGTTCTGCCAGCAATGGCAATAGGCCGAACCATCCTCTCCATTTAAAAACTGACCTTAGGAAAAGTCATAGAGGCAGCTGTGCTTCTAAATCCTCAGCTCAGGTAAGAAGCAGGGCCAGGCACGGCCAACTCAGGCAAGGACAATTCCACTGTACTAGACCTAGGAGAAGGCCCCGACAGAGTGGTCAAGATGAGCAGACACTCCCTAGCCCTTAAACACACCTACTTGGATCCCATTCTAGCCACATCTGAGCTGACTTGTCTCTTAGTGTCACTGTAATTTGCAAAACTGTTCCTGGACACTGCCAAGTGCAGGCTATGTCTTACAATGGAGAATTGGGGAATAATAGCGCACACTCTATTTTAGTGTGCAAGGCTGTGGAACACACTTAGAGGAGGGCCAGGAATCCTGCATTCTGCTCGGACACAGGCGTGCTCTCCAGTACACTCTTCCCATCAGGAGAATATGACTGAATGCCTCTCTTTCTGGCTCCCAAGATTTTGAACCCCATGTGTGTATATAAATATTGTTTCTGGAGGAATCCCAGGCAATTTCTGTGTCGCTGCCAAATTTGTCTACAAGGAAAGGATGAGGTAGAGGGGGAGATTCTGCAGGACATGCTGCTTTCCCTATAAAATGTTTTTAAAATTGTGGTTAATGTGATACATTTTTAAATAACTACTAGGAATCCAGATGGTTTCAATAAATTTTGCAGATATATGTAGTAAAATATATTACCCACACATTAATTCCAAATATAATATAGTAATGACTACAGATACACATTTTATTATTTTAAGACTCCATTAAAAAGGAAGACAGCAGTTTGCTTCCACACAAAAGAGATTTATATTCAAAATGTATCTAATCCTATGTCTCACTCCTCAATCCCTTGGATTCATCAACCCTTAGTTTTCCAGTGCCCTGGAACTGGCTGCCATGCTGGAATTGAAAATTAGACTAATTAATAAGCTGGGATAGCAGCTGTTTTTTTGTTGTTCTTGTTTTTTGGTTTTGCTTTTTATCTGATGGAAGGATAGAGTGAGATTTCCCACATAAATGAAATCTAGTTGCCTCAAGGGAAGAAAGTATCATGTTCAAGTTATCTACTTTCTCATGATTTTTTTTTCTTTTCCCTTGTGGATCATATCAGGATTTGAATGACCTCATCAAGTAACAAAAGAGTTATAAATAACTGTTTGATTCCAGTCTTATAGAGCACAATATGGTGAATTTTTTAAAGATATATAAAATCTCTTATTACATATCTAGTACACCAGGGACAAATTTATTGCTCACAAGCACTACGAAATATCATTTCCACAATAGAAATGTAAGTTTATACTAAGAAAATCACCATATGATGTTGAACTTAATATAATCTTTAAAATATTCAGTGAAGTGGTCAGTATTTTTGTATAAGGGTGTTGGCTTTCCCTTACTTAAAGATTATGCTGTACTATATAAAAAATGATAAATGCTAGAATCACGCTGCTAGAAATTCCATATTTATAAAACAGTGCAGCATTCTGCATTGTATCTAAATAGCTGGACATGTGGATTCAGAACCTGGCTGACCACAGTGCAGCTGTGGCTTCAGTTGCAACTGTGGCTCCAATATGATCCCTGGCCCAGGAACTCCATTTTCTGCCACTTTTTTGCAGAGTGGCAAAAAGAGAGAGAGAGAGAGAGAACCAGGCTGACTGGCCAGCTCTGCACCTGTGGCTCCCTCTCTCCTCTCCTAGGAGCCAGCAACAGAGCAGCACCAGGGCCAGCCTGTGGGATGAGAAAGCACATTTCAGAAACCTTCCCCAGCACTTACCTACTTTTTACTTCATTCTTAGTAGCAACTATTTTTTTTCCAGAAAGAAGACTGCCTGTCTTAGACGGTCTGTTGCAAACCTTGGAATCTGCCTCATTTTATACTACATTTGCAAACAAATGGCTGTTGTCTTCAAGAGATTTCATTCCAATTATTTTTTCCATTTCAAAGTTATTGTCACCATCAGCACTCCAAAACTGGCTTCTTGAATATTAATTGGAATGATCCTTTAAGTGTGCACTGCTCTTATCGAGCCCACAAAATATTTAAATTAGTGAATGTAAATATGTTTCTGATTATACCTTTTTTCTTTTTCTTTTTTTAAAGAACTTATTTATTTTTTTAATTGTTATTTCCCCAATACAATTTTTTTTCTACTGTACAGCATGGTGCCCCAGTTACACATACATGCATATGTCCTATTTTCTCACATTATTAAGCTCCGTCATAAGTGACTAGATATAGTTCCCAGTGCAACACAGCAGGATCTCATTGCTAATCCATTCCAAAGGCAATAGTTTGCATCCATCAACCCCAAGATCCCAATCCACCTCACTCCCTCCCCTCCACCTTGGCAACCACAAGTCTATTCTACAAGTAAATATCTAGAGAATTTCATCATTTACTCACGTTTCCCAGATGATCTTTTATTTTGTTAAATGTTATCTTCAAAAAGGTATCATGGTGGAGTTCACATCGTGGCACAGTAGTTAACGAATCCGACTAGGAACCATGAGGTTGCGGGTTCGATCCCTGGCCTTGCTCAGTGGGTTAAGGATCTGGCGTTGCCGTGAGCTGTGGTGTAGGTCACAGACGCCGTTTGGATCCCGTGGTTGCTGTGGCTCTGGTGTAGGCCAGCGGCTAAGCTCCGATTCGACCCCTAGCCTGGGAACCTCCATATGCTGTGGGAGCGGCCCTAGAAAAGGCAAAAAGACCAAAAAAAAAAAAAAGGTATCACGAAATGGTATTTTTGAAGATAACATTTAACAAAATAAAAGGTCCTCTGGGAAATATGAGTAATGATGAAATTCTCTAGATAACCACTAGATGGTGATATAAACCAATTAAACAGTATTACCCCTCTTGTTTCTACTGCTCTGTTCAGGCTCCTTCCAGAAGGCTTTTGCTGCAAATCCAATTTTAACTAATATTTATTTAATGGATTCTATAGATAGTGATCAAATAGTATTGTACTAGCTGTGTGACCTTGGACAAGTCAGTTATCTTCTCTGTGCCTCAGTTTCCTCAAAAGACTCTCCTCCTGCAGAACTTGCAATCATGGCTCTTGGCCTTGGCAGACCACACCAACGGTGAGCCTATGACCTAAAAAGAGCAACTCACAATACTTTCCTGGGCTTTTTTTTTTCAAACTAGAATTAGGAAAAGCCAGCCAGTCCCTCCTTGGTAAAGGGAGCAGCAAGATGTAGGGTGTACGTGCTGGGGAAGCAGGGCAGGAGCTGGCCTTGAGTAAAGAAAAATGCAGCTGAAAAGCAGAGACACAGAGACAAGAGGCTGAGAGAGTCCTGGCAGTGTTCATGTCTAAAGTGTTGAGAGTCACATTTGTCCAATTACATTTGAAACAGAAAGTCCTCACAGTAAACTCCCCCAGCTAGTTTGATTTGGTTTATCATCACTTTAACCAAAGGAATTCTTGTTAATCCATGTGGTCATTCATTCCCTTCATTCAAAAGTATAGCCAAGCCATAATTTGATTGTCTAACTCCCTCTGTATTTAGTAATAATAATAATGATTATAAAATACCAAAAGGGAAAAAGTGCAAACAAAGATGGTGAAAGGTAAAATAAGGAGAATAAGTTCCAGGCTTGTAACCCATTAGGACTAAGTAAAAATTTTGGAAGGATGTGCTTCCCCAGAAATGCCCAGCACTTGGCATATGGATGCTACCTCTTAACACCACACTTCAGTCCTAAAAGTTTGGGTGGCTCAGCTTTCCCAAACATTCTGCTACTGAAGATTTCAATAGTTTTGGGGCATAGGTAAGTGGTATCACTTTATTCTATGAACTGATAGTGGTCCTAATTCCACCCTTAAAAACTAATGGAATAACTGTATATTTTGTGGTACTTACACTCTCAGAAATTCCAGACAAAAGGAAATAGTAGAAAATAATAGGTTTCTATCCCAGAATCTCAAAGCAGTAAACCAATGTAAGTATCTCTCTCTCTCTTTCTCTCTCTCCCCTCCCCACTTTTTCTCCTATTTCTTATGCATCATCTCAGTAGAAAAACATAGGTTCTTGAGATCGCTTATGCTAATGTGCTGCCTATGAAAGCAGAGTGCTAAAATGGGGACCCTGCTGAGGAATAGGTCAGAGAGAACCTGGGAACTCATCTGTTAGTTTCATGACTCCTTTAGACCCAGCAGGAACATACCCTAAATTAACTATGAGCAGTACAAAATCACTCCTCTGTTGACTAGTATGCAGGTCAAATACTTCTGTCTGATGTGTAGAGGAACAATGTAAAACGTAAAAAATAAAATATGAATTTTTTGAAAATGTCTTGCATTACTATAAAAATGGTTTCATTAATCTTCTACATCACTGTAATAAAAAGTACAATGGTTTCAAAATGATTTATTAAAAACTCTTAATAAACCATCACTGTTTTCCTATAATAGCAGTGTCATCCCTTCCAAACCAGCTTGACTTCCCACCTTCTTCCTTGTTGAAAATGGCCCAACAAACTAGAACAAACAATCCAAAAATTTATATGGAACCACAAAAGACCCAGAATTGCTTTGGCAATTCTGAGGAACAAAAACCAAGCAGGAGGCTCAATTCTCCCAGACTTCAGGCAATATTACAAAGCTAAAGTAATCAAGATAGTGTGGTACTGGTAGCAAAACAGACATACAGATGAATGGAACAGAATAGAGAACACACAAATAAACCCAGACACCTATGGTCAATTAATCTTTGACAAAGAAGCAAAGAATATAAAATGGGAAAAAGACAGTCTCTTCAGCAAGTATTGCTGGGAAACCTGGACAGCTGCAAGCAAATCAATGAAACTAGAACACACCCTCACACCATGCACCAAAATAAACTCAAAATGGCTTAAAGACTTAAATATTAGACAAGACACCATCAAACTCCTGGAAGAGAACATAGGAAAAACATTCTCTGACATCAATATCATGAATATTTTCTCAGGTCAGTCTCCCACAGCAACAGAAATAAAAGCAAAAATAAACAAATGGGACCTCATCAAACGTACAAGCCTTTGCCCAGCAAAGGAAACTAAAAAGGAAACAAAAAGACAACTTACAGAATAGGAGAAAATAGTTTTAAATGATGCAACTGACAAGGGCTTAATCTCTAAAATATACAAACTTATACAACTCAACAGCAAAAAAGCCAACAACCCAATGGAAAAATGGGCAAAGGATCTGAGGAGACATTTCTCCAAGGAAGTTATATAAATGGCCAACAAGCACATGAAAAAATGCTCAACATCACTGATTATTAGAGAAATGCAAATCAAAACTACCATGAGATACCACCTCTCACCAGTCAGAATGGCCATCACTAATAAGTCCACAAATAACAAATGCTGGAGGGGGTGTGGATAAAAGGGAACCCTCCTGCACTGTAGGTGGAAATGTAGGTGGTTGTTCTCCAACCACTATGGAGAACAGTATGGAGGTAGCTTAGAAAACTAAACATAGAACTACCATATGACTCAGCAATCCAACTCTTGGGCATATATGCAGACAAAACTTTCCTTGAAAAAGACACATGCACCCGCATGTTCATTGCAGCTCTATTCACAATAGCCAAGACATGGAAACAACAGATGATTGGATTAGGAAGATGTGGTGTGTGGATATATATCACAATCTTACACACACACACACACACACACACACACACACACACAATGGAATACTACTCAGCCATAAAAAAGAACAAAATAATGCCATTTGCAGAAACATGGATGGAACTAGAGACTCTCATACTGAGTGAAGTAAGTCAGGAAGAGAAATACAAATACCATATGATATCACTTACATCTGGAATTTAATATACAGCACAAATGAAGCTGTGAACCTTTCCATGCAAAAGAAAATCATGGTCTTGGAGAACAGACTTGTGGTTGCCAAGGGGAAGGGGGAGGGAGCGGGATGGATTGGGAACTTGGGGTTCATAGCTGCAGACTATTGCCTTTAGAATGGATAAGCAATGAGATCCTGCTGTGTAGCACTGGGAACTATTCTAGTCAGTTATGATGGAGTAAGATAATGTGAGAAGAAAGAATCTATACATGTGCATGTAACTGGGTCACCATGCAATACAGTAGAAAATTGACAGAACACTGTAAACCAGCTATAATGAAAAAAATAAAAATTATTATATATATTTTAAAAAGTAAAAAAAAAAGAAAGAAAAGAAAATGACCCAACATTTTCTAGCTGAGATCACAGCATTATTAAGAATGTCTGTGAGATGCTACTTCCCTCCACTCAATATTATTAATTCAGTTGATTCACCTTTTGTCTCTTTTGAATTCATTACTTTTTCTCCATTCCTATAACTCTTTTCCTAAACCAATGATCTCAGATTGGATTATATCAATCTTTTCCTTATGCTCTTTATCTTCCTCAGATTTATCCTTTCTCTGACTACAGGTAACCTCTTCTCCCTTCTTCAAGTATCCATAGCATATCTCTGTTGATTTTTATATTAAAGCAAAACTCTCTTTTATGGGCTTCTTGCTGTGGCATAGCAGGTTAAGAATCCTTCATTGTCTCTGCAGCAGCTCCTGATCCTGGCCCTTGGTGCAGTGGGTTAAAGGATTTAGCATTGTAGCCGCTGTGGTTTAGGTTGCAACTGCAGCCTGGAGTCAGTCCCTACCCTGGGAACTTCCATATGCCATGGGGGCAGCCATAAAACAAAACAAAACAAAAACAAAAAAACTCTGTTTTGACATTTGAAAGCTTCATGAGCTCTTATTTACTTATGCATTAATTTTGCACTCACATTTTTTTCACTCAAATAAGTAAAAACATTTTTGAGTTCTTACTAAGGTCTTCTGTCCTGGGTCCGAGGGATAGAACAGTGAAAAAAACCAAAGCTCTACCATCTTGAAGTTCCCATTCTAGAGCGAGGAGGAAGACAGGAAAAAATCAATTAATACAAAATATGTTCAAAGAAGATACGTGCTATGAGGGAAAAAAAGCACAGTAAGAAAAATAGAGACTGTTGAATGTACACAAGTTTGTATAAAGTAGTCAGAATATTGGGACTGAGAAGGTGACATTGGAAAAAAAGACCTGGGGAGTTCCCATTTTGTCTCAGCAGTAAGGAATCCGACTAGGATCAATGAGGATGCAGGTTCAATCCCTGGCCTTGCTCAGTAGGTTAAGGATCTGGCATTGCTGTGAGCTGTGCTATAGGTCGTAGATGAGGTTCAGATCCAGTGTTGCTGTGGCTGTGGTGTAGGCTGGCAACTGCAGCTCTGATTGCACCCTTAACCTTGTCCATATGCTACAGGTGTTACCCTATAAAGCAAAAAAAAAAAAGAAAAGAAAAGAAAAAAGATGATGAGATCAGTAGTGGAGGTGAGGCAAGTGGCTATATTAATGAAGAGCATTCTTACCAAAAGAGAAATGGTGTGGATCCCATTGTGACTCAGTGGTAGCGAAACTCATTAAGATCCATGAGGATGCAGGTTTGATCCGTGGCTTTACTCAATGGGTTAAGGATTCAGTATTGCCAAGAGATGTGGTGTAGGTTGCAGATGAGGCTCAGATATGGCCTTGCTGTGGGGTAGGTCAGCCGCTGCAGCTCCAATTAGACCCCTGGCCTGGGAACTTGCAAGACACAACACACAAAAGAAAGAAAGACAACGAAAAAGAAAAAAGATGTAGAGAAACAATGCTTCAAAAATCAAAAGTCATGAGTGTGCATGTCATGTTAGAGGAGCAAGGATGTCAGTGTGAAAGGGGAGGGTGGGACAAGGGCAGGGCAGAGAATGTGGGAGCCAGATACATGCTGTATATGAGTTCTGCTCTGGGAGACAGGCCAGGCCAGCTTAAGGGTTGAGCAGAAGGGCAACGTGTTCTGACTTACAGTTGAAAATATCATTCTGGTCACCATGTGGACATTACTTACATAGGAAAGAGAATCAGGGTAGAAGCAGAGACATCCTTTCAGGGAAGGGGTAATTTTCCTTTGGATTGTGCTGATAGCAGCGAGAGATTCTGAAATGGGTCTATTCAGAAATTATTTTGTGTTTCCAGCTAAGACCATCTGATTGCTTAAGAGGGTATGTAAGGGAAAAAAAAAAGGAGTCAAGAATTTTGAACTAAATAACTGGAAAGATGAGTTATTACTAAATGATATTGAAAAACTGCAGGAAATACCCAAATACTTATTAATAGAAAGATTCTACGTCTTTCACTTGGGTATCCTTCCTTGCCTTAGTCTATATCTTTCATTTCCTCTGCTTAGGTTCCTCTTCCCATTTGCAACATCCCCATTCAATTGAGAATATCTATGAAGCACTCAAAATTTGCAAAAACTCATTCTAAAAACTGAAAAGGACTTGAAAGTATGTAAGACATGGTCCCATGCATTCTAAACAATCTATATGAGAAGAATGCATGCATTTGTGATAAAACAGCAATATTAATTCAAATATGCCAATTTTATGGATAAGTAAGCTTTTGTGAGCAAAGAATAGTGAATTGGGACAGAGTAGGAAATAGCAATAAACAAGACGCGGCTCTTATTCTCAAGAAGTATATAACCTATGCTAAAAGTTCAGTGAAAGTTCAATGAAAAAAATTGAAACAATAAAGCAGAATTAAGGCAGAAATAGATCACAGTCTGCCAGGGGAATTCAATAAATAGGTCAAATCTGCAGTTCTTTATCAAGGCCAGCTTAGGTTTCACTCTTCCTTAAGGTTTTCCCTAACTAAATGCCTCTCTGGTAAGTGTCCTTAACATCTGCATAGAATCAGCACTAGTCTGATTTTTCATCTAGGTTTATGTTTCCTTGGAAGTATGCATTAGTTATACTCTAGAAGGTAAACCTGAAAGCAGAAACTTCATCTCATTTAGATTCCTCTGAACTTTATAAACACCAAATATTGTGAAAACTTTGTAAAATATACCTGTAATTTATAAAATGTCTTATTCTACTTTAAAACACTTTTGGAAAATGAGTGGGGACGGGTAAAAGAGTCTTTCCTTAAGTCCAGAAAATTTCCTCCTTTTTGAAAAATATATACACACATACACACACATACATACAGCAATACAGCATCCGAAAATAAGAATCCACTAAATGTTTAAAGAATTAGTCAAAAGCTTGTTCCCTAATTTCAATTCTTAGAATTTAAATCAAGCCACTGTACTATTTCCATATATTCTGTACAATTTCTCTCAATCGTGAGATGTGTGATATAAAGATGCCTTTATCAAGCATTGCATGTTACTTTAATTTGCTCTGACATATTTCTGATTTAAAGTGATATCTTTTGGTTATACCTATTTTGAAAAAAACAGTGTATGGAAATACTGTTGAATTTGAAGCGTCTGCAAAGTTAGCATATTTTTCTATACCACTAAAAGCTGTTATTATGCTAGTTCTGTCCTCTTTTGGCAAGATATTTTGTGTCAAAATGGGGCATTTCTCTTAGAATGGCTTACAGTAGGTTGTTGCTTTGCTAATTTTTTCATAATTTAGAGTTATATGTTTAGGTAGCATACGTGTGTGTGTGTGTGTGTGTGTGTGTGTGTAGGGGAAGTACCTTAAATAAAATATCCTTTTGTTTGTCTCAGGCCATCAGTGACATTCATATTATGAAGTTTTTGCCTTTTAAAGATGCTGAGGTTGACAAAATGTAGTGAAAAAAATCACGGCCCAATGCTAATGTTTTCACTTTGTCAGGTACTCTGTAGTTGCGTAAGCAGGATTTGAGATTATCAGAACAATGTAAACAGGCATATCATTTTTTCTTAGACTTTTTCATGAAAAGGGGAAAGGAAAGCCAAAAAAAGAAAAGCAAAGAAAAAATCATTCAAGTGAAGAAAACTGGTTCACATCCACATTGACTAGCTCAAAATCCATAAAATTTAATTCCTTGAATGGGTAGATTCAAAGAATGTTTATTCATTTGTGTAACAATACCAAATGATATCAATTATATCTGGAATCTAATATGTGGCACAAATGAACCTTTCCACAGAAAAGAAACTCATGGACTTAGAGAACAGATTTGTGGTTGTCAAGGGAGAGGGAGTGGAATGGACTGGGAATCTGGGGTTAATAGATGCAGACTATTGCATTTGGAGTGAATAAGCAACGAGATCCTGCTGTATAGCACTGGGAACTATATCTAGTCACTTTTGATGGAGCATGATGGAGGATAATGTGAGAAAAAGAATGTATATATATGTATATGTGTGTGTGACTGGGTCACTTTGCTGTACAGTAGAAAATTGACAGAACACTGTAAACCTACTATAATGGAAAAAATAAAAATCATTTAAAAAAATAAATAATTTATAAAAAAGCAATTTTATATTCTTCATTTCTAAAGGAAATTCAAAAGGCTTTCATATTCTTCATTTCTATAAGAAATTTAAAACAGTAAATGAAAAACAATAAAAATTTACAACCTCATTCAGCTACATGGCAGAAACAAAAACTAATTGTAGTTTTCATACATAGGAATAAAGAATTGGGAAATACAGTTGAGAAATATGCTGTTTAAAACTGAAACAAATATTTGTAATACCTGAAAATAAAGCCAAAACACAAGTGCAGTATCATATTGACAACAACAACAAAAACATTGTTAAGGACCATTTAAAGAAATGAAAATTGGGGGAGTTGGGGAGTTCCTGTCGTGGCGCAGTGGTTAATGAATCCGACTAGGAACCATGAGGTTGCAGGTTCGATCCCTGCCCTTGCTCAGTGGGTTAACGATCTGGCGTTGCCGTGAGCTGTGATGTAGGTCGCAGATGCAGCTCGGATCCCACGTTGCTGTGGCTCTGGTGTAGGCCGGTGGCTATAGCTCAGATTAGATCCCTAGCCTGGGAACCTCCATATGCGGTGGGAGCAGCCTAAGAAACGGTAAAAAGCCAAAATAAATAAATAAATAAAAATGAAAATTGGGGTTCCTGTTGTGGCGCAGTGGAAACAAATCCGACTAGGAACCATGAGGTTGTGGGTTCAATCCCTGGCCTTGCTCAGTAGGATCTGGCGTTGCCATGAGCTGTGGTGTAGGTCGCAGACATGGGTCGGATCTGGAGTTGCTGTTGTATAGGTTGGCAGCAACAGCTCAGATCCAATCCCTAGCCTGGGAACCTCCATATGCCGCAGGGGCAGCCCTAAAAAGACAAAAGACAAAAAAAAATTACAATTGACAGATTAATTCCTATTCAAAAATACTCTAATATTATAAAAACATGAATTTTTCTAAGTAAATATATAAAGTCAAATAATCAGAGCAGGATTTCCATAAAACTTGATAAGCTAATTCTGGAGTTCACTTAAGAGAGAAAATGGGAACAACTACACAAGCAAAGATTTAAATGAATAGGAGGGGATGTGCCCTACCCAATGTCAACATGGTCCATGAATTTATTGTAATCAAAATAGCATATATTAACATAGGAATAGATCAATGAACAGAGTGGATAATGCAGAAAAAACACCATTATTACTGGAATTTAGAATATTATCAAAACGGTATTATAGTTAAGAGCATGCATCCTGGAGCCAATATGACTGGGTTCAAGGCTGAGTCCGACACTGTTTGTCACCTTGGAAAAATTATTTACTCTCATTGAATCTTGATTTCCTGATGTGCAAAATGGGGGTAGTAAAAATACCTACTTATTTAAAAATAAGTAGGATTAAATTTTGAGTTCAAATAAAACAATTGAAAGGTTAGACTATCCTCATCATCAAGCAAAAGATGTTGTCTATAATCATTATCATCCTGGTAAAACAAAGAACAACAATTACTACTATTTATCAGGCCACTAGGGAAAGGACAATTGGCTACTCATTTACTTAAAAACAAACTTAAATAACTAAATCACATCATTCACAGAAATAATTTCCAGATTTATTTGAAACTATTGTTTCAAACATATTTGATTTAAAACTATGCATGTAAACATAATTATAATTGTGTAATGGGAAGACCTTTCTAAGCTAGATACAAAGACTAATAGCTATAAATATAAGGATTAGGAGTTCACACTGTGGCACAGTGGGTTAAGTATCTATCCAAATGCAGGAGTTCCTGTCTTGGCTCAGTGGTTAACAGACCCAACTAATATCCTGAGGACGCAGGTTCGATCCCTGGTTTCATTCAGTGGGTTGGAGATCCAGTGTTGCTGTGAGCTGTGGTGAGGGTTGCAGATGTGGCTCGGATTCTGCATTGCTGTGGCTGTGGTGTAGCCCTAAAAAGACAAAAGACAATCAATCAAACATCAATCAATCAATGAAAGAATCCAACTTCAGTGGCTTGGGTTGCTGCAGAGGCACAAGTTCATTCTGGCCTGGGGCATGGGTTAAAGGATATGGCAGGGCCATATTTGCTTCTTGCAGGGAAACTTCCATGTGCCGTGAGGGTGGCTGTTAAAAATAAAGAAAAAAATGTAATGATTGAAAAGTATATCCATGTACTAATTAAAAACTTTGTGTAGTGCTCGCTTTGGCAGCACATCTACTAAAATTGGAATAATACAGAGAAGATTAGCATGGCTCCTGCACAAGGATGACATGCAAATTCGTGAAGCGTTCCGTATTTTTCAGACAATTCTCCAAAGAAGACTTACAGATGGCCAAAAAACACATGAAAAAATGTTCAACATCACTCATCATTAGAGAAATGTAAATCAAAACCATTCTGAGATACCACCTTACACCAGCCAGAAAGCCCATCATCAAAACATCTACAAACAATAAGTGCTGGAGAGGGTGTGGAGAAAAAGGAACCCTACTACACTGTTAGTGGGATTGTAAATTGGTGCAACCACTATGGAAAACAGAACGGAGATTCCTCAGAAAACTAAACATAGAACTCCCATTTGATCCAGCAACCCCACTCCTGGGCATCTACCCAGAGAAAACTATGACTTGAAAAGACACATGTACTCCAGTGTTCATTGCAGTACTATTTGCAATAGCCAAGACATGGAAACAACCTAAATGTCCATCGACAGAGGAGTGGATCCAGAAGATGGGGTACATATACACAGTGGAATATTACTCAGTCATTAAAAGGAACGAAATACCAGCATTTTTAGCAACATGGATGGACCTAGAAATTATTATGCTAAGTGAAGTCAGCCATACAATGAGACACCAACATCAAATGCTATCACTGACATGTGGAATCTGAAAAAAGGACAGAATGAACTTCTTTGCAGAACAGATGCTGACTCACAGACTTTGAAAAACTTATGTTCTCTGGAGGAGACAGTTTGGGGGAGTGGGGGGATGTGCTGGGGTTGTGTGATGGAAATGTTATCAAATTGGATTGTGATGATCATTGTACAACTACAAATGTAATAAACTCATTGAGAAATAAAAAAAAAAATTGTGCAAAATGCCATAAAGTCAAAAGGCAAAAGACAGTGTGGAGAAAACATTTGTGAATAGAATATAGAAAAAGTAGAGCAGATGCTGACTCACAGTCATTGAAAAACTTATGGTCTCCGGAGGAGAGAGTTTGGGGGGTAGAGGGATGTGTTTGGGTTATGGGATGGAAATCCTGTAAAATTGGATTGTTATGATCATTATACAACTAAGATGTGATAAATTCATTTGAGTAATAAAAAAATTAAATTAAAAAAGAATATAGAAAAAGTAATTATCTAGATTATTAAAAAAAAACTCACAATAATAGTGAAAATTGAATCCAATAGAAAAATAAGTAAAGGAGATAAAGAGGCAATTCAAATACACATGATACTTAAAGAGATGTTCAATATCACTAAAAATCAGGGAAATGTATATTAAATAAAATGACACCTAGTTGTTAAAAAGATATTTAGTTTTAACAAAAAGAGGAAAAACAAGTCCTCTCATTACACTGTTAGTAGGAAAATGCATTAATGATGACATTTTATTTCCTTTATTTACTTTTTTGTCTTTTTAGGGTCTCACCTGAAGCATATGGAAGTTCCCAGGCTAGGGGTCCAATCGGAGCTGTAGCTGCCAGCCTACACCACAGCCACAGCAATGCAGGATCCAAGCCATGTCTGTGACCCACACTACAGCTCACGGCAACACCATGATTCTTTAATCCACCAAGTGAGGCCAGGAATCTAACCCGAGTCCTCATGGATACTAGTTGCGTTCATTACCACAGAGCTGTGATGGGAACTCCCAATAATGACATTTTAGATAGTAAAGGGCAAATCTTTAAGAAATTAAAGGAACATATACTTCAATCAGTAAATTCACTTCCGTGTATCTATTCCACAGAAAACACAAGTATACAGGGCATATGTAGAAATTACATATCTTCAACATTTCTACATAATATTACACTGTTTTTCAAAGTTATTGCACAAATTTATAGCCTACCAACTATACTTCAGACTTTCTACTGCTCCATATCCTCTTTAATGACGAGGCCTGCTCGTCAACCCAGGTCCCAAAGTCAGCGGTGTTGCAGAAATAAGAAAGTGACACGGAAATAGAGTGAGGCTCAGGGGGCTACCGCCTTCAGGAGGCAATAGCAACCCTCTGAGCTAACTCATGGTTTTTATTTACTATTTTCTACTTCCTTGTACATGCAGGGGATACATCAGTATTTTACTTCGAACTTATTGGAAGCAAGATATGCTGGGACAGTCATTCCTAAGCATATAAAATAATCATAAAGGTTTTAGCCCTCCCAGGCAGTAATTTGTTGTTTGCTTCAAGCCATCTATGGCCTCTCCCATAAATCCCCCAAGGCTCCATTCCTGAAAATGTCAGAGCTGATGGTTTTCCATCAGCAACATCAGTGCTTCAGCAATCTTGTTTTCAAGATGCCATTTTTGATGTTCTTCTCATTCATTTTGCCTCAAGGGTCATGAGAGAGTCAGAAGACTTTGTAAAGTTTGGACTTGGAGTTCCGGTCGTGGCGCAGTGGTTAATGAATCTGACTAAGAACCATGAGGTTGCCAGTTTGATCCCTGGCCTTGCTCAGTGCGTTAAGGGTCCAGCGTTGCCGTGAGCTGTGGTGTAGGTTGCAGACACAGGTTGGATCCCGTGTTGCTGTGGCTCTGGAGTAGGCCGGTGGCTACTGCTCCCATTGGACCCCTAACCTGGGAATCTCCATGTGCTGAGGGAGCGGCCCTAGAAAAGGCAAAAAGACCAAAAAAAAAAAAAAAAGACTTTGTAAAGAATAGACTGACCTCTACAGACACTCTATGGCACCAGTCTTTTCTTTCCATTCTTTGTCACGTCTCATACTCATGCTTCTAACACTTTAATATCTAGTTTTATTAGACTTTTAAAAATATTTTTAAAATGTTATCAGTGTGATATGGTAGTCTATGTTTGTTTATGCTTCCTTTTTACTAGTAAAATTGAATATATTTCCTATATTTATGACCCATTCACTTTTGCCCTTCTGTGATTGAGTCTTTGATCTGTTTTTTATTAAGCTGTTAATATTTTATTGATTTGTAGAACTTTGAGATATTCTGGATACTAATCTTTTTGTCGTTATACATTTGAAACTGCTCCTCCCATTTTATGATGTCTTTTTATCCTTTTTTTTTTTGTCTTTTTGCCTTTTCTATGGCTGCTCCCTCGGCATATGGAAGTTCCCAGGCTAGGGGTCTAATCGGAGCTGTAGCCACCAGCCTACACCAGAGCCACAGCAACGCGGGATCCAACCTGTGTCTTCGACCTACACCACAGCTCGTGGCAACGCCAGATCCTTAACCCACTGAGCAAGGCCAGGGATCGAACCCACAACCTCATGGTTCCTAGTCGGATTCGTTAACCACTGCGCCACTGTGGAACTCCTCATTCTTATTTTTACTTTATATTTTGATGAACTGAAATTTTTTTATGTTCAATGTACTAATCTTCCCTTTTGAGTTAAATAATTTTTGAACCTTATTTTTTCAATCCTTCCTTGTCCCAGACTGAAAAAATGCAGTCTTCTAATCTTCCTTTTAAATGTGTTGGAGTTCCCCTTGTAGCTCAGTGGTAACGAACCAACTAATATCCAGGAGGATGAAGGTTTGATCCCTAGCCTCAGCCAGTGGGTTAAGGATCTGGCGTTGCTGTGAGCCGTGGTGTAGGTCACAGACTTGGCTTCGTGGTGTAGGTCACAGACTTGGCTTGGCTCTGGCATGGCTGTGGTATAGGCATAGGCCAGCAACTCTAGCTCCAGTTTGACCCCTAGTTTGGGAACTTCCATATGCCATGGGTGGTGGGTCCCTAAAAAAAATTTTTAAAAGGTGTTAAGCTTTTGCCTTTCACACTTGAATTGTAAATGCATTGTCAAGATTTATTAACCACTTACAGTGCCAGGCATGTAGTAATTATTAACTTATCTTTAGTTATGAATAGTGCATGTTCCATGCACTGTTATATGAATTCCTTTCACCATTTTATAATAATAATCCCATAAATTAAGTACTATTAATAAAAATTTAATAGCATATGTTAAATGTATAGATAAATTAATGAATGAGTTGAAAAAAACTGAGGCTCAAAAATTTTAAATAACATCCCTAAATTGATTTGACAGAAGAATTTGAAACTTAAACTAAACCTTTTTTTTTGTCTTTTTTTTTTGCCTTTTCTAGGGCTGCTTCCCATGGCATATGGAGGTTCCCAGGCTAGGGGTCTAATCGTAGCTGTAGCCACTGGCCTACACCAGAGCTACAGCAACTCAGGATCAGAGGCACGTCTGCAACCTACACCACAGCTCACAGCAACACCGGATCCTTAACCCACTGAGCAAGGCCCGGGATTGAACCTGCAACCCCATGGTTCCTAGTCGGATTTGTTAACCACTGCGCCATGACAGGAACTCCTAAACTAAACCTTAAAATATGGGTAGCTTTTGGACAGGAAAAGAATACAGGCATTCCAAGTATGGAAAATAGCAAGAGAAAAAGTACTTATGCAAGACAAGACCAAAAAAGACAGTAAGTCAAAGCAGACAGAAAGTATGAGTGGTGAAGTATTAGGGAATTTATTTCATATAGGATGGAGACAGTGCAGTTCCTTAAAGTTTAGCAAGAAGAATTTGAACATTATGCAGTTACTGTAAGGAGAGTGATATGAGGGAAATTTTATTTAGTAAAGATATAAACTGGCATCATTAGACATTGTGGATTTGGCAGAAAGAATCTATCTAATAAAGGAAGACTATGCAATACTCTAAGCATGAAGTTATAAGGATCTGGGCTTTGATAGTGATTGCACAGGAAATCAAAAAGTCTAAGATTTTTTTTTAAAGGGGCATATCCAAGGCATATGGAAGTACCCAGGCTACAGACTGAATCTGAGCCACAGCTAGAGCAACACAGGAACCTTTAACCCACTGTGCAGCCAGGATTGAACCCGCACCTCTGCAGTGATTCAAGCTGCTGCTGTTGGATTCTTTTTTTTTTTTTTTTGTCTTTTTGCCTTTTCTAGGGCCACTCCTGCTCCATATGGAGGTTCCCAGGCTAGGGGTCTAATCGGAGCTATAGCTGCCGGCCTACACCACAGTCACAGCCGAGTCTATGACCCACACCACAGCTCATAGCAACGCCAGATCCTTAACCCACTGATCAAGGCCAGGGATGGAACCTGCAACCTCATGGTTCCTAGTCAGATTCATTAACCACTGAGCCACGACGGGAACTCCTGCAGTCGGATTCTTAACCCACTCTGCCACAGCAGGAAATCATAAGAAATATTTTGAAGGATAAAATGGATATAGAGGCAACGGAAAAAGATTAAACAATGAAGAAATCAGTGTTTAGTGGGAAAGTATATCAGAAGATGATTTCACTAAAAGAAAAAAAAGATACAGAATACAGTTTTTCTTAAAAGAAAAACAGAATATAAATCAATGCCAATTAAAGGAGAGAAAAATTTCACATGGAATTTGAGGTGATAGTGTTATTTCCACATGCAGAATCTGATGAAACGGAACTTAGTAAGTCATTTAACATCTCTAAAAGTCAGTTATTCCATGTTTTAGGTGAAGACAGTATTTATTTTACAATATTTTGACCATACAAAGTGAAAGGACCTTGCAAAGAGTAAGCTATGTAGATACAGAACTGTTATATAGTTAAAGTCATAGAATCAAAGGGTAGATATTTTAAGCTTCAAAGTCTTTGAAGTTAAGACTTTAGTCGTCTTCCTTTGATTGAAGATCCACATCTTACTGTGCTACAGACTGGGTGATTTATTATTACACACATGAAAAGGTCAGCTGGGCAGTCTGCTTCTGAAACACAGTAAAAATAATGCATAAACCTTTCTAAATTCTGACAAAATCTCTGAATAATAGATTTATCTATAATGTTTCTTAGTTGGAGAAATATAAATTTTTAACTGTCAAAAGACCAAACCAGATAAATTTCCAATTCAAATGTTCTAATTTTTTTGTTTGTTTTGGTTTTGTTTGGTTTTTTGCTTTTTAAGGCTGCACCTGTGTCATATGGAAATTTCCAGGCTAGGAGTCCAATTGTAGCTGCAGCTGCCAGCCTATGCCACAGCCGCAGCAATGTCAGATACAAGCCACACCTGTAACTTACACCACAGCTCACGGACAATGCCAGATCCTTAATGCACTGAGCAAAGCCAGGGATCGAACCCACATCTTCATGGGATACTATTCCGGTTCATAATCCACTGACCCACAAGGGGGTCTCCTCTAATGGTATATTTACATGAGTAAAGAAGCATCTTAAATATTGCTTCTACCTAATCTTTATTACTAGTTTTCAATCTTGAAATTGCACTATAGTATTATAAAATGACATTTAAGCAGGTTTACTGCTTAAGATGCATGATAATAATTATTATTTTTTATTATACTTTTTTACACTTAACTAATTGTATTGAAATAAGTGGTACTACCTTGGGAAAAACTGAAGCACAGATAAACAGAGTACAAGTTCTCAGAGAAGTAGGCCCAGGTATGTTTTGTGTCCATAGACTATGTTTATAATACCATTATTAGATTTGTGAATAAACATTAATCTGAAAAAATATTTTTATCCATTTATCCATTTTGGTCAAACGAATCTTTGTATTTCTCAAGTAAATTACAACTCAAGTTTGGGTATAGTGACAATTTATTTCCTAGTATAAATTCCAAGTAAATTGTGATCACATTTTACTTTTTTTTCTTCCTCTTTATTTTTGGTATTCTAGTTAAACTCTGAGCTATTCGTTATATATGTCACAGACATCACATTTCCACGTTCCAGAAGTATTTAAAGGGTTATATGGAAGTTATGCCAGTTCTCATCAATATGCTTGCGTCTCCCAGACAGGAACTATTTCTTGATTTACGTTTGCATACCAGCACCTTGGACAGTGTCAGGCAGTCAAAAAGGCACTTTTCTACTTTGGAGCAGATGACTCTATGAATGATTTTGTCTTGATGCTATATTTGTCTTATATATTACTGGAGACACTAATCATCAGGGATTGAACCTCTTTTTATTTGGCCGTAATGATATCGCTTGTGTGCAAACCACTCCTAAATTGCTCTTCATCTTTATTGCAAGATGATATAATTGGAAAATAAAATCTTACACTAAAATTCATGTTAGCATAAAAAATTATTTCGTTATTGACCTCATCTTACATACAAAACCACAATATTAATGTAATAAGAATGTTAAACAAAAATACCTTTTCTAAAGCAATGTTTATTTTCATTCCTATCTTCGTTCCTTCAATCACCAAGGACTTCTTAAAGGTAAGAAGGAAAACTTCAAGCTTCCTCTCACCCCACTACCCCGTGTCCCCCTCAAAGAAAACAAAACAAAACAAAAAACTGGAAGGGGAAGAGAATTTCCCAGTCGCATTTTAAAATACTGTTACTGAGCAGCAGTATGGATTACTGTACATCAAAAATGTATATATTCTGAATTCCCTTTTTTGGCGGAATTTCTTTTAAATTCACATCTTATAACAAATATGCTCTTGATGATTCCTGTTGCCCACATGCACTGCTGTAAAGATATGGATCCTAGTAATTGCTCCTTGTGTTCACAGTGGAAAGTGGCACTTAATAAAGGAGAGAAGAAAATATACCGAAGGCAAATCCGGCTGTCAACGATAGCTGTAAACCAGTATTTCTTTGGTTGGCACTAAATTAGTCGTGGTATCTCAAGAGCCCTTTGTTTGTGGGACAGTGGATCTGGCAACCATTATCTGCTCGTGGAAACGACGTCTGACGACTCCGCCCGGTCTGGGGGTGGGGAAGGTGCACCGCGTGGAGAGCTCGACTGAGAATTAAAGTGAGCGAACAAAGAGAACTCCCAGCAGCCGCCCGCCAGCGCCTTGCAGCTGCATCAGGAGACGTCAGTCACGCCCGGAAGGCTGTTAGAATCCGCCTCCCTGAGAAAAGAGCTCAAATAAATAATTGATGGCGATTGATGCTGTTCAGGACAAAGCTTTGCGGAAAACCAGTGCATCCGATTTCGAGCGGTTTTGGAATCTTCTGCCAAGTAAGGGGTATGTGAGTGCAGCAAAGACTTTAAGCGCGGCTACCGGACTTCCATCTCGGGCGTGGCTCTGGCCTTTTTGTCTTCTTGCCACCACCCCCATCCCCTCTTTCTTCTCTTCCCTTTTGAAAGTAGCCTCTCTTTGGTTACTTTTAGCCGGTTCCCCCTTGCAATCCCGCCCCCTCCCCTGCCCAGTCTGGTGAGGTCAGCTCATGAATATCTGTGCACTTCCTGGGGAGCGTCTGGCACTGCTTGGTACCTCGCGTATTCGCCTGCTCCGAGCCGCAGCTTCAGCCCAGCCACCGACCGCGGAGGAGTAATACGCTCTTCTGGCCGCTGAGTCTCCACGTTAACGCCATTGTTTGGAGAAACCGATTTCGCATGGAACTGGAACCAACAGGCCCAAAGGCAAAGTGCTCAGCCAGACAGTTGTATAGAATACTACGAAGCTAAACTTTCCTCGCCTCCGAAAGACACAATAAGAAACCCTGAATTCCCTGGAAGATCAGAAAGAAAGCGCTGTTGATTTGTTTCAACTTCGAAACATCGCCTCTGCTAAGAAGTGAGCAGTTCTGGATTTTCTATTGCGATGGGAATGAAAGATGGGGTGGGTCAGTGGGCAGATAAAACTTGAGATTAAAATGTTGGTTTGGGCCATGCCGGGGCTGCTTGTTTGGCGATTTCCACCGGGGAGGCCTCGAAGAGACACAGCATCTTGTCACTTTGTGAGAACCACGTGACAGCAGCCAGGTACCTTTGCCTATGGGGGCCGAGTTCCAGGAACTCTAGCTTTCTCCTTGGGTTAGAGCTATATGTTCAAGCTTGCTCTGGTGGCTTTCAACTTCAGAGTGGTTCTGCCTCATTCAGAACAAAAATGAAGCTACATTGGCAATGTAATTTATTTGGGTGATCCAGGTTAGTGTAACCCACCAATGAACTAGACCAGATATTCTTGGAGCGTGTTGCTCTGGGAGAACATGTAGAAAATAAGTTGATGGACGATTCCTCCCTCCTCCACCCCCATGTCTTCTTTGTTCACTATTATTTTCCAAACTGAATTGGAAGCAGATATCAGAAGGAGAAAGGGAGGTGGGAGAGGAGACTTCTCATAATATATCTTTATAAAATGAGGAATTACTACACATTGACAAAGTTACGATACTTACATAAGAACAAGAGTAATGCTAGGAAAGTAACTAGCATGTATCTCCTCCCCTAATGGGAGGATTTTTTTTGAAAAGCAGAACTTTCTGCCTCGTCATGCCCTTTTCAGTGCTTTAGAGAGAAATTATATTCCTAAGGAAGAGACACCTATTGACTAGCTAAGTAGCTGGACCACTAGGGAGAAGAAACTGGGAAGCAATGGGTTTTGAGTTGCTATTTTCCAGATTTTAAAAGCCAGTGATGAATTTACCTTGGAAAAAATACACAATAGAAGTCGATCTCATCATGATGCGTGAGGATACACAAGGCTTTTTAGGCGAAGGATCATTCTGTCTTAGAATTTGGCTTCATGGAAAGAACTGGAGCACTTTAAAAGTACCTTAGCTGTTATGTACCATCTAAGAAGAAGCTTAAAAATGAAAATACTTCCTATCTAGCAATTGCATTTAAAACTAAAATGATTCATTAAGAACAATGAAATTTGAGTAAGTGTAGAAAAAAATTATCATCTGTAACTTAAGAAATTGTGTAGAGCCAACAAAAACATTTCCAAAGTATTTTACATTATTTCTCAAAGCTAAAAAATAAGGAAAAAGAAAAATTTCTTTAGGGTCGCTAATGACCAAACAGAATGGATGATTTTTAATACCATATTTTCTTGAAGCTGAAGTTGATTTAAAGTCATTCATTATTTATATTTTCTTTTAGTTTTAAGCTAAAGGAAAGTGGATGCATTTTTCTAACTAAGAGCAACATTAAGGGTTTGAACTGTTTGAGAAAAGTGGCATTTATCCATACAATTTTTTTGCCTAGGAAGCTACATCATAACCCTTTTCATTTAATTGACACGGGAATATTAATTAAAACTTTCTCCACTAAACTAGGCTTTAAAATGCAGAATTGGTAGTGGGGAAAACAGAGCTGGAAAATGAGGATATTGGCAACTATAGCATATGGACATCTTTTCCTTCTAAAGCTTTTTCTTGACCTTATCCTTAAAAAAAAAAAAAAAATCCCCTTATCGTCAATTCCTTACTGACCCAATCCTTGCCATAACTTGCTACCGTGGGAATGTTAGGTTCAGCAGCCTTCAGATCTTCATCATTTTACTGAGATGGAGTGAGATGGCGATAGCGCCTCCCTGGGCAAAATGTAACATTACAGACGTGCTGTGTGCTTCTCTTCTTTTGTTTCTGTCGCAGATTAGAAAGGAAATTGGTGGCAGTGAGGAGGGACGAGAATGATCTGGTGATGGATTACTGTAAATCGCATCCAATAGATTCTTGCTAGATTGCCATGAGTCAGCCACCGACGGGGGGCGCTGCCCCTGCCACGGCAGCAGCTTCTGCCGCCACCGCTGCCACTGAGGCTCGCTTGCACCCGGAGGGCAGCAGCAGAAAGCAGCAGCGTGCTCAGTCACCCGCTAGACTGAGAGACAATTCGGTCCGACAGACAACCGCGACCACCCGGTCCCCAATAGGGGCCGGTACTAAAGTCAATTCTGTTCGACAGCAGCAGCTGCAGCAACAGCAGCAGGGCAACAAGACCGGGAGCCGCTCGGCGCCTCCTGCCAGCGCCCGAGGAAGCGGAGGCGGGGCGGAAAAGGCCGCACCCCTGGCTCCCAAGGGGGCCGCGCCGGGAGCTGTCCAGACAGTGGCTGGTGCTGAAGCGGCCCCGGTGGCGACCCTGGCCCCGGCAGGTGTTAGGAGGCCTGGCCCGTCGGAGGAGACGCCCCGGGAGCTAGATCCTGCGTCCTCTAAACTCGGGGAACCCCCTCCGCTTGGAGAAGGAGGAGGAGGGGGTGGGGAAGGAGGAGGAGCCGGCAGTGGCTCTGGGGAAAGGGAGGGGGGCGCTCCGCAGCCGCCGCCGCCGCCCAGGGGCTGGCGAGGGAAAGGCGTACGCGCTCAGCAGAGGGGCGGCAGCGGCGGGGAGGGGGCCGCCCCTTCGCCATCCTCCTCCTCTGCGGGCAAAACCCCGGGCCCCGGCAGCAGAAACTCCGGGATAGGCGTTGTGGGGGGTGGCAGCGGTGGCGGAGGGAGCTACTGGAAGGAAGGATGTCTGCAGTCTGAGCTCATCCAGTTCCATCTCAAGAAAGAGCGGGCGGCAGCGGCGGCGGCCGCGGCTCAGATGCACACTAAGAACGGCGGCGGCGGCAGCAATCGTAGCTCTCCGGTCGCTGGCGCTCCTTCCATTTGCGAGCCCCTCGCAGTCCCTTTCAACTCCTCAATGGCGGCGGCAGCAGAGGGCCCTCAACAGAGCGCAGAGGGCAGCGCGAGCGGTGGGGGTATGCAGGCAGCGGCGCCCCCTTCGTCGCAGCCGCACCCGCAGCAGCTCCAGGAGCAGGAGGAGATGCAGGAGGAGATGGAGAAGCTGAGGGAGGAAAATGAGACTCTCAAGGTGAGGAGGATGGGGGCGGGGGGTAAAACAGGTTGGGGGAGGGGAGGTGCGGGCCTCGGAATATTAGGGCGTGTCCTTGCGGGAGTGAGAGGCTGCTAACCTGTCAGGGATCCTTAAAAGAGGGAGGAGAACAGGAAATGAGAGGAGGGGGCTCCCCGGCCTGTTCCGGATTTAAAAGGGTTGGAGATTAGTGGCGTTATGTTTTTATTTAAATCCAAATCTGGGCCTTCGTTTCTCTAATTATTATGGTTTGTCCCACTTTTTTTATGGAGAGAGCTGCAGTAGGAGAGCGAGGAAAGGCCTAAAGGGGGCCCATTTTCCTAGTTTCTTCTCTTTCATTCAGCTCCATGCCATTCCTGTCTCTTGGAGAGAGGGCCATAAAGCTGAGAACCTGGAGTTGGGATGGGGTGTATACAGTGTGTGCCAAGGGGTGGGTGGCGAGTCTAATTTTGACCCGCGGCCTATCACCGCCTCAGAATGAGATCGATGAACTGAGGACCGAGATGGACGAGATGAGGGACACTTTCTTCGAGGAGGACGCCTGTCAACTGCAGGAAATGCGCCACGAGTTGGAGAGGGCCAACAAAAACTGCCGGATCCTGCAGTACCGCCTCCGCAAAGCCGAGCGCAAAAGGCTCCGCTACGCGCAGACAGGGGAAATCGACGGCGAGCTCTTGCGCAGCCTGGAGCAGGACCTCAAGGTCTGCGGAGCGAGAGCTCTGGGGACTGGGGTAGGGGTTGGGGGAGCGGCAGGGGCTGCGGTTGGGGACTTCGGTCAGGGGCTCTTTGCATTGCAAGACCTTTAGTGGTGGTTGGCAAAGAGCTTTAGGGACACGGAGTTTCTCAGCTCCGACCGCAAAATATCAGGAACGGGAAGGGAAGAGGAAGAACAGACAGGTGGGTCTGAGGAGTCCGGGCTTTGCTGAAGGTCTTGTGCAGAGCAAGCTCTGTGGGCTCTCCTGGGAGTAACGGTGACTCTTAAAGGGGGACTGGTAGGAGGTCGCCTCTTTCCCCGGCGGAAACGAGGGCGTGGCAGAGCACAGGCTCTGGCCTTGATCTGGCTTTCAGAGGCCGTCCTCCAAGTGCAGGCCAGGTGGATTCAGGCACTCTCCTTCAGTGGAGTTAGAGCCCAGAGTACGAACAGCACTGGGAAGATATTAGAGCTAAGATTGCTCTCTGAAAGCCCCACCCTCCCCAGGCTTTCTAGAATTCCTTCCTTTCTGTACTTAACATTCAGATAACTCCCAGAAAGGAAAACTGTCCATCTTGTGGTCACTTTGGGAAAAGTAAAGGGAGGGTGAACTAAATGAAAGAAACTTGTTCTTAGTGAAGTTGCTCCTTTAGAATCTTCCCCAATGAGAAATTTTGACCTTGAAACGTATTTTTAGGCAGGTGTGGTCTGTTTATTCAGTTTGATTGTAGGCAGATTCACTGACAGTGCAAATTGGATGTTATCTTCGTGGTCTTGGACAGCAAAAGACATGTAATTTTAATTGTATTAATTTCATCATGATATAAAAACCTAGTGTAATTATCTTGTATTTTTTAAAAGATAGCTATGAGGTAACACTTTATGAAAGCCATTGTATTATTTCTCATTTTTCTTTTTCTGACATTTATTGAGTGCTTGCTATGTGCCAGGTGTTGCAGCATGCATTGTTACTTATGTTGTTTCATTTAGTTCTCAGGAAGAAGAAAACCTGTAAGCAGGGATTATTAGTAGCATGATTTTACAAGTGCCCAAGATAAACCTTTTAGAGAAGTTAAGTCCCCAACCCCCAGCCCTGGAACTTGGCTATGAGTTGGCCAGGCTGGCTCCCCATCCAATCTAAAACCACAGCTTATGTCTTGAGCTACTGTACAGGGACTGCACCACTTTTTTCCAAAATGTAAAATTTCTGAGGTATTCTTAAAGCAGGAGGCAAAAATGCACATGCTTAAAAACAAAAAACTAATCTCAATGACTAAAATATTTCTTAAAACCAAACCTCTGGAATGATGGTATCAAAATTCAAGCCCCAGACCCTGGTTGAGAAAATTTTGTTTTCCAGTCTTTAAGTGATAATGGAAGCATCCGCCACATAGTTTTGTTGTGGAATTAGAGGAGATGCGTGAAATTTCTCTACATGTGATAAAACAGAGTTCAGCATTTATAAACGTGTTATAGTCTAGACATTATAAGAATAGAGAGAGGGCCAGACTACCTATCCACTCGTTAGCTGTGTGACCTTGAGCAAGTTACTTTACCCCTATGAGACAGTTTTCCTCAACTATAAAGTAGGAATAATAATGGGACCTATTTCATGGGATTGTTGTGAGTTAAATGGTTTATATGTGTGAATGGCATCTGAAATATAGAGTATCTGGAATGATGCCTGGCAGATGGTAGGCACTATATACATATTGGTTCTTAATACTTTTAATATAACTTTAGCCCACTTATTATATTGTCTTTAATTACATTTTGTTGTTAAAAACACTTTAATTTAGGTTGCAAAGGATGTATCTGTGAGACTTCACCATGAATTAGAAAATGTGGAAGAAAAGCGAACAACCACAGAAGATGAAAATGAGAAACTGAGACAGCAGCTTATAGAAGTTGAGATAGCAAAGCAAGCTCTGCAGAATGAACTGGAAAAAATGAAGGAGGTTAGTATTCAATTATCTCATGGTGTGCTCTGCATATTTAGCACTTCATAGAGAGTACCAAAAAGTAATATCACTGTTAAAATAACTCAGATTTTTTTTATGATTATAGGACAGTTTGCTGTTCTTACCCAGCATAGTGACAGATACATGATTTCATACTAACAAATACGCAACAAAGACAAAATTCTGACCTCAGCCCTGCCTCCAATTTGACATCAATGAGCTGTGACTGGTGTTTCATATGTGTCATCTAAATGGATGTTAGTTAAATAAATTATATGCTATACCAAACATGAAGGATATCAGAAGTATGAAGGAATAAGTGTTCCGTTAGTTGAGTGGAAGACCTAATCCTATGAGATGAGGGTCATGGGACCAAAAACTTTCAGGATGAAAAAGTCCACAAAGGCCCTTCTGTCTAATATAATCATTGCTTGAATCGTTATAATGAAGCCCAAAATGATTTAGTGCTTAGAACATCACAAGTGACTAGCCCTTAAGATCTTCTCCAGTAGCCAATTCTATGACAGCATAGCTCTGTTTAAAGGTTTTCTTTGTTTTGAGTTGAACTCTATTTATTTGTAACTTTAATAAATTCATCTTGGTCTTACATTTTTGAGCAGAAGAATCTGAGTTCTCATCCACATTGGCTGTTGGAAGATTCTGACCATTTTCCTTTTGAATTTTCTCAAAGAACAAGATCAGTAAAAATAATTGCAGAATAAAAGAAACAGAAAAGATGTATCAAGAAACAATTAGATTTGTGATAAGTAACATTTGAATTAAAATAATATTCTTCCTTGAAAACTACCTGAAAATGTACTTTGCAACCGGTGAAAATCATTATTGAGAATTAGCAAATATACACCTGTCCCCTGAACATTTCCTCTGTTTAAATATGCAAGAATTTAAATCTTTCCATATTCTTATCTTGCCATAGACTAGATTGCTGTGCTTATCTTGAATTGGTATAAAAATATGTCTAGTATGTAATAGTGAAAATATCAGTAGTCGATAAAGAATATGTAGAAGGAGTTTGTAGAAAACTGTTTTAGTGGGGTAAACTGTTTTGTGATTTAAGTTCCTCCTTACCCTGATGTTAAACATTTTCTAACGTAACAAATTAGGGAAAAATAATTTTAATTATATGTGATTCTTAGTTAATACCTAAGAGTGGCTATGTGGTACAGAATTAAAAAATGAAAACTGGGAGCCATGTGACTGTCTTCACCAGTAACAGAGTGATTTAAAGGGCTCCAACTTCTACTTGCCTCAGTTTATTCCATCGTAAAATGTTATTTTCAATGATTCTCAGCACCTCCTGCAGCTATTATGATTTTTATCATGAAATCTAGGACATTACCATTAAGAGGAGCACAGTTTTTTTTCTAAAGTTCAGAGATCAACTACGAAATTAATATAGATATAAGTATATGTTTTTTCAATTATAGTGTACAGTTGAAATTTGTCAAAATTGAAAGTTTGATTTGCAGGGGAAAAACATAGGTAGCTGTGGTTTGCTGGGGCTGTCATAATAAAGTACCACAGACTGAGTGGCTTTGACATAGAAATTTTTTTTTCCCACAGTTCTAGAGGCTAGAAGGCCAAAATCAAAGTGTTGGCAGGGTTCGTTTCTTCTGAGAGCCATGAAGGAAATCTATTCCAGGCCTGTCTCCTTGGCTTGTATATGGCTATCCTTACATTCATGTGGCATTTGCCCTGTAGCTGTCTGTGCCCAAATTTCCCCTTCTTATAAGACACCGGTAATATTAAGCTAGGGCTCACCGTAATGACCTCAAGACGCTACCTCCAGATAAGGTCACATTCTGAGGTACTTGCTTGGGATTAGAACTTCCACATGTAAGTTTGGGCAGGGGCACAATTCAACCCATAAAAGTACCTCTTAAATACCTTCTTATGGACAGACAAAAAAAAATTCATTGTCAGTTCCATAAGGCTCCATTCCATGTTTAGAGCTCACTTGCCTTCTTCCATATTCTTTGTTTATACAATTAAAAATATTCAAGTCAACACAGACATCACTGATTACAAGGGATTAAAAAGGAATGCCATGTGATTTGGTATCATGCAAATGTTTTTCAAGTGGTATATATGGAAAGCTGGATTTAAGAATGGCATAAGAACTTTTTGATTTTCATCCTGTTTCCAGGAAAGGGGAAAATTCCTATAGACTGGCTGTCCATTAACCAGACAGCCAGGACCTCTCCCATCTTGAAATAAGAGCCAAAGTAACCGGGTTCCTAGGAAAAATGACTGGAATCTGAGGATGTCCTCAGGATAATCATTGTAAAAATGCATTTCTTTGATTCTATTCCCCAAACCTTTTCTTATGACTATTTCCTCCCTCAGGCTCTAACTCTGAATTGAGTAAATGCTCTTGCTGTGTTAGGCAGCATAGGTGTATGTTCAAGCCAATGAAGAAATTCTTATTCTCCTTGGAGTTATAAAAGCCAAACTCCAATCCCTAATTAGAGATTACAACAATAAAAGTGTAAGGAATTTAGGAGTGCGTGTGCAGGACATCAGCTTTTAGAGTAACCTTTTAATTTTAAAATGGGCTCAGAGTTCCCTGGTGGCTCAGCATGTTAAGGATCCAGCTCTGTCACTGCTGTGGCTCGGGTTGCTGCCTTGGTGCAGGCTTCATCCTTGGCCTGGGAACTTCTATATGCCTTAGGCTTGGCCAAAAAGAAAAAAAAAATGGACTCTAAAGTAGCATTCATAGTTTGAGAAGTTGAGTGGTGGTAGGGAAAAGGAACAGAATTAGAGAAGAAAGGAGAAAAAGTTAACTATCTGAAGGATTCTAAATGTAATAAAGAGAAAATGAAAATGATTCCAGAAGAAAAGTTCTATAGTTATTCATTTGAAGTTGACTTTTATAGGGTTCAGAAAAATGTCAGAAGTTAAAAAAAAAAAGTTTTAAAATATGTTTAGAAATCAGAAATTTTTTTTAAAGTGAGATTTTTGTATTGGTAATTTTGTTATCCACCAAAAACATAAATATTAAAACTGAGGCACAGTCATAATTGGCTTATTTTGTGGGGTAAAGACTGTGAGTTTGAAACTGGTCTTGTCCCTGTATGACTGCAACAACTTCAGTTCATCGTTTGCAAAAACATATTCAAGTCCTTGTTGAGTGTTAATCACACAACTGTCATCTCTTGGTGGCATTCTACCAGTGGAGAAAATATACCCAGGCCAAGGTTTCCATTGTGAAGAAAATGTACTAGTTATGGAGCAAAATCATAGAATGTTCAATTCCCAGATTTTAGTTTCTTGTATGGAGCAATATAGATGTTGAACAGTACAACTGGGACCAACAGGCCATCTGCTGGAGTTTGGAAACCACCTACTAACAGTTTAACTGGCTTCAAGAGTGTTGACCAATTGCTCTCAGGGCTGGTGGCTGCACAGGGTCTTAATGCACCTGCTCACATCCATCTGCTTATCTTCTCCCTCCGGGGTAGGGAGTGAGCGCCTGGGGCTAAGAAGAATTGAGCAGAGGCAGGATGGAGGTAATTAGTAGACTCTACTGCAACTCATTGCTTGCATTGAAATAGCTGATATTCTGCCAACTGCAAACAAGAGGGACCTCTTTGGATGTTGCCTTAGAATCTTAATGGCATCCTCATCCCAATGATAAAACATTCATTGCCATTGGCAGTATGCTTTCTTGTAGTGGAAAATTGCCTTTTTCTTTATGTAACTGGGAAAAAATGATTTTCCATTTTTCAACATCACAAACAAATCAGCAAGACAGAGGTTTTGGTAAAAGTTATTTTATGGAAACTACAACTAGCTCTTTGAATGCCAGGATGGGTTAATGCATCCATAGCATAAAGCAAGAATACAGAGGAGGCTGTATACAATATGGAGGAGGCTCTGTGAAGGGTGAGTCTCTGCTACAGTTATTTGAGGGTCCCTGCCCTTCATGAAGTCCTACTGCTGTAGGAACAACCTTTGTTTCCAAAGCTTTGAAAGCCCTGTGCTGCTCTTCAGGAGAAAGGGGTCCTCTCTTGTCATCTTTATGGTCTGGTGCTTGGAGAAGCATTGGATGTCAGATATTTGAGGATAGAATTAACCAACAGGGGGCCTTTGAAGATGGAAAAGGATAAAAGAGTATCTGAGATGATAATGAGAAGTGCTTATTAGATTTTCATTTCAGAATCTGAACTCTGTGTTATCTCATTTCTCACCCTGTCACAGAATCTTAAAAGAAAGTAATTTTCTTAACTTTTCCTAGCCTTTGCTCTAGAGGGCTCTTAACTGGCCTATTGCAATAGCACCGTCTATCTTGGGACTTTTATTTGCTGTGCACTTGGTTAATGTATCCTATCTATTACAATGAACTTTCATTCTACAACATAAAAATAATTAGTACTATAAATTTCAGCAATACCGTCTCCATTAAAATTTCTGTTTACATAGATAATATATCTGTTTATTTACTCTTTACAGACAGAATACTTTAATAAACAAATACTTGTCCTGCATGGTTAGAATTATCTGTTTATTTTCTTATATAAAATAAAGAACCCATTGTAAGTATACTTGGTTTTGATAGGGCATGTCTAAGTTATAAAGAGAAAAAAAAAATCTTCAGTGATAATGAGCAAAGAAGCAGCCCAAGAAACAGTTTAAATGGGGAATTTCTTTGGCATTTAAGTATTTTCCCCTGGTTCTGGTAGTTCACCTATAGTTTTAAAAATGGAACTGTAGTTATTGATCTTTTTGATGAAATTACCATAAATATTTTGATATGTATCAATTAAACATTATGACTTTAGTCATATCTTCTCAGAAGCAGTAGTTTATTGAATAACATAGGCAGGAATAAAGAAACTAAATTTAAAACAAAGAATAATGTGCCAGGTAAGCACAGAAAAGTTTGTCTTCCAGCTTACCAGTTGCCAGAAATGTACTTTTAAAGACGTATTGATTTAGGAATTATAGATGTTATTAACTTTTTTTTAAATGAAATTATGTATGCAGTTGTAGGTACTTTGAAGTGATTTCCAAGACTCAGTCTTGGGTAAGTGGTATGTTTCTTTACCCAGATGCCAAGTAACCAGCAAAAGCAAAGTAGTACACAGATAAGAAAATCCCTATTGATGGATTATTTTATGAAACATACTGATTTTTTATTATAAACTTCAAATTTCTGGGTTTTTTTTTTTTAACATAAAAGTACACATTAGCATGACACTTCCTATGTAGTGAATTAGATTCCAGTTCCTTTCTTGGCTCGAATTTTGAACTTTATGTTCTTGAAACAATAAGGCACTGTACAAATAATGGATTCTTACAGTAATGGACTAAGTCCCTCCAGTTTAATCCACATGTAGTTCCTATGACTTCACAGAAATTGTTCATCAAATGTATGTTGAAATGTTTGTTGCATTTTCTGATAAACCATAGTCATGGGAGCTAAGTCTCTTAACTGTGGACTCTGCCAGTTTAACAGAGGACCTGAGGCTCTAGGCTGAACTTTGAACGATCTGCCCCTGAAAAATGAGCAGCTTACTGTGTTTCAGTATTTTCATGGAAGCATGCTATCAACTTAGTTATTGAAGAGCTGTTTACATCTCTGACTTCTATATTCAACCTATTAAAAAGGGGTTTGAAATGGTTCTCGATAAATCATAACCTTTGAAATAAGGATTTAAAAATTTGGTCACAGAAGAATTCTGGAAACATGAAGGAAAAAATAATCCAAGGGCTATACGCTGTTAATCTAAGTTTAGTAGCAGTCAAGGCAGGGAGAGAAATATTGAAAGAAATCTTTACCTAGCCTGTGACCAGATATGGAGGCAACACCAGGTTTCACCTGAGGTATCCAGAATAATCAGGAAAAAAATCAATTATAGTACAGCTGAATGTCAACAATTATAAACAGACTTTATATGATGATGGATGGCAACCAGTGGATGAATGAGCCTTTGCAGCAATTGTCAGTTCTCATTTATACAATCAATCAATTAGGAATTTAAATTTTGCAGAAAGTAAAATTATGACATTTTGTCATTTAGCCATGAATTTGAGTGTGATTCGTGTGTGAGCACATATGTCATGGAGTCTAGGAACTGGCATTGAGGCCTCATTGCTCCTTCCCTATAATGTGGAGCAAATAACTTGAAACTTATAGGTTTCAGTTTCTTTATTCATAAATGCAGAAATTCAACTGAATGCTCTCAAAAGTCTCTATAAAAACATCATTTTCTGCTTTGTCAGTTTTCCATCGCTGTTCTTTCTGAAACCTCTGTTTGTAGTCAGGATGTCATTTCATTTCACCACTAGTATTTTATTACTGTAACTCTTTTTTAAATTTATTCAATCAGCAGGTATTTATTGAACAGTAATTTGTTACCTGCTGTGGTGTGGCCATATGGATGCCACAGAGGCTACAAAGATACAAATATCAGAATTTTACCTTAAACCCAGAGTTCACACTCCCTGAGGACTCTGCTGAAGGGTTTTTAACCATAGAAACTAAGACCTACAAGGCTCACTCTTGTTGGTACTATTCAGTATTCAAGGGCCTGGTTTAATGTAGAAATCAAAGCTGAAGTTCAGGGCTGAGGACAAGTGAGGCTTTCTGAATAATCTGAGCCCCAATTTTGTATGTAGTCTTAATTCTCCACTCCAGGAGGCCACTAAGATACCATGATAATCAAAGAATTCATCATTTTATCCAATGAGAAATGAACCATAGTATTGATTGATGGTACATAGATTCTACGTTGTGCGGAAAGCCTCTGAAGTGAATTCTTTAACCATATAATCCCCTGGGGTGAAATGGGTATGTGGACATGAGTTAATGAGTGCTGAACATCAGCTAACCACCCAAACATTTATCTTTTGCTGTTGTTGAAATAATATGAGACTTCTCTCATGTTATCTTAAGGTGAGAGTCTTTATGTTTGTAAGAACATAATGTGAATCTTTTCGAGGTCGCTTGACCTTTGTGTGTGTGTAACAGACAAAAACCTCATGTAGAACCAACCCCTATTAAACAAACTAGTCCCTTCCATATTCAGGGGTGTAGCTGTGGTGCTTTTAGGCTTTGGGGCAATAATTATCAACATTATTTTCTGCCACTCCCATCTACCCTGGCCACCCTTGTCTGCCTGAGCATAACCCTGCCACTAGCAGAGGCAGAAAATAGCATCTGCTCTCTGTCCCAGCCTTTTCCTCAAGGCAAAAACCCCAAAACCTTGATCTGACTTGAATTTGACATGCACTTTCTTTTTTTTTTTGTCTTTTTGCTATTTCTTGGGCCTGCGGCATATGGAGGTTCCCAGGCTAGGGGTCTAATCAGAGCTGTAGCCACTAGCCTACGCCAGAGCCACAGCAACGCGGGATCCCAGCTGCGTCTGCAACCTACACCACAGCTCACGGCAACGCCGGATCATTAACCCACTGAGCAAGGGCAGGGACCGAACCCTCATCTTCATGGTTCCTAGTCGGATTCGTTAACCACTGCGCCACGATGGGAACTTCCTGACATGTATTTTTAAATGAACACTTATTGAGTATGTATGCAGTGTGTCTAAGGGCATAACAGGTAATGTCACCATGGGAATAGTCTCTGACCCCAAGTTAATTACTTTCTGATAGAAAAGACAGCCTTTTGGAGGTTGTACTTTGACAGCAGTTACACATTTGCATCACTGTATTGAATACTTTGATGTTCATTGTCTCAGTGCAGTGAAGTCTGTGAAGACAGGGCCACACCTGTTTTGATCACTATCATACTCTCAATATCCAGTTCAGTGTCTGGCTTGTGGTCAGACCATATGCTTCTATAATATTACAACAACTGCCCTTCTATAACTTAATGTCTGTTTTTCCTGCACTAGAGTGTAAACTCCTAAGAGTAAGGACTACATCCATCTTATTCATCATAGTGTCCACAACAATCAGAAGTTGTTGACAAAAACTGACAATAAATAATTTTGAATGAGAGAATGAGTGGAAATGAGAAGTATTTCAGGCCCTGTTTTGCAGAGAGAACAGGAAACACGGCACAGAACCAGGACTCTTCCTATGAAGCTGAGGGCAATACAAACAAGATGAGAAGGAAGCAGATGAGTAACTCTAGTCCCACTCCACTTCCAGAATTAGTGGTCTCTTGACGCTTTGCTGCCTCCTAGAAATTTCCAGCCCTCTACCTTGCTTCTCTCAAACCCCAGTTAATCCCTAGAAGCAGCAGTTCTTCCCTGAAACAAGATCTCATAGGCTTCTTGGAAGGGGGAAGGAGGACAGGAGCTTGAAACAAGAGGACAGCTCTGACACCCTGGGGTCAACTCTGCAGTTTAACTTCTGCATTCTTGGGTGAGAAAATGTGAACTGCAGGTTTGGAGAATGGGAGAAGACTGCAGATCCTGACACTCCCAAAGACTGTCTAAATCGGCTTTCAATTTTCAATGTTTGGGACCTTCAATTCAGCAGTTAATTTGGCAGAGGAGATGTGGAAAATTACCCCAGGGCTGCAGTGGCTCAATAGCCACCAGTGTTGAGTGCTAACGGTAAGCCAGTCATTGTGCCAGATATTTTATGTGTCATTCTGTTGTTAATAGTTTCATTTTAGAGGTGAACACTCAAGGCTCAGAAAGATGGCTGGGTCCATGCTAGTCCATCTGCCACCAAGCCTATGGTCTCCACTGGCTAGCTTGGCCTCACTCCAGGGACTAGGGCTGCCCCTTCCATCTTCTTCCCGACCCACAAATGACTTACCCTCTGTAGGGACGTCAGTGTTCCCTAGAATCTTCAAGTTCTGCACCTCTGGCATACATTTAGGAAATGCTCTGGGCAGGCATGGAGAGAATACTCCCAAGTCTATATAGGAAAAGTCTATTTTATATCCCAAAAAGGGAGTCTTTGGAGGAAAAAAAAAATATGAACATAAAGCTAGAAAAATATCTTCAGGTCTGTCAATCCTAGTCTCTTTTTTTTACATATTCAGTACCTGTGCTATTTCAGATAGGTTAATGGCTGACTGTCAATTTAATCGCCTCTTAAAGGAAAATAAAAATTTTCCCTATCCAGTTTATTCACAAGGATAACAGGAGCTAATATATGTGAAAATGCTTAAAAAACTGTAAATTATGATATAGACCTCAGATGTTGTTAATATAATAATAATTATATAATGTAATATTGTATTATTATATATCCTATTATTAGTATTGCATAGCTCTAAATGAGCTGATTAAGACTTAAATCCTGGAAAGAATTTTTATGTCCATGAGATTAAAATTTTAGATCTATCTAGTCCTCTGATTATTTCATACAGACTTTGACACACTTTTGCTTTTGCTTTTCCCACAAATATCTACTACTCTCTGAAATTCCCCTTTCCATCTAATTTCACTTTAAAGCCATTCTAATTTCTTCCACCTGTCCTGTCCCCTCTTCCATGAGGCATGTCCTTAGTCTTGACGCTTCACCATCTATTAGTTCACATTTTCAAAGGTTCTGGATGACAATGAGCCTGCACTCTCTGCCCCAGCATCCAGGAACAACTGCTAATTTGTCTGGATAGATGTTTCTCTCCTAACTTTGCTAGTCTGTAAATAATCTTAAGGAGAAATATTTTAGCAGGGAAAGAGGGCTATTGTATACAATTACAAGATACTTTATAGCTTTTATTGACTTCACAGCTAAATTCTATGCTCCCTCAATTTCAGAACTATATTTCTATTTAATTC
The DNA here is from genome assembly GCF_016906955.1 of Phacochoerus africanus. NCBI lineage: Eukaryota > Metazoa > Chordata > Mammalia > Artiodactyla > Suidae > Phacochoerus > Phacochoerus africanus. The sequence continues at coordinate 35,658,730 of NC_062545.1, forward strand.
ACACACAGGGACTGGTATATAGGCAAACACTATCAATAAATGCACAGGCAAGAGAAGTATTGAAGAAGATATTATTACTTTCAGCAGCCCAGCTTTAGCTCCTAAAATTAGAATTTACTAGGTTCCTTTGTTTTTTAGTACTCGTGTCACATTTGAGTAAATATAACATACAGTTTCACTGTACATTAGGAAGTATTTTGAAATTGAAAATTCAGTCATATCTTGACTATTTTAGAAATGACTGCATTTTAATGGAAATACAATCACTTACTTGGTGTCTGTTCTAATTCTGTTTTTACATTTCAGGGTCAGTCAAACTGATCTTTATCCAGATGGTAAATGACATTTGAAGATGACATTTAAAGATGTCATTTAGCTTCTCTCCTGACATTTTCCATTTTAAACTTATATATTTCACTTAATGGGGCCATTTATATTCATCGTGATTCAACTCAGAAGAGCTTAAAATTAAAAATTCAAACTATTCTATATTCATCTTCTGGTTGGCTCAGTTATTTCCAGTTTGTCTAGCCGATTAAACACAGTGGTAAATAAAATTAACTACATTATTTTTTTCTTTTCTTTACAAAGTAAGCATCCTTCCATTGGCCAAAAACCTTGAATAATGGTAGAAATAATGAGACATCCCAACTGATTATTGCATTCAGGTGCATAATCAGCAACTAATATATTGGTCTGTGGTTATATCCACTGCCTCCTTGTACATGGAGGAGTTTTCAGAGAACTTTATGAATGGTCACCATCTGTTTGTGTTTAGGAGGATCTGTTATATGGAGAGCATTGTCCTTCAAGGTTAAAATGAAGTTATCAGATTCATTTATTTAGAGGTTTGTCTAGATTTAAATTAGAATAATTATGTTCTACAGTGATTCAGAAGAAAGCTCTTTCAAAGATACTTTTAAAAGATATTTTTAATTAGAGTGATGTTAACTTTAGGGTTTTTTTCTTTTTTTTGAATACAAGGGCAATTTTAAATTTGCCTAGCTACCAAAATCAAGAATGAAACACAGAATTAAGAATTCTTTTAGTTCATACAATCCCTTGGATTACTATCTGGAGTTAATTTAATATGAGATTATAGACTAAGATTGTTATTATTAAATTATTCATTGTTACATAGTTTCAATTTAAAGACTATCTTTGCTTCACATATAATTAGATAGTTAAATAACCAATTCTCTATATTCAAACAATCTCAGTACTTATTGTCAATGATTTTAAACTACAAACTTCTACATTTCTGAAACCTCAATTTTAAATTATCTTTGATTGATGTGATAATGCTCTTGACTTTTTTTTTTCAAGAATAGTTTGTAGATGTTTTATTTTCTGAGTCTTTGCACTTTTGAAAATAACATTTGGTAGACCACACAGGAATGGCAGAATGAAATTACTGAGTCAGATTTTTTGTTCTCATATTATGTATTTTGTTCCATTAGCTTCTGGTGTTTGTTTTGCAATGAAGTGTGAGATTGGTCTGACTTTGATTCCTTTGTATATCAAATTAGTTTCTCTCTGCGTGTTTATGGATATTTTTCTTTACCCTTTTACTAATCAGTGTCCTTCAACAGGAAATAAAATTCACCTTAGGTGGATCAAATGAATAGGATTGCTCACAGTAGTATGGGTGAGATTAAGAGAACATACTCTTAATTTGGGCTGGCGAGGCATTCAAAGAAGACTAGCAATATTTGGAAACCATCACCACCTCTAGAGATGGGGATATTGCTGAGGGATAGTGTTACCAGGGCCAGTGAAAGCTGGAACAATGGGAACTCTTATCTCAAGGGGTCATGGCTGCTACTGAGATATGATGTTGAAAAAGGGAGCAAGGAGAAACACCCTGAATTAACTCTCCTCCTACCCTCCATCCCTCAGCAGTTCTGCGGGTGCCTTCTCTAAGCCCAACCAATAGGGGAGGAAGCCTAGGTAAAACAGACTACAAAGGTCAGCATCCCAAAGTGCAGAGCAGGGCAGGGCAGGGAAAGAACTAGAATGAATCTGGAGAGCTGAAGAATAACCTGTTCAAAAACATTGCCAGCGCATATCTGAGTGATGGTCTTTGCTAATAATATATACTCAGAATACATAGACCCTTTAATTTGAAAATTAATATTTTTTTATGAATTATCTCAGAAGAACTTTCTTAGAGTTTGGCTTATCTGATAATCACATGTGCTCTATTTTTTCTTCTTAGGATTTTCTTTGTACTTCTTACACCTATCTTTTCAATCTTTCACCATCTTTTTATCCTTTTCACCTGTGCCCTTGGAGAATTTATTAAGTTTGTTCTTAATATCTTGAGAGTTAATTTTCTGCCGTATCAGTTGTGCTCTTTAAAGGCTCCAGTGCAAAATTTATTTTTTGCATTGAATTTTAGTGTCCTTTATTTATATGGAATTTTCTTATTCCCAACAGCTCCTTATTCTTCAGAGATTAGTCTTTTCTAAGGTCTTCTATTTTTAGTTCACAGAGGCCATATTTATTATCTTGTTGTCAATAAAATATTTGCTAAAGCTGCTTTCTGTAACTTTGAAAATTATTTCAAAATATTTAGAACTTTTCTGTTTTTTTCCCTTTATTTTTATCCAAATACTTTTAAAAGATTGACCCAATACATTTTATTTTAACAGCTTTTATTGAGGTATAATTTACATATCATAAAGTCACTTGTTTTAAGTGTTCAATTTAATTTTTTTAGCAAATATACAGAACTGTGCAACCATCTTCATAATATATTAGAACATTTCTGTTACCCCGGAAAGATTCCTAGTGCCCATTTTCAATCACCCTCTGTTCTCACCTTGGACCCCAGTCAAGCTCTAATCTATTTTCTGCATCTATAGCTTTGTATTTTCTGAATATTTCATATAGTCGTAATCCTACAACATGACCTCTTGCATCTGGCTCCTTTCACTTAGCCTAATGTTTTTGAGGTCCATCCTCATTGTAGTGTATATCAATATTTCATTTCTTTTCATTTCCAAATACCAATTGTGTGTGTGTGTGTGTACATATATATATGTATACACAGTAATACTCATTGTAGTGTGTATCAATATTTCATTTATTTTCATTTCCAAATAATACTCAATTGTATATATATATATATATACACACACATACATACATATATATACATATATACACATATGTATATACTCGCTTTTTGTTTACCCATTCATTAGTTGATGGACATAGATTTTTTTTTTCTCTCTCTCTCTTTTTTTTTGTCTTTTTAGGACTGCATGCATGGCATATGGAGGTTCCCAGGCTAGGGATCCAATCGGAGCTGTAGCCGCCAGTCTACACCAGATCCATAGCAATGCAGGATCCCAGCTGCATCTGCGACCTATACCACAGGTCATGGTAACGTTGGATCCTTAACCTACTGAGCAAGGCCAGGGCTGGAACCCAAGTCCTCATGAATTCTAGTCGGGTTCGTTAACTGCTGATCCATGATGGGATTTTTTTCACTCTGGATTTTTTTCATTTTTATGAGTAATGCTGTTGTGAATATTCACATACAAGTTTTTGTGTGGACCTATGTTTTGATTTCTTTGAATAGATATCTAAGAGTAGAATTTATGGGTCATATGATGAATAATATATGTTTAACTTTTAAAAGAAACTGACAAACTTCTTTTGTGGCTGCATCAGTTTGCATTCTCTCCAGCAATGGAGGAGGGTTCCAATTTATCAATATCCTCACCAACACTTATTGTCTGTCATTTTTATTATAGCTATTTTGTTGAGCATTGAGTGGTAACCATTGTGTTAAATTTGTGTTTCCCTAACAATGTTGGACATCTTTTCATGTGTTTATTTTCTTTTGTGTAATGTCTATTCATTTTGTTTGTTTATTTGGACTTGGATTGTTGGTCTACTTATTCTTGGGCTCTAATTTAAGCTCTTGTACATTCTGGACACAAGTTTTTTATCAGATGTATTTGTAATGCTTTCTGTGGCTTGTCTTTTCACTTTCTTAACGGTGTCTTTGGAAGTGCAGAAGGTTTTACTATCGAGGAAGTCTGATTTATGAATATTTTTCTTTTATCTCTCATGCTTTTGGTGTAACATCGGAGACATCTTTACCTAGTCTGTAAGAAAATCATTCTACTGCTTTTTTCCTGAGAGTTTTCTCCTTTTAAAAATTACATTCAAGTCTACAATCAATTTTAAGTTAACTTTTGTGTATGGTTTGAGTTAGGTATCTAACTCATCTTTTTTGCATGTGGAGCTTCTGTTGCTCCAGCACCATTTGTTGAAAAGACTATCCATTCCTCCATTGAAATGCCTTTATCCAGTGTACTCTTTTCTCTTTTTATACATTTATTGTGGTTTTTGTTTGTTTGTTTGTTTTTGTAATTTAAAAAAATGTCTAAATTGTGGTCTGTTTACAATGTTGTGCCAATTTCTGCTGTACAGCAAAGTGACCTAATCATACATACATGAACATTCCCTTTCTTATATTATCTTCCATCATGGTCTATCCCAAGAGACTGTGTATAGTTTCCTGTGCTGTACACAACTTCATTGCTTATCCGTTCTAAATGTAACAGTTTGCATTAACTAACCCCAAACTCCCAGTCCATCCCACTCCCTCCCCCTTCCCCTCTGGCAACCACCAGTCTATTCTCTATGTCAGTGAGTCTGTGTCTGTTTTGAAGATAGGTTCATTTGTGCTATCTTTTAGATTCCACATGTAAGTGATAGCATCTGGTATTTGTCTTTCTCTTTCTGACTTACTTGATTTAGTATGGGAATCTCTAGTTGCATCCATGTTGCTACGGATGGTATTATTTCATTCTTTTTTTATGGCTGGGTAGTATTCTATTGTTTCTGCTTTTTTTTTTTTTTCCTTTTTGGAAAATGTTATCATTGAGGGTCAAACTTTCCTTTTAAATTCAATCTTGGGGAGTTCCCCTTGTGGCTGAGTGGTAGCAAACCCGGCTAGTATCCAGGTTCAATCCCTGGCCCCTCTCAGTGGGTTAAGTATCTGGTGTTGCCATGAGCTGTGTGGGGTGTAGGTTGCAGATGTAGCTGAGATATGGTCTTGCTGTGGCTATGGTGTGTCTGGCAGTTGCAGCTCTGATTCGACCCCTAGCTGAGGAACGTCCATATGCCACAGGTGCAGCCTTAAAATAAATAAATAAATAAATAAATAAATAAATAAATAAATAAATAAATAAATAAAAATTCAACCTTGGCTCAAGACACTCACTGTGTAACTTTTGCTTAGTCCTTCTCATTACCTGCTCTCAGATCCAAAGCTGTGGTACAACTTGATATGCACAACGTCAACCCAATTTCTGGTGGCAAGTAGACATTTGCCTTCGTGGCCTATTATGAATATGGGAAAATCTACCACTGCAGCACTCAGGCACAGCAACTATGAAGAAAACTTGAATTTTAGAAAAATGTGAAGCAGATTGTAGTTGTTTTCGCCTACCTTTAGTAGACGAAAATCAGTAAACCCCCACATGTGTGCTCCCAAAGCTTTTCCATCTATGCATCTACCCATAAAGCCCTGGATAAGAAACAAATATATCTCTTGATTCATTGAATGATTAATTATCTAGCTTCTTCCCTGCTTTGTTCCTACTTGTATTGGAGTTTTAGTAACCAGGAGCTGCTGATTATAAACGGCCCAGGCCATTGTTCCAGACACATGATAAAGCAGTCCCTGTGCAACATTTATGTATTGGAAAAAGTAGGGACATAGAAGTGTTGACTACCTTGTTGTTTATTTTTTAATAACTTTATTGATGCATGTTTTAAATATCATCTCATTCCGACTGTATAACTCAACATTTTTAGTAAATTTTTTTTGGGGTCTTTTTGCCTTTTCTAGGGCTGCTCCCGAGGCATATGGAGGTTCCCAGGCTAGGGGTCTAATCAAAGCTGTAGCCGCTGGTCTACACCAGAGCCACAGCAACACAGGATCCGAGCCGCATCTGCAACCCACAGCTCATGGCAGCGCCAGATCCTTAACCCACTGAGCAAGGCCAGGGATTGAACCTGCAACCTCATGGTTCCTAGTTGGATTCGTTAACCACTGAGCCACGACGGGAACTCCAGTAAACTTTTTAAATGGAGCAATTCTGACATTAATCGATGTTAGAACATTTTCATCCTCTCAATAAGATTCCTCATGCCCATTTACTCTTAATTCTCAACTGCTAATCTAATTCCTGCATCTATTGACTTGCCTTTTCTAGACATTTCACATAAGTGGAATCAAAAAATGTGTAGTCTATTATGTCTGGCTTCCTACACTTATGATGTTTTTGAGGCTTATCTGTGTCATGTCGTATCATATATTAGTTCATTTCTTAATTGCTGAATAGTATTGTATTATATGGATACTACATTTTGCATATCCATTCATCAGTTAGATGGGTATTCTGATTGTTCACCACTGAACTATTATGAATAATGCTAAGAATATTCTTGTGAAAATTCTCGTATGAATATAAGTTTTCATTTCTCTTGGCTATGTACTTAAGAGTGGAATTGCTGGCTTATATGGCAAATTGTGTTTAACCCTCTGTAGAAACAGGGATGTCTAATTTTGATTGGCTTGCATCTCCAGCTCTTTCAGACTACATATAAGACACATTGTTTATTGGTCAAATGCCATTGATGCTATTGTTAATGGGAAATTTTCCCACATTCTGGAAAATGCTTGTCTACTAATCTTAGTTTCCACCCTTAATGCATGTACATTTTTATCTTTGCCCTCAGGAATATTTTAATAGAAATAAAGTGATAGTTTCATTCATATCAACCCCAAATATTTTTAATTTGAGTAACAATGTGAACAGGGTAAATTTTCTTTAAAAAATAATACCTTGAGGGAATTACCATTGTGGCTCAGTGCGTTATGAACCCAACTAATATCCATGAGGATGCAGGTTTGATCCCTGACCTCACTCAGTGGGTTAAGGATCCAGCGTTGCCATGAGCTGTGGTGTAGGTCACAGACGCAACTCGGATCCCAAGTTGCTGTGGCTGTGGTGTAGGCTGGCAGCTGCAGCTCTGATTTGACCCCTATTCTGGGAACTTCCATGTATTACAGATGTGGCTGCAAATAATAATAGTAATAATAATAATACCTTAGGGTGTTCTCTTGTGACACAGCGGGTTAGGGATACATTATCATCATTGCAGTGGCTTGGGTTACTGCTATGGCACAGGTTCAGTCTCTGGCCTGGGAACTTCCACATGCTGCAGGTGCAGCCAAATAACAATAACAATAATAATAATACCTTAGGAAATGAATCTGACTCATCGCTGATTATTTTTCATAGCTTCCTTAATAGATGGAGTATTTTATTCCTATTCCTATGATACCTCATGCTCTATGTTCATACTTGTGTCCTCCAGGTATTTATTATTTATTAAGGCGCTACTGTATGCATAGGTGTTAAATTGCTCTCATGTCTAAAAACGATGTGTGTACATTCTTTAGCATTATAATTAAGGGGCTAAGTAAATTTACTTAGCCTAGGATATGGTACTTGTTTTTACTCAAAATTTCAGGAGTTCCCTTCATGGCTCAGTGGTTAACAAACCTGACTAGGATCCATGAGGATGTGGGTTCGATCTCTGGCCTCGCTCAGTGGATTAAGGATCCAGCATTTCCGTGAGCTGTGATGTAGGTCACAGACGCGGCTTGGATCCCGAGTAGTTGCGGCTGTGGCATAGGCCAGCAGGTGTAGTTCCATTTGACCCCTAGCCTGGGAATTTGCATATGCCATGCGGGTGGCCCTAAAAAAAAAAAAAATTCAGGTAGTTCCGTTGTGGCTTAGTGGCTTACAAACCCAACTATTATCCATGACAACGCGGGTTTGATCCCTGGCCTTGCTCAGTGGGTTAAGGATCTGGCATTGCCACAAGCTGAGGTGTGGGTCACAGATGCAGCTTGGATCCCATGTTGCTGTGACTGTGGTGTAGGCCGGCAACTGCGGCTTATATTCCACCCTTAGACTGGGAATTTCCATATGCCACAGGTGCAGCCCTAAAAAAAACAAAAACAAAATTTCAGAAATTTAGTGATTTTTCATTTATTCCAAGATAACTTTGAAATGAGTTGACTGATTTGATGAAAAACACTGTTCTTCCAAAGGATATCAAGGTATCCCTTAAGGTAAAGTAAAATCAGATTATCACTTATTTCAGTGAGGATGTGTTCTGATATCTGTAATAGATTTCAAATTATGTGTTTGCTATTTAGATGGAGGTTACAGAGACTTCTGACCATTCTTGTGTTTTAGAATTCACTGAGCAGTGTCCTTCCGAGATCTAAAACACACAGATATGCACACATTCACATGAACTTAGGCTCTTCACTATGCATACAGAGATACACACTCACAGTCATTTGCTCTGTGGATGTGTTATTTGATTTTAAAAGTTTAGATTCAGTTCTCTGTGCTTTTAATTATACACTCTGTGGAGTTCCTGTTGTGGCTCAGTGGTAACAAACCTAACTAGTATCCATGAGGATGCAGGTTCAATCCCTGGCCTTGCTCAGTGGGTTAAGGATCCAGCATTGCTGTGAGCTGTGGCATGGGTTGCAGACTTAGATCAGATCTGGCATTGCTGTGGCTGTCATGTAGGCGGCAGCTGCAGCTTGGATTCGACCCCTAGCCTGGGGACTTCCATATGCTGCAGTTGTGGCCCTAAAAAGACAAAAAAGTTTAAAAAATAAAAAATGAATATATACTCTGAATTTTTTAAACCCATTACTTCTGCCTCTACTTTTTCTATCTTTAAAATGGGAAAAGGCCAATTTCCCAGGAAAGGTTGATTATCGTTTAATTAAACCATGGAAACAAAGTTTTTTCCAATCCTCTTAAGATTTACAGAGAAAATATTCTATAGTCATACTTTATTTGTGGTTTTTACTTGATACATGGATAGAGGTTACAGAGATTGTGATTGTCATCCTTTATTCATAAATCTTTTCATGTTATTTCAACAATACTTTTAGTAAATACCTATTATTCTCTAATTAAAAAATATATAGGTGGAATCCTCCTTAGTAGCAATCAAGAGAAGCACAGACAAGGATGGAAAAAAAAATCAGAATAATGTCAACATTCTAAAGCAATAAACCCAAATTAATAATGAAATTTAATGTGAATAAATATGATGACTTACAACCTGACTTCTTGAATTTACACAAATACAAAAAGAAGAGAAACATATCCATAGCTATTAACACAAAAGGGTTATTGTTTTAATTGTCCATAAGCTAGGTGTAAAACCATGTCATGATGAATGCTTAAAAAGGAAGTATGTATAGTTTGGAGAAGAAAATATTTGAGATACGATCACTCTCTTCTAGTGTTTGAAGGGATTTAATGTAGAAGATAAAGTAGATTTATTCTTTAAATCACTTTAAGTGATTTTTAACTTTATGTAGATTTGAGATAAAAACAAAGACATTTTGGAGTTCCCGAATGGGTTAAGAATCTGACTCCAGAGGCAGCTTGGGTTACTTGGGGGCGCAGGCTCAATTGATCCCTGGCCTGGGAACTTCCTTATGCCTCAAGTGTGGCCATTAAAAAACAAAAAGAAAAAAAAAGACATTTTATCTGTTGGAGACATTCATAAAGGGATTGTATTGCCTGCTTCCTCTAGGAAGCTCCTGGAAAGCACAAGTAGGATGTAGGTGGTATAGAAAGGAATTCTCTAACTCAGTGGAAGATTGAGTTTCTTGGGCTCCTTTGGCATATGTGACCTTAGCAGTCCAGGGAAGAATTTGAACATTCTGTCGTCACTAGGGACCAAGCAGGTTATAAGAATGAGTAAAGCCGTCTGTGTTAAGAGCAATGGGGCTAATTGGATATTGCACATATGTGTCAATATCAATCCCACCCCAGGTTGCCATGCCGTAATTAAAACCCAGCTTTGCCAGGCCTTCCAATTTTTCAACTGAAACTGGAAATCTTAATTTTTAAAATGTAAATTGTCCACATTTTTAAATTTAGCAACTGATTCCAAAAACATTTAAAACAAGATTGTGGGCTGTCTCTTTTTAACCTAGTCTAGAGATTACCCCAGAAACTTATTTCCACTCCTTTGAAGTGCATTTTGGAAACTACTAAATACTCTGACTTCAAAATTTATCACAAAATATCTTAAATGTGTGATTGCGTAAAGAATAATTTCAAAGCACCTATGTGATAGCTGCCCCTTAGCGTCCTGTCCTCTTGTAATGGTACTCCGAGCATATTTCTTACAAGATTATAAAGCTGATGCAAAAATGATGTTAATATCACTGCATTTACTAGGTAGAAACTGCATTATATGTTGAGAAACAGTATAAAAAAGACTGGACAAACATTAGTTTAGCTTATAAATACTGGTCACAGTTTTTTTTGTTTTTTTTTTCTCCTTTGCCTCATTCTAGAGAAAAGTCATCAGAAACTGTTCTCACTGCTCAGCCATAATTTTCTAAATGCATTTTAATTGCTAGATGCAGTGGCGCTTAGAACTGAATTCATTAACTAGAGCAAATTAGAAGGGACTATAAATCTCTGCATTTGCTGATGACATTCATGGGTTAGTAAGCATGCATTTACTGTGGCTCAAGTATCTAAGACATAAAATAATTTTTTAATGATTACTATTTCAAAAGTCATTAACCAGGTTCCCTCAGGTTTGAAAAAACAGTCTCAGCTGAGAAAGCTTCTAGTCCTATATCTTTATTTGCTTGCGTGGGACTTTCTGAGGCCTTTTCAAGATAACCTATCCTAGTGTAAATAGAATATGAATATAAAGAAGCACTATTATCATGTTGCCTTTTCTTTTATAAAGCAAGGTGGTCTTGCTTTGGGATCAGTTTATTATTGATAATTTGCAAGACCCTCCAAGGACCTATACCCAGCTGCAAAAGAGGATTTCTATAGTGATGTAAGAGAGTCTTGCATTTGAGTCTTTCACCAATAGCCTTGAGCCCATTGAATGTCCTAGAGTAGCTTAGAGAATACAGAGACTAATTCTCCCTAAGGATCCAGGAGATGTTCTGATCATATGGCACAATGCACACAATGGAAGGCAGTCAATTACTGGGTCCAAACCTAACTTTAAAAAGGGATGTTTTCACAAAGATCTTATAAGCTCCAGCTATTACAGTATTATCTAGTCTTCTCCAGTTTCATTTCCTCAAGCTCTATGGCACCACATCCCATTAATGAGAGAAACCTTGGTTTGTTTTTGGTTTTTTGGTTTTTTCCTTCTGATATTCCATGGTCCTTCAGACCTTTTGGATTTTATGGAGTTGAGTTCAGGTTCTGGCTTATCTAAATTTCACTATACCAATCATGGAAAGTGAGTCCTAATCTAAGAATATTTAAGCACTAGTAGCAAGCAATATGCTAGGAAAAGAGCAGAAGAGATCTAACGTAATGATTGGCACCGAAGAGTGACTTTTAGAAAGGAAAGACACTATGCAGCTCTAGAGCCATTCAAAGCCATATGGCCCCAGAGGAGAGTCCTGATCCCCATATAGGCAAAAGTTCAAAAGTTTCCTCTTTCATTGGTGGGCTGGTTTGATGGCGTGCTCTACAAAGTTCTTGCATTAATATTCCTTAGCAGTAAAGACTTTATACAATTCTGTAGTCAATCTGACTGCTGCTGTAGCACAGCACATCAGCACAAGGGAGAGGATGAAGGAGCCAAGAAAAGGAAAATTCATTGGATTCTTTTATTAAAAAAAAAAACAAAAAACTCAACATGACCCCAGCTATTTCAACTTGGCATTGGTTCGAAGTTGTTAGAGCAGAAAACTAGGTTTTCCAGCTTTTAAAAGTGTTTATTTAGGCATTCACTGAGGTAAGAAAAATAAGGTTAGAAGCGTCATAATTCAGAAGATGGAAATGAGGACTGGGCTTATGGGGCAGAAGAAGATAACCTCTGGCAGAAGAGGATTGATTTATTCTTGCAGATGTGGGGCTGCACCTCCAGGACGTACACTTCTGTGTGCCAGATACTTCTCTGTGTGTAACATGTACCTCCATGACAATATTCAGAAAGGGGTCACCATTTTCCCGAGAATGAAGGATTCAGTTTTTTACTTATTAGTATTTTCTGGGAACAAATCCCAGATTTAAATTGTTAATTTTCTGCAGTTCCCACTGTGGCACATGGTCAGAGGCATCTTGGGAGTGCTGGGATGCAAGTTTGATTCCCAGCCCAGCACAGTGGGTTAGGGATCTGGTGTTGCCGCGGCTGTGGCTTAGGTTGCAGCTGCATCTCAGATCTGATCGCTGGCCCGGGAACTCCACATGCCATGGGGCAGCCAAAAAAAAATTTTTTTTTAATTTTCTGTCCAAATCCTCCAACGTTGTTTCTCACAATGGATTTATTAATGACAACTTTCTTTTCCTCTCTTCTATATGCTATTTTTTCAAAATTCTGGCCTTTTAAACTAACAGTCAGAAGTTTGGGGAATCTAGTCCTTAAAATATAGTTGAGAATTTTCTCAGTATGGCTTTCTTAGAATTTTTTTATGTTTCAGTCCTGTACGCCACTAAATTAGGAAGTCTTGGAAAATTAAAGTTATTTCTCGTCCCTTGCCTAGAAAAACTATAGAAACAAAAGGACAAATAAAATTGACAGATAACAATCAGAAACCTTATCCAGGGAGGCACTGTGAAGATGTATACACCACTTCATCTTGAAAAGGAAAAATAAAAGCTAAGTTCAAATAGAAGTACTTTGGAAATGTGCTGAGCCAGACTCTGTATTAAGCTTGACTGTTAGGGTGAACTTTATTAGCGTTTAACTCGTATCACGCCTTTAGTGCTAAATGAACACTTTCTTTTATTAAAAGAAGCATCTGCCTTCTAACATTGAAAGATGAGCTTTTATGATATCAGTTTTATTAAAATATTTTATAGAATCAAAATATTGACAAAAGCAGGGGGCAAATAAAAGCAAAAGAAAGTACATTGAGTTTCATTTTTTCCTACGATTTTTGACCCTCCTTTCAATTCTTTTTCCTTGCCTTTTACCTATGTCTTTTGCTTTCTTGGAGTTTGAATAAAGGATTTTTAAAAAATAAATACCAAGTTAATAAATTTCAGTCTCAAGGGTGAAAAATACTTGGTAAACGTAATAGCTTTTTATGTGTAGCAAACTCTCACAAAACGTAGTGGCATTAAACAACAGACATTTATTTACCTCATTTTCTTGTCCTCTATACAGATTATTTTGATCTCAGTTGGGTGCCTGAATATATTTGTGGCCAGCTGACAGTCAGTTGGGAGGCTCTGCTTCTGGGAGTTGGCTGGCACTATTGGCTAGGACAATAGGAGTAACTAGGCATGTGACTCTTTTCATCCAGCAGGCTATCCCAGACTTCTCACATGGGGCAGCATGTTTCCAAGAGAGAATGAGCAGAAATGTTCAAGATCTCTTGAGGGTAGAGTCAGGACTAGTATGTCATCTTTCCTAACACATTTAACTCCCACCATATTTTATTGGTTACAGCAAGTCACAAGGCCAGCCCAGTTTGAAGAGGTGCGGAAAAAGACGCTGAGTCTTAATGGAGCACATTGCAAATGCACTGTCTACTGTGAGGGGGAAAATACAGCCAGTTTTATCAACAGTTTTACTCTGGAAAGCCTTCACCACTAATAAAGTCTTCAGTCTAATGTATGAGACACTGGTTGAAGCTCAAAGGTTAGGTTCCATTTTGCCCATAATTTCCAAATTACTTATTGTAAGCCTTTGGTGAATTACATCACATGGACAGTAACTTAGTTCACATCAAAATTATCACATTGGTATTTCCCCAAGGCTAGGGAGAGCAAAGGAGTGGGGAGAGGCAATGACTTGGTTCTTTCAATGGCTAAGAGTGAAAAAGAGGTCACTTAAGAATGCAATTTGGAGAAGAGTGTTTTGACCTGGGCTTGGGGGCAGAAAGAGAAGCAGAGGCTCTGGAGAGATTGAGGGCCAGGGATAGAAGAGAAATTGTGAGAGAGGTGCTGCTGAGTAGAAGCCAAAAGGCAGATGAGTCTCCTCTGCTGTTCTCTTGGGCTACAGTTGGTTGAGGATCTAGCATCGTCACTGCAGTGGCTTGTATCACTGCTGTAGCATGGGTTTGAGGCTGCAGGCATGGCCAAAAAAAAAAAATTATTTTGTTATATCATAACTTTTGTCCATTTGTCCTTTTTTTGGAAAAGTATGGATATTAGAAGATTTAAATGGTAACAGGAACTCTACTGGTCTTTGGACTAAGATGAAAGAGAAAATAATCCCGTGTTTGGGTCTATCAATTAACAAAGGCCATCAAAGCATTGATTTTGACATAGACCAAGTCATTTTGTTTGTGTGTTCATTTTTGTGTTGTGTGGGACAAAAGGAGCCAGTGAAAACTGTGAAAGAGAACTGTTTTAAAAATATATTCTAACTGCTTCAAGGTTTGCAAGAATCTGAATAAGTGAAATCGTGAGGATGAATCAATCAAGTTTGGAATTTTTGTCTGGAAAAAAAAAGTCTTCAAAGAATGTCATTGCCAAATATCCTTTATAAAATGATTTTGAGATCCATAATCTTACTTTATCACATTGGGAAAAGTAAATTGGTAAAAATCAAGAGACGTATTAGAACAGAATGAGAGATCTCAAAAAAGTGAAGTCGGAAAGAGAAAGACAAATGCCATATGCTATCACCTGTATCTGGAATCTAATATATGGCACAAATGAACCTATCTACAGAAGAGAAACAAACTCATGGACTTGAAGAACAGACTTGTCGTTGCCAAGGGGGAGAGGGAGGGAGGGAGATGGACTGGGAGTTTGGGGTTAGCAGATACAACTATTGCATTTGAAGTGAATAAGCAATGAGATCCTGCTGTATAGCACAGGAACTATATCCAGTCATTTGTTTTTGCTTTGATGTTTATTTTTGCTTTTTTGGGGCTATACCTGTGACATATGGAAGTTCCTAGGCTAGGGGTCAAATTGGCCCTGCTGGCCTACACCACAGCCACAGCAACACAGGATCTGAGCCAAGTCTGCAACCTACACCACAGCTCACAGCAATGCCAGATCCTTAACCCACTGAGTGAGGCCAGGGATTGAACCCACATCCTCATGGATATTGGGGGGTTCATAACCCACTGAACCACAAGGGGAACTCCCTATCCAATCACTTGTGATGGAACATGATGGAGGATAATTTGAGAAAAAGAATGTATATTTATATATAACTGGGTCACTTTGCTGTACAGAAGAAATTGACAGAAGGTTATAAATCAACTGTAATAAAAATTAAAAATAAATAAAACAGTTTAAAAAAATAACAGGGAGTTCCCGTTGTGGTGCAGTGGTTAACGAATCCAACTAGGAACCATGAGGTTGCGGGTTCGATCCCTGGCCCTGCTCAGTGGGTTAAGGATCCGGCGTTGCCATGAGCTATGGTGTAGGTTGCAGACGCAGCTCGGATCCTGCTTTGCCGTGGCTGTGGCGTAGGCCGGTGGCTACAGCTCTGATTGGACCCCTAGCCTGGGAACCTCCATGTGCTGAGGGAGAGGCCCTAGAAAAGGCAAAAAGACAAAAAAAAATAATAATAAATTAAAAAAATAAAAGCAAAAATACATTGTGCACAATTTGGCTTGTTCATAAAAGAAAAAAAAACAGAACAAAGGTGTATCCTATGTCCCCTTTTAAATACTTTTTAGATCATACATTTTTTTTTTTGCTTTGTTGAAAAGGTTGAGACATTTTTATTTTTCTAAGTTTTAAATGAAGCTTTTAAAGTGGACTTTTATTTACCCATTTGTTTTAACAAACATGTTGAGTTAGGATGCTTCAAAAACAAATCTGCATTAAAAATAAGGTTGAAGTAGCTGTTTTCTCTGATAGCATTTTCAGCTGATATCATTTTCAGCTGATATCATCTGAGTGACTGACTTTGTGCCAGGTATATTTCTAAGAGCAGGAGCTGTAACAGAACCATACAAAGTTCCTGCATGGGTAGAGTGCACGTTCCGGAATGAGGAGACAGACATGAAACAAATGCTCAAGTAAGAGGGTGGCAGGACGTATAGGAAAAAAATCAAGCAGGAGTAGGAAGACAAGGAGTATGTGGAGCAAGAGAGTAGAGAAGTACTTTACAGGGTCTTACCTGTTATTTAATACAAAGTGACCCAGGAGGGTCTCTCTAATTAGGGACCCGGAATGAGCTGTGAGCATGCGTCATGAGAGTGTAGGAAGGAAGAGTGTTGCAGACAGAGGAGAAGCCCCTGCCTTTGGAACATGCTTGGCATGTTTGAGGAACCACAGGGATGTCGGTGACATGAGGGCAAGGAAAGCAGAGGAGGAGTGTGGTGAGGATGCGGTCAGAGCTTGTTTGGGGGTGGAGGTGGGGCTGACCGCATAGAGCAGGGTGGTGCTTCTGGGAGCCAGCTGCACTTTATACTCACCCTGGGAGCCTGGAAAAAATGCCTGGGCCCAATCCCAGAATCTATTTTAACTGGTCTGGGTTGAAGCCTGGTCAAGTCTTTTTAAAACATTACTAGGACAAATCCAGTGTATAGCTGAGGTCTCGGATGTTTTGGTAAAGCATGGCTCTGACTCTGAGCCAGATGGAAAACCACTGGAAGACTTTGCCCAGAAAAGTAACATGACCTGACCATCCTAGCATGCCCCATTCGTCCACGTGCCCCTTGCCCCAAGATCATGTAGAAATCTTGGGATCCTGCCTCACTTGTTTAGGGAAGAGAAAGAGAGAGGGAACGTGGTCATGGGCAAGATCTAGGTGCTCTCACCTGCTCCTCCAGTGCCAGGTTCTCTGCTAGGTGTCAAGGATGTGATACAGGGAAGGAAGAGGACTTCTGGAACAAGAGCCTCTCCTGCTCACTTCTAAATGGGTTGGCGTCCGAAACAAAATACCACAGACTGGTTGGCTTATAAACAACAGACATTTATTTCTCATAGTTTGAGAGGCTGAAAATCTGAGATCAGGGTGCCAGTATGTTCTAGGCGAGAGCCCTTTTCCAGGTCACAAGCTTGTATACTCATGTGGCAGAAGGGACTAGAGAGCTCTGCGGGGTCTCTTATAAAGGCACTAACCCCACTGGGGAGACCTCCACCCTTGTGACCTAAGCACCTTCCAAAGGCCCCACTTCCTAATACCATCACCTTGAGCATTAGGATTTCAACAGATGAATTAGGGGGAGATGCAAACATTCAGACCATAGCAGATCCAGGGTTCCTACTTTTTTCAGCTTCCCTCCAGCCTTCGGTCAGAAATCCCCATTCCTCACTTTCAGTTTTGCCCTGAAGTCACAAGCATTGACAAGATGATGATGAGCACCAGTGAGTGTGTATGTCGCTGCTGCTGATACCTACGTTGAAAATAGAAAAAGACATTGCTGGAGTTCCCATAGTGGCACATCGGGAAATGAATCTGACCAGGAACCATGAGGTTGCGGGTTTGATTCCTGGCTTTACTCAGTGGGTTAAGGATCTGGCATTGCCGTGAGCTGTGGTGCAGGTCGCAGACGTGGCTCAGATCTGGCAATGCTGTGGCTGTGCCATAGGCCAGCAGCTGTAGCTCCAATTAGACCCCTAACCTGGGAACCTCCATATGTGGCTGGTGCGGCCCTAAAAAGAAAAAGAAAAAGAAAGAAAGAAAAAGACATCGCTTGTGTGTGTAACATGTAAACTAGTTGCCCAAAAGCCATGGTGCAACCGCACAGAGAAGGATATGCTCAGAAATATTGTAACTCTGTACTTTTCTTCCTTCGGAAGAACAGTGGGCTGTAATTTTTAGAGCAAGAGCTGTGAAGCTGGAAAACTGACATCCCGGTTCTAACACTAACTAGCTGAGTGGTTTATCCTTTGTGTGCTTCAGCTAATGGTGGCAAACTCCTAAGATTGTGGTAAGATTAAATGAGTGGATACGTATTAAGTACTTAGAGAAGTACATGGCACATTTGGTGCTCGATAAATCCTATATTAATACAGTTATGGTTTCCTTCTTGATTTAATTGCTGTACAAATGGATAGCTCTTTAATTTTATCATAAATGTGAGGTTTTTATACATATATGTGTAATTATATGATTTTATAATATATATGTATAATATATGTATAATATACATATATTATACATATTAATATTTATGTATATTATATGATTTTGTACATATTATATGTATAATTACATAACTTTATACATATAATATGTATAATTATATAATTATATGTATATTAAATGTGTGTATATATATATATATATAATATGCATAAAAATTTTAGACAGGTTCTCTGATGTATAATTGGTGAGAACACAAAGATGTCACATATTAAGAAGTGCATCAGGGAGTTCCCTTCCTGGTGAAGTGGAAACAAATCTGAGTAGAAACCATGAGGTTGCGGGTTTGATCCCTGGCCTCGCTAGTGGGTTAAGGATCTGGTGTTGCTGTGAGCTGTGGTGTAGGTTGCAGATCTGGCTTAGATCCTGCATTGCTGTTGCTGTGGCATAGGCCGGCAGCTGTAGTTCCTATTGGTACCCTAGCCTGGGAATTTCCATATGCCATGGGTACAGCCCTAAAAAGCAAAATAAATAAATAAAAATTTAAAAAGAAAAAGAAGTGCATCAAGAGTTTCCTGATGGCCTAGAGATTAAGGATTTGGTGTTATCACTGTTGTGGCTTGGGTTCAATCCCTGGTCCAGAAACTTGCACGTGCCACAGGCATAGCCCCAAAAAAAGAAGGTGCTTCTGTTGAGGAAGAAAGACCTCAAAACATTTTAGAACAGGGAGTTCCCATTACAGCGTAGCAGAAATGAATCTGACTAGTTTCCATGAGCATGCAGGTTTGATCCCTGGCCTCGCTTAGTGGGTTGGGGATCTGATGTTACTGTGTGAGCTGTGGTGTAGCCCACAGATGCTGCTTGGATCCTGAATTGCTGTGGCTATGGCATAGGCCAGCAGCTGTAGCTCCAATTGGACCCCTTAGACTGGGAACTTCCATAGGCCTCAGGTGTAGGCCTGAAAAGCAAAAAAAAAAAAAAAAAAAAAAAAATTAGAACACAAATCCAAATTATATAATTGCTCTGCAAGCAGAATTTTTGGCAAAACTCTCTAATTCCTGGCCTTCACGTGGATAAAAAGATCAGCAGCCTCTTTGAACTAGTTGAGGATAGGAATGTAAAGAATTAAGACATGGGAGTTCCCGTCATGGTGCAGTGGTTAATGAATCCAACTAGGAACCATGAGGTTGCGGGTTCGATCCCTGGCCTTGCTCAGTGGGTTAAGGATCCGGCATTGCCGTGAGCTGTGGTGTAGGTCACAGACGTGGCTCAGATCCCGCGTTGCTGTGGCTGTGGCATAGGCTGACAGCTACAGCTCCAATTCGACCCCTAGCCTGGGAACCTCCATATGCCGTGGGAGCGGCCCAAGAAATGGCAAAAAAAGACAAAAAAAAAAGAGTTAAGATATGGACAAGACTTGTTTTCAACATGTTTATCTAGAGAGCCATCTGAAGTGCCTACTTTAAGAATAAAGAAGAAATTGTGAGATTTAGTTCTAGTTCCCAAACTGGTCCTCCTATAGATATTCCTTGATCTAGTGCATAAAGGTGGGGCAGGATGACGGGGTGGGGGTGATGATTTATCTTCACGGCAGAGAGAATATTTGGACTTATCGTATTTCTCCAGCTTTCTCTACCCAAATGAACCTCTCATCTTTGTTTCACTGGAGCCAGAAAGTTAATAAAAACCTTACTGGAATATGAAAAGATGATTAAAAATTTATCTGCTTAAAGGTACGTGTAGTCCTAGAGGTGCTTTAAAGACGATATATTTTTATTCAAGGGGAAACCTTTCCTCGGAGCTTTATTTGAGTGTGACACCCCACTTGAATGATATTTAAATAAGAATAAAATAGAAAATGCCTCAGGAAAGGATGACCTACTTTCAGCATTTCTCGCATATTAACTTAGAGGGCTTATTTTAACTGCCCACGGGATAAAGTCTCAATTGCTCAGCTCCACAAACTGACCTCAATCCTTGAAGCACCTTCTTCTACCTCATGTCTATGGTGTCTGTACCTGCATTACTTCTTCTCAAAAGCAAGTGACTCCGTAAGACACACTTCTCCCTCCAAGTCTTTGCTCCTGCTGTTGACTTGGTTTTATTTCTGTTGAAATGTTGCACATCCTTCAGAGATCAGCCCTCTTGGCTGATTTTCTCTGATTTCCCCAGATCTGCAATCAGAGCTGCTTCTTTGCTCTCTGTCTCTCTCTTTGTTCTTTATTAATAATTTAAGTTAATTCTGTTGACTGTCGTAGCTATCTGCCTTCTTTTTACCATCATAAACAGTTAGCTCTTTGGGGGGAGAATAAAATATTTCCGTTATATTTGCATAAACAGACAGCACTGTATATATGCTGGAACTCAACAGATATCTATGGAATAAATGAAAAACATAGACCTGCCCCCAAAGTTCTCAGAACTAGAGCACACTTTCCCTCATTTTCCTTGCATGTCATCCTTTTACCTCATGGTCATCTGGATTGCTGCCTTTTTTTTTTTTTTGTCTTTTCTAGGTCTGCTCCCATGGCATATGGAGGTTCCCAGACTAGGGGTCTAATCGGAGCTGTAGCCGCTGGCCTACACCACAGCCGCAGCAACACGGGATCCGAGCCGAGTCTGCGACCCACACCGCAGCTCACGGCAACGCCAGATCCTTAACCCACTGAGCAAGGGCAGGGATCGAACCCGCAACCTCATGGTTCCTAGTCACATTCATTAACCACTGAGCCACAATGGGAACTCCGAATTGCCATCTTTTTGTCTTTGTATTTCTTCTATGACAGTCTGTGGATCCTCTTTTAATAAATTAATAATTAAATTTAATTAATCTAATAATGTAATTTAACAATTATAATCTAAAAACTTTAATAATTAAATTTAATAACTAAACCCAGTCAGTCTTCCTTAGGGCAATAATTTGACCCTGCCTAGATAAAAATCTAAACTTTATTCATTGTCCTTTAAGCCCTGATGGTAAATTCCATGTCTCGCATTTCTCATACTTGGTACAGCCATCCCAAATTTCTCTGTTTCCCAGAAATGGTCTTTCCACATGGAATACTTTGTTCTTTGCTTCTCCCTCCTCTCTATCTTCAACTGTGTTATTCCTCATCTACCAGATTCAAGACAAGGATGTTACTTCTTTCTGGAAATCATCTTTAGCTCTCCATGCCATCTCCAGCCCCAGACGGGATTAAGCCTTTCTTCTTTGTGATCTAGGAAATAATAATGATCAGAAAGACTTGGGTTGGAGTTCCCATCGTGGCTCAGTGAAGGAATCCAACTAGTATCCATGAGGACTCAGGTTCGATCCCTGGCCTCATTCAGTGGGTTAAGGATCTGGCATTGCCCGTGAGCTACGGTGTAAATCACATGTGTGGCTCAGATCCCACATTGCTGTGGCTGTTGTATAGGCCGCTTGTAGCCTGGGAACTTCCATATGCCTCAGGTGCAGCCCTAAAAAGACGCGCGCACGCACACACACATGCGCGCATACACAAACACACACACACACACACAGAGAAACGAAAGACAGACAGACTTGGGTCAAGACCTGATTGTGTTACTTACCAACCGGTGACTTTAGACCAGTGCTTCTTAAACTTTATCCTGCAACGGAATCATCTGGAAAGCTGGTTAAATTATAGCTCACTGGGTGCTATCTCCAGAGCTTTTGATTCAGTAGTTCTGTGCTGGGTCCCAAGAATTTGCATTTATAGCAAGTTAACAAGTGTTACTGATGATGTTGTTTGGGGATCATACTTTGAGAACCATTGCTTTAAATAATTTATTTAATCTAAGCTTCATTTTTACTATCTGCAAAGTGAGGCTAAGAGGGGTGTTTTAAGAATGAGTTGAGATTGGGAGTTCCCGTCATGGCGCAGTGGTTAACGAATCCGACTAGGAACCATGAGGTTTCGGGTTCGGTCCCTGCCCTTGCTCAGTCGGTTAACGATCCGGGCGTTGCCGTGAGCTGTGGTGTAGGTTGCAGACGCGGCTCGGATCCCGCGTTGCTGTGGCTCTGGCGTAGGCTGGTGGCTACAGCTCCGATTCAACCCCTAGCCTGGGAACCTCCATATGCCATGGGAGCGGCCCAAGAAATAGCAAAAAGACAAAAAAAAAAAGAAGAAAGAAAGAATTAGTTGAGATAATGTATGTAAAGTGTTTGACATGAATGGGTACTCAGTCACTGCCAGTTAATATTGTTTTTACATTTTCATTGCTTTCATCCCACTGTATTAAATTGCAGAGTAACCATACCATTTCCCAAGTAAATCAGGACCCTTCAAATGAGCAGAGATTATGCTGGTTTTATTATCGTACATTATGTAAGCACCACATAAACATATAATGGGATAAATTCAAAGCAAAAGCATTCCATAAATATTTAATAAAATGAATTTAGGTGCTTCTTTGTAGGTTGCCCCTCATAGAATGTTCTAGGAGTCCCTAGTTCAGCTCACTATATTCTTGGTTTTCTTCAGACTGTTTCTGCTGCTTGGTTCCTAAATCGTTTTTGGTTATGGTGAATCAGTTCCCACAACTTCTGTTTCTAAGAAAATTATACAAGCAACACAGGGAATGTCTTTCTCTGAACTAGAAATAAATAGCCATGTAGACTATTCATTTGGCTCTGTAGTTTCCATTTTATACTGAACGAAAGCACTTGCAGCTGAACATATGCCTGCATTTAACACTGGATGTGGGTTAGAAATTAACAAGTGAAGAATTTAATTTGGAGTTCTTGGCAAATTCATGAAGCCTCCTCTTCTGAGAAACCTCGCCTGCTTTTACTGTCAGTCCATACTGCTGTCCTCCTCTTTGACCTCAGAACCTCACATATCATGTTCACTCATTAATTAGTTCAGCAAATATTTCTTTCAGCATCTGCCATGTGGCAACTATTACTCTCATGTGGCGATGCCGCACTAAAACAAAGTCTCTTCTTTACACAACCTAAAGCATGGCATTTACCAACTTGTACTTTAATCTTTGGCATCCCTGTCTCCCCTGCTAAACTATGAGCTTACTAATGGTAGGTACACTATTTGATTGCTCCTTGTGTTTCCAGCTCAATATTTGGTGCATGGTAGATATTCATACATACAGATTAATGTTCATACAGAGGAACTTTTTATTTTATGGGTGGTAAGAAATAAATAGAACTGAGCACCAGAGATCAAATACTGCTGGTCCATGAAAGGATTTGGCACTCGATGGGTATTTTCTGACCTACAAAGTGTTGTTTGTTTGAATTTCAATTAAGGCCAACCAATAAAACATGAGAGATTTTTACATAACAATCCAGACCTCCAGCTTCTTTAGAAAAAGCTCACATTCCTAATTCCCTCTCAGCCTGCTCTTTTATTTGGAGGATTCCATCTCCACTTCACTATTGTACTATTCCTTACTATATTACATGTGTGTGTACATTTGTATGTGAATATGTGTATCATATTTGTTTACAGGGATGTATGGTGAGGGAAGAATGAAAATTTTCAAATTCCCCATTGAAAGTTTGTCTCTATAATCTTAAAACAACCTAAATCCAACTGGAAATAATACTTTATTCCTTTTTTTTTTTTAATGATGTAGAATGCTAACAAAGATTTGCCTTCATTTAAAACATATAAAATATTGGAGTTCCCACTGTGGCTCAGTGGCAATGAACTCAACTAGTATCCATGAGGATGTGGGTTTGATCCCTGGCTCAGTGGGTTAAGGATCCTGCATAGCTGTGAGCTGTGGTGTAGGTCAAAGATGTGGCTTGTATCTGACATTGCTATGGCTGTGTGTAGGCCAGCAGCTGTAGCTCCAATTGGACCCCTGGCCTGGGAACTTCTGTATTCCACAGGTGCAGCCCTCAAAAGCCAAAAAATAAAAAATAAAATGTATAAAATATTGAGTTAACAATCTACATTTCCTTCAAGTTATCTTTTTGCATTTTTACAGTATGTTTCCTGCATTTCTCAAGTCAACTTGATAAATTGCCAGCTTCTCTTCTACTGTGAATATATATCCCCATCCAAAGTAAAATATATCTAAGTCTATCTGGTTTGGGTTGTTTTCCTCCCTTGTGATTATTTGAACTAACCCTTTTCATTTGGCTTGGTTTTATCATAGGAGATTAGAACACTTAAAAACATAAACTTGAATTAAAATTGTAGTATACCAAACTAAATCTATTCATGCTCTGTTTCAGCTATCTTTAAAAAGAAGAGGAAGCAAAGATTTGCCAAAATCTGAAAAAAAGGCTCAACAGACTCCCACAGAGGTATGTGGAAATAAAATTTCAGCTAGTACATCAGACATCTTTAAGTGTAGTAATAATAAGCTACATCTGTAAGTAGACATAACAACCAGATGTACTCATGTAAAACAGAGTTACCTTAATGCTTATCAGTTTGTAGCTGTAGATGTAGGCAGTATAAAGCACTCAGGATCTTTGCTTAGACAGTTAGCACTAACATTCATGTGATTATTGCTTCTGCATTATAATCACATAGCAAAATGTCATTAGCAGTCTGTGTGTTGCTATATTTCAGAACTGCACCCATGGTGCTAATCCTGTTCCCTCATAATTAATAAAGTCAATAGAATGGCTGTTCCTATGGTATCGAGAGAGTGTAGAAAAGAATGTGGTGGGAAAAATGGTGGAGGGGAGAGAGGAACTC
This sequence comes from Phacochoerus africanus, assembly GCF_016906955.1. Taxonomy (NCBI): domain Eukaryota; kingdom Metazoa; phylum Chordata; class Mammalia; order Artiodactyla; family Suidae; genus Phacochoerus; species Phacochoerus africanus. The sequence continues at coordinate 35,683,488 of NC_062545.1, forward strand.
GTCCTGGCTTTGCAGAATCCTCGAATGAAGTAATTCTCTACCAGTGACTGGGGAAGCAAAAGAAAGGAAATTAAGGAATAAAAGTAAAATATAAAACATGTCCTCAACAAGGGCTTATTAAGAACCTTATTAAGAAATGGAGTTTCCGTCATGGCACAGTGGAAACACATCTGATTAGGAACCATGAGGTTGCAGGTTTGATCCCTGACCCTGCTCAGTGGGTTAAGAATCTGGCATTGCCGTGAGCTGTGGTGTAGGTCACAGGTGTGGTTCGGATCCTGTGTTGCTGTGGCTGTGGCATAAGCTGGCAGCTGTAGCTCCAGTTTGACCCCTAGCTTGGGAACCTCCATTTGCTACGGGTGCAGCCCTAAAAAGCAAAAAGCAAAAAAAAAAGGGCCTTTGAAACACAGCCACAGTAAAGACTAGCTCTTCTTTTAGGGTGAGCAGAGATGTTGGTGGATGTCATAAAGGAGATTTTTAAGACAGAAGAGGAACTATTTGGGATGGATATGACATTATGGCTCACTAAAAACACTTGGCTAATTGCTGATTTTTAACTATAGTACAATAGCATATGTCTTTTTTAAAATTCTTACGAGATGTTTTCTTGTTCGATAATTTTAACGAAAGCAATGTTTAAATATTCAAAATTTGAAAAAGTTGGTCTCTCTTTTTTTGAAGCATAACATATTAAATGTTAATTTTCCTCTTTCTCTTTCTCCTTGCTCTTTCCTTGGCTAATTTTTCCCCGGGTGCTTGACATGAACATTTACAGGCCTGAGCGGTTCTAGAATCCCAGGCTCTCCCACCAAAAATATCTCCTTTTTGCCTATGGAGTTCCTGGCCCAGGGATCATATCCAAGCTTCAGTCTCAACCTAAGTTGCAGCTGTGGTAACGCTGGATCCTTAACCCACTGTGCCAGACCATGGATCCAGCCTGTGTCCCAGAGGTCCCAAGAGGCTGCTGATCCCTTTGTGCCACAAGGGGAACTCCTTTTTTTTTTTTTTTTTAAACTCATGTTTGTTTTATTCTTATACTTCCTGCTTTAAAGTTAATTATTTTCAACAACATTATCTAATCCAGGAATTCTTAACTGTTTGTTCCTGGCTCTGTGGACACCCACTCCACGTGCACATGGGTACTTTTCTGCAAGACCTATGCAGCTTTCATCTGTTTCTCAGTGTGACCTGAGGCATTATAGCAGTCAAGAAATGTTGCAATCCACTAGTTTTTACTTCATGAGCACAAACATCCTGGGAAATTTATAAGTATGCTGCTGTGGCCTTTGAAGTCCCTGATCTCATTTCCAACCCATTTATTATCAGAGGTATTTACCTGTCCTTTTTCAAAAACCCACCCCGAAGATTGATCAGGATGGTCCTGAATGGGAGATCACAAATCTGCAGATGATTCTCTTGCTCAGTCAAAGTTGAGGTCCATTGATTCACATATTTATGTTAAGGCAAGCATCCCATCCTGTTGTAATTCGTGTTTACAAGTTCATCTCCTGCACTTAGCCAGGGCATATTGTTAGCAGGAGCCATCTTACTCCACTTTGGGTCATTGGTGTCTAGTGTCTGGCACTTTGCAGCAGGACACCCGCTTTTGAACATTCCTGTGTCCCTTTTTTCTAGCTGAGTCACAGGACGTTACCAACGTGCTGCTGATTCTGACTCATACAAATGGCAATTTCATATGGTTCAACTTGCTGTTATGTGTACAGCTCTATATTTCGTTTTGTTCATTTGCTTCAGTTACTTGGACATGTTTCTTGCAAGTTCCTCCAGTGGCACAGTGACTTTCTATGCTGAGAATGGTATTGCATAGCAGTTAAGAACAGTAACTTCAGGACCAGGCTGCCTACATGGAAATCTCTGCTACATACCAGCTGCATGGCCTTAGACAAGTTATTTTTCCTTTCTATGCCTCTCTTTCCTCATCCTTAAAATGGGAATCGTAATGGAGAGTTGTTGTGCAGATGAAATGAGTTAATATATGTGATTTCTCAGAGTCCAATTCAATTGCTGGTGGTGACTAAGTTAGAGTCAGGCTCAGCTTACTTTTTTGGGCCCTTAATTTTTTTTTTTTTTTTTGGCTTTTTAGGGCCATACCCACAGCATATGGAGGTTCCCAATCAGAGGGGTCCAATTGGAGCTACAGCTGCTGGCTTACACCACAGCCATGGCGACATCAGATCCGAGCCATGTCTGCAACCTACACCACAGCTCATGATAACGCCAGATCCTTAACCCACTGAGGGAGGCCAGCGTTCAAGCCCAAAACCTCATGGTTCCTAGTCAGATTCGTTTCTGCTGCGCAAAGACAGGAATTTCAGGCCCTTTATTTTTGTGTTCTCCTTCCTCTTACATCATTTGTATCTTCTTAAGAATGAGTCTTTAACATACACAAAAATAAGAGACAACCTGCTTCACATTTCATAGCATTGTAATGTTTCTTGACTGGCATTCACTATGGAAAATAGGAGCAAGCATTTCTGCTCAGTTATGTATCACCCATACAACTTCTGATTTAAGGATTTCACATTGATAGATGGGCTTTCTGTGCCCAGTTACAAATGCTGCCTACAATAGTTAGGTTATAGGATGAGGGTGCAAGGCACATTGGCATACAGGATTCTTAAACTATTGGCATTGTGGAAACAATCATACTTGGTGTCTTGAAAAGATTTCTCTTTTGATAAATAAAATAATTATCATGCCCATTATTCTCCTTCTCTAATGATGACTTTGTTACATGCAATATATGTACAACTCTTTAAATACTTGTTAGGTTTTCATTTCCTTGGGCAGGAGAACTTACGCAGACACCAGTCAGATATCCTCCTCTGCTGTATTTGCTTTACATACTCCAGTGAAGTGTTATTCTCTTCCACTCTGGGACTTATATCACATCCACTGCTGTTTTGATTAGATTCAAAGTGCAGTATTATGCCAACTTATTTTTTTTTTTACTAGCAAATAAAGGCCTTGCCTTGTAAGCAAGGACATCAACAGTACATGCAGCCCAATCTCACCTACTCTTACTCCCCAACAGAGCCTAGCCTGTGGAAAAGCATCTTCGATATGCATATTGTTGGTCCCTTTTCTAGTCAAATGTTATTTCTAATTCTTGGCTTCCATGACCTTTGACTCTCCTGCTCCCTGCTCAAATTTTAACCAGATAAGAGTCTATCTCCCTTTCATTTCTTCTCCTGCTTGATTGCCTCTGAAGCCATCACAGTAGCTTTAGGTGTCACCTCCCGGCATCTCATTCGCGTGTTCTCCTCTCTGGGCCAGAGCCGTAATCTTGGACCTGAGATTCCACATACCTGTTGACAGGTGTTTCCACTGAGTATGTCCCCACTGACATACCTAAGAGGCATCATTTAATATAGTTAAACCCATATTCTTCCCATAAAACCTGATCCTCATTGTTCAGTCACTCTGCTTGCTATTGGCAACACAATCCGTCCAGACATCTAAGCTCAAAACATCAGGGTTATCTTTGACTCTTCTGCTGATGTGATATTAAACATCCTCACTGACTTAGCTGGGGGCCCCAACACAGAGTCACTTGCTTCTCTCTCCCCTTGTGAACTAGATTCACACATCAAATGTTTCTGTGACATAGATTTTTTTTTTTTCTCTCATTTTTTTTGTGTTTGTTTGTTTTGGCCATACCCATGGCCAGGGAAGTTCCCAGGCCATGCTACAGCAGTAAGCTGAGCCACTGTAGGAACACCACCAGCTCCTTAAACCACTGTGCCACCTGGGAACTCCCATAGATTCTCTTTTTTTAATTGAAGTATTGTAGATATACCATGTAGTGTTAATTTCTACTGTATAGAAAAGTGATTCACATTTTTTTAAATATTCTTTCCCATTACGGCTTATCCCAGGATATTGAATATAGTTCCCTTTGCTGTACAATAGAACCTTGTTTATCCATTTTATATGTAACAGTTTTCATCTGCTAACCTCAAACTCCCACTCCATCTCTCTCCCACTGCTCCTCCCCCTTGGCAACCACAAGTCTGGTCTCTTCAATGTAATATATATTCTTATCCTTCTCTCTTACCCATGCTCCTGTGGTTCTCTCATCTCTCTGTGATTCTCTCCTTTCTTCTAAATCCCTTCTAGAGGAAAGCATACAAGCCACCACATCTGATTTTGTTATTTTACTTCAATGTCCAGAGGCAACACATGCAATGGAAAAATCAGTTTGAATACAGATGTGCTCTGTCACTTACCTGCTTATGCTCCCACCATGTCAGTAAACCTCTCTGAAGCTCAGCTGCCTGAGCTGCAAATTAGACATAGTATATTACCTTCCTTGTGGGGCTGCTGTGAGGATATAATGATAAAAGGAATGTGATATCCAGGCTCTACACACTCTGCAGCTCTCAAACATTTCACGCTAATCCTCATTAGTGGATGGGAGGAGAGGAGCCCCATGCCCTGCTCTCCATCTCTTCCATCTCAAAGGCTCTGGGCCATATTTATTGAGCATCTCTGGCAGAAGCTCATTATCGTCCTCACCTTTACCATCAGTGGCTGCTACTTCTTTATCAGAATTCACCCCAAGGGGTTCCCACTGTGGTGCAATGGGTTAAGATTCCAACTGCAACAGCTGAGGTCGCTGCTGAAGTACTGCTTCAACATCTGGCCTGTCACAGTGGGTTAAGGATCTGGTGTTGCTGCAGTTGTAGTGTAGGAAGCAGCTGTGGCTCAAATTCAGTCCCTGGCTGGGGAATTTCCGTATGCTGTGGATGCAGCCATAAAAAAATAAATTAAAATAAAGTAAAATTAGAAAAATATTTTAAAAATAAAGAATTAATTTTAAACACAGCTGACTCAGTACTAGGAAAGAAAGGCATTTTTATTTCCTTTTTTTTATCGCCATACCCACAGCACATGGAAACTCCCTGGCCAGGGATGGAACCTGTGCCATAGCAGCAACCCGAGCCACAGCAGTGGCAACACTGGATCCTCAACCTGCTGTGCCACCACGGAACTCTTATGCCCATTTTTAAAAGCGAGGGGAATTCCCATTGTGGCTCAGCGGTAATGAACCTGACTGGTATCTGTGAGGACTCAGGTTCAATCCCTGACCTTGCTCAGTGGGTTAAGGATCTGGTGTTGCTATGGCTGTTGTATAGGCTGGCAGCTGCAGCTCCAATTTGACCCCTACCCTGGGAATTTCCATATGCTGTGAGAGTGACCCTAAAAAAACAAAAAAATAAATAAAAATAAAAATAACAAAAATGAGGAAACAAAATACAACAGAAATTACATGATATGCCCAAAGTGCATACTTAAAAGAGGACTGGGGAAATATGTCCTTGGACATGGCTTTTTTTTTTTTTTTTTTTGCTTTTTAGGGCTGCACCCATGGCATATGGAAGTTCCCAGGATAGGGGCTGAATTGGAGCTGCAGCTGCCAGCCTATACCACAGCCACAGCAATACCAGATCCCCAATCCACTGAGTATGGCCAGGGATCGAACCTGCATCCTCATGGATATTAGTTGGGTTTGTTATCCCTGAACCACAGTGGGAACTCCAGTAATGTGTTTTTATTTTAGCTTTCAGAGCCATTTTTCTGTTTGTTGTTTTCCACTTAGTTAATGATTCGAGTTTGAAGGTTGTCCTAAGAAGGTGTGAGAAGAGCTTCAGGGTCTACTCCATCATCCTTCTACCTAGCAGAACCAGTTCTACCCCCATTTCAGACTGATGGGAGTACATCCAATTTTAAAATTGACCTAGATGGAACATCTACTAGTTTCTTCTTGGATGGGCCATTCCAGTGTTCATCTTTCCTTACTTTAAAGGCCTTTAAAAACAATTCTCCCTTGAATGAAGATGAAGGACAGAGTATGGCAGAGTCATCATAAGTCTAACTAAGCCTTAGTGTCAGAACTGAATTCAAATTTCACCTTTGTCCTTTGTCATATATTAGCTGTATAACCTTGAACAAGTTATTAAACATCTTTAAACCAGATATTTTAATATCTACTCATAAGTTTACTCTGCACATTAAACTATGTCATATGTGAAAGAACTTTACAGAATCTGGCTGAAAGTCAGAGCTCAATAAATAGCAGTGAGTGCACATTAACCATGTGCTCCTTCCAGAAGAGAGATTTCATGTTTACTACAATCAGGGGAATTCGAACCATGTGGAAAACAAAACAAATAAAAAGAACATTGTTGTAAATAACAGCCAAACAGTTGTGTGCAGTTAGAACATATCATAATCTCTGAATAGTGATGACCATGATTTTTCTCTTTTTATATTCTTTTCTCTGTTTGTTTCTAGGATGTAATATTGCCCTAATCTTTTATTTGCCAGCGTTAAATGATTTGAAGAAAATGTACAGCATCTACTCCTCTCTCTGTGTTTCTCCCTCTCTCTGTGTCTCATTAAATCTTAATTATAAGAAACAGGAATTATTTTTGCAGGTGTCCTTTTTTGGTTGTTTTCCTGATTTACGTAAAAATAATCTCCCATCTTTTCCCTTTCTTTTTCCCAAACGAGGAGGACAATGAAGATTTGAAATGCCAGCTGCAGTTTGTGAAGGAAGAAGCTGCTTTGATGAGAAAGAAAATGGCCAAGATTGATAAAGAAAAAGACAGATTCGAACACGAGCTCCAGAAGTACAGATCCTTTTACGGGGATCTAGACAGTCCTTTACCCAAAGGAGAAGCAGGGGGACCGCCCAGCACCAGGGAGGCTGAGCTCAAGCTACGGCTGAGGCTGGTGGAGGAAGAAGCCAACATCCTGGGCAGAAAAATCGTCGAACTGGAGGTGGAGAACAGAGGCTTGAAGGCAGAGCTGGACGACCTGAGGGGCGATGACTTCAATGGCTCGGCCAACCCTCTCATGAGGGAGCAGAGCGAATCACTCTCGGAGCTGCGGCAGCACCTGCAGCTGGTGGAAGACGAGACGGAGTTGTTGCGGAGGAACGTGGCAGACCTGGAGGAGCAGAACAAGCGCATCACCGCGGAGCTCAACAAGTACAAGTACAAGTCCGGCAGCCACGAGAGCTCACGGCACCATGACAACGCCAAGACTGAGGCCCTACAGGAGGAGCTGAAGGCTGCGCGCCTGCAGATCAACGAGCTCAGTGGCAAGGTCATGCAGCTGCAGTATGAGAACCGTGTGCTTATGTCCAACATGCAGCGCTACGACCTGGCCTCACACCTGGGCATCCGCGGCAGCCCCCGCGACAGTGACGCCGAAAGTGACGCGGGCAAGAAGGAGAGCGATGATGACTCCCGGCCACCACACCGCAAGCGCGAAGGGCCCATAGGCGGCGAGAGCGACTCGGAGGAGGTGCGCAACATCCGCTGCCTCACGCCCACTCGCTCCTTCTACCCAGCGCCGGGGCCCTGGCCCAAGAGCTTCTCAGACCGGCAGCAGATGAAGGACATACGCTCAGAGGCCGAGCGCCTGGGCAAGACCATCGACCGGCTCATCGCTGACACCAGCACCATCATCACCGAGGCACGCATCTACGTGGCCAACGGGGACCTGTTCGGACTGATGGACGAGGAGGATGATGGCAGCCGCATCCGCGAGCACGAGCTGCTCTACCGCATCAACGCTCAGATGAAGGCCTTTCGCAAGGAGCTGCAGACCTTCATCGACCGCCTGGAGGTGCCCAAGTCCGCGGACGACCAGGGCGCCGAGGAGCCCATATCCGTGAGTCAGGTACAGTTCTGCCTATTGCGAGCCACGGCGATGGCGAGGCTGGTCCATGGAGCCGCGGTCCCAGGTGGGGCGACTCCACGCACCGACCTCCACGCCCCGCTTTAGGGAAGTCCCAGCTCAGAGCCTCTCTGGGCTTGGAAGCCCCACAGCGCACTTGTTCTTTCACACTGTCCTTCTTCAGGCCTGAGGTTTTCGTAAGTCAGTTACTTAGTAGTAACTCTTCATCCTCTGTTTTGTTTCAAAGGGAAATTTAACCCCCACTTCGTTTTTGTGTAAAGAGGAAAGGACTAAGATAGATATTATTGAAGGTTAGCATTTGCAGTATTAACTCTACTGATTCTAACAGATTGAGCTGCAAGAAGATCCCGAATAGAAATGTTCAATCTCTAATCTGTGGTTTTCGAGCCAAGATTCAAATAATTTGTAAATCAGTAAATGATCAGGGTTGATGCATAGCTATTGGCAAAAATGTGGAAACCAGCGGTAAAGAGAGATCATACTGTGTCTGGAGCCCTACCAAGAGAAGCAAATAGCAGCCGCTGCTGTATCATAAGTTGAAGTAACGTGATCTTTATTTCTAAAGGATATCACTGTCAGCTCTGTAGCGGAGAATCTCAGGACTGGGGAGGAAGTGTTATACTTTAGCTTTAAGGCAACACTAATTCCAAGAAATAGTAATAACTATTCCCGAACAGGGAAAACCAGCATTTTTCCTTCATCCTAATTTGTAGAGGCACACCTGATGAATTGGACTGATCTCTTCTAGCCAGGTATGGTGACCAAAGACCACTGCACTCTGTCAGAGTTAACCACATAAGAGAGCTTATAAAACCAGCAGGCAGTGCTCCCCCTCTGGCAAGCCTGGTTATCTTGTATCCATTGAGAACCCACAGAAGTACAACAGGTTGCATGGCTTTTAAGACACGCAAGAGGTTTAAATTTAGAAATCAGTTTATACACAGAAGCATGACATTGGATTAACTGACTATTAGGCACAACTAGAAAAATTGCCACTCTATCGCTTATTTATCTTGCATGCTGCTTTGCTTTGCTCTTATAAAGTTTTGTGATAAAACGTGTTGAATTTTGAAATGTTAAAGATCTCTTTCTCTGTGTTTTATATCAGATAATTGTTTTTTAGTTTCCTGACTGAAGATTTTTGAAAACCTTGTGCATGTGGTTTTTCAATTTTGCCCTCAGGGGAAGAAATCAAAATCAGAGTGAGAGAAAGTATTGTGTATAGTAGTAGCCTTCAGATCTTGTAAATATATGTTGGGGAGGGTTCTTTATCTTAAATTGAATGAATGCTGAGGTTAGTTGATATAAATTTAAGTTTTAAAAATTATTATTAATTAATTCTTCTCTTTGTCTTTGCATTTACCTTCCCAGATGTTCCAGCCTATCATTTTACTTATTCTCATTCTTGTATTATTTTCATCACTTTCTTACACAACGATATTTAAACTCGTCTTCCTTTTTACACTGTTTTTTGTACTGTAAATCTTTCATCATTTACCATTCATTGTAGTATTTCAGTTTGTTTGTTTTGTTCACCCTTCAAGACAAGAAGTAAAAGAAGTATAATTTCTGTAGTAACCAATGCTATAAAAACACTGAAGACTGCTTATTTCTTTAAAAAGACACATCTTACCCCTACCGAATTCAATAAGAAGCCCAAGCGTTAAAGATTTCAGGTAAGGGAGTAAGTATGACTTCTCTTTTTATAAATCATTTTAGCTTTTCCCTCTTTCTTTTATATCTTGATTTCTCCTGTTCTTGATAAGGAGAAGAATGACTGTAAAAATTGCCTAAGTCTCTCAATTATTTCTCAGTAGTTGACTAATATGGTCTTTCAAAAGCTGGACATTCACAAGTTGATCACGTTTTAGAAAATAATATAGATTTAAAAGTATCTTTGCTGAGTTGCATCAGACTAACAAGGTAATTTTTATATCCAGTAATTATCAATGAAAATTATGGTGAACAAATGAAATGTGACCATCATGGAACCTGAACAATTTATTGCTGTGCTGATGGCAGTCTATCCAAACAGATGTGTTTGGAAGCATGAGAGTGGGTTAGGCCTTAGTTCACTGAGAAATTAATTATCCTTATCCTACTGTATTTGACTAGCTTCGACCATTCCAACCAAACTAGCATTTCTGCATTTAGCTATTATACTTTTTTTTTTTTGTCTTTTTGCCATTTCTTGTGCCACTCCCGCGGCATATGGAAGTTCCCAGACTAGGGGTCAAATCAGAGCTGTAGCTGCCAGCCTACACCAGAGCCGCAGCAATGTGGGATCCGAGCCACTTTTGCAACCTACACCACAGCTCATGGCAACGCCAGATCCTTAACCCACAGAGCGAGGCCAGGGATCGAACCTGAATCCTCGTGGACACTATTTGGCTTTGTTACCCGCTGAGCTACAACAGAAATCCCCCCCTTTTTGGGAAATAATTTTGAGTGGGGAAAAAAACAGTCATTCTTTAGAACTTCATTAAATCACAGTCTGAAACCAGTAGCATAGTTCCAGTGGGAGTTGCTCTCTAGACATAAACTTACTTTGGTGACCTTCAGCATTGCTCTTTTTCCTTCTACTTAAAGTGACCTGGATAGGTTGCATGTACCCAAAAGGCCCTATTCTGTCCATCTCTTTGGCAGTTTTGGACTGTACCAATGCCACCAAGATTTAGAAATACTAGCACTCAGAGTTCCTGTCGTGGCGCAGTGGTTAATGAATCCGCGTAGGCACTATGAAGTTGGTTGCTCAGTGGGTTGACGATCCAGCGTTGCCGTGAGCTGTGGTGTAGGTTGCAGACGTGGCTCGGATCCTGCGTTGCTGTGGCTCTGGCGTAGGCTGGCAGCTACAGCTCCGATTGGACCCCTAGCCTGGGAACCTCCATATGCCGCGGAAGCGGCCCAAAGAAATAGCAAAAAGACAAAAAAACCAAAAACAAACAAACAAACAAAAAAAACCAGAAAGAAAATAAAAAAAGAATCACTGCATACTTTCAGCTTTTCATCTTATATATTCAAAAGGCTAGAGAGAACGTCATGATTTAAAAAATGAGTGAAATAACGTAAAGGCTATATTTAATCAATTATTTAAGCGTTTAATCAATTATTTAAGTGTCACTTAAAATTTTTTTCATCTTAGGGAAAGCAACCACCTTAAAAATGAAAATTTTTCTGTTAGACCCTCGATCAGCCTCCAGACCACTATCTCAGTGGAACCATTTGAGGCAGGAGAACTGGAACAAAAAGTAAATGTTTGAGGGCTGGAATTTATCTGAAACTTACTGACTTTGGAGCCAGATAGAGCCAGTTAAGCAATGATTCTCAGCTAACTGCGGAGCATTTGGTAGTTTCTGGAGGTGTTGTGGGTTGTCACAATAGAGCAGGAAGCCCTGTTGGCATTTAGAGGAAAGGGGTCAGAATTTCAAATAGTTGTTGTGCCCAAATTGCTAATATTGTCCCTGTGGGGAGGCATGGCATCCAGTGCACCTGTTCACTTCAGAAGTAGCAGGGGTATTCAGGACCCTGAGTAGCTTTAAAAACTGGCTTTACATTTGAAATGTTCTGTGTACCGCGAGAAGAATCAAGAACTAAATATCTAGATCAGTGGTTTCCTAGCTGCACATCAGAATTCCTGGAAGGTTTTTAGAATTGAGACCCTACTTCACACTAATTGTAACTGAATGTATGAACCCAGGGATTTATATATGTATTTTTAAAACTTCCAAGAAGCACTTCTTTACATGTTTGAATTATTTAAATTTGAAAATACAGCCTTGGAGTTCCCATCATGGCTCAGTGGTTAGCAAATCCGACTAGGAACCATGAGGTTTCAGGTTCAATCCCTGGCCTTGCTCAGTGGGTTAAGGATCCGGTGTTGCCGTGAGCTGTGGTGTAGGTTGCAGATGAGGCTCGGATCCTGCGTTGCTGTGGCTCTGGTGTAGGCCGGTGGCTACAGCTACGATTTGATCCCTAGCCTGGGAACCTCCATATGCCACGGGAGCAGCCCTAGAAAAGGCAAAAAGACAAAAGAAAAAAAGAAAATACAGCCTCCACCAAGGTTACAGTAAACTCTGTGATGCTAGCTATATAGAATTATCGTTTATCATGGTTTTAGTAGACCTCAAAGTTCCAGGCATTCGATGGTTATCCATATCTAGAGCATTTCCACCTTTGTCATATGGCCTTTGCCAGAAGACCTCTAATGACAAAGCAGTTCTATTTTTTCCACACCAGGGATAGTGTTAGAAAACTCCCCTTTCATTCAAACAGGTTTTTGAAACAAACAACATCAGAGAAGACAAATAGGAACCATATATGACAGCAAGGAGACCCACGATGAGCATCATGTGTGTGCAGGGCCACCCACACACCTGAAGATACAGGCACATGTAAATGCTGAATTAAAGCCTCAAGAGGATCCCCCCACACCCCCCCCCAAGAAATCACCACTTTGTCTTTAAACAGTTATCTCTGCCACAAAGCTTTCCCCCCTGTGATCCATAGAGAGGAGGATATGGTGTCCCGCAAATCCACCAGGAATGAGGGATGCCAGCTGACTCTACCTTCCAGACCTGGATGAAAGAGGGTAGATAAAGAGATTTGAAAGAGGAGCAAAAAGATAGAACATGGACCCTTTTCCTAACAAACATTTTGAAGTGTCAGCTCGGTTAGGTACAGAGGAAATTGAAGTTGAGTTTCTACTTTTTTACAGCTTTCAATTGATTGATTGACTAGAACACACATGTAAACAGCTAACTCTAACACTGTACTCTCATTGACATGCCAAAAAAAAAAAGGCTTGCGGTTGCAATTTATTGTTTATTTGGTACCTGAGAGCATGTTCAATTTCCCTAAAAAAAACCACAATAAAAGCCCTAGGCGTTCTTGGGTAGAATGACACCATAAATAAATGTAGAGGGAATGATATACCTCAAGGATATCTCGTGACCTGAACAGAAAAGGAGAAGCTAAGCAAGGAAAATCCAGGCTAAGCAAAACACCAGCCTTGTCCTTAAATCTCTTGTTAGAAACTAAAGTCATCCTGGCAGCAGGGGTATTAATCTTACCTATGGACTCCTAAGGCGTTGACTTTATAGAAGAATTTCATGAGAATTATAAACTCCATCCAGGCTCTCCATATATGGAACACCAGTAAAATAGTGGTGAGGGGAGACAGGACTGACTTGGCGACTCTTTCCAACTCTGCCCTACCCACCACCTAGCCAACTTCCCAGTTTGTGCCTGTGTGTATGCACACAACCTCTATACACTCTGGTGTACGGGTGTACAATGAGAAATGCATCCACTCTCAGGGAATTGACCTGCCTCTATTTCAGGGGACTGCTGGGGGCCGGTAGTTGGAAGGTGGTCTCAGCAAGCTGCCAGCGAGCACAAGATGACCTTGTCCTTTGCCTTCTTCTTCTTGGAACTTCAGGCTGGTCTATGGATACCCAGGATCTAGGGTGCATCTCTCCCTTACATCACAGGACATAAACATGGGAAGAAGGATTTCCCGTCGTGGCTCAGTGGTTAACGAATCTGACTAGGAACCATGAGGTTGCAGGTTCAATCTCTGGCCTCGCTCAGTGGGTTGAGGATCTGGTGTTGCTGTGAGCTGTGATGTAGGTTGCAGACGCGGCTTGGATCCCACCTTGCTGTGGTTCTGGTGTAGGCTGGAGGCTATAGCTCCAATTCTACCCCTAGCCTGGGAACCTACATATGCCGCAGGAGCGGCCCAAGAAATGGCAAAAAGACACACAAAAACGGGGGGGGGGGGGAGAAGTTAACAAAGATGGAGCCCAAGACCTCAGAAAGAGAGTCCCCTGTATCTTTTTCCCCTCCCCTTTGATCCCAGGCTGTTTTGTTCATGAAGAAAACAAAATCCTCCAATTACTGAGCCAAGGAATCTTCTCCCCTTTGCACCTTTGAAACTGTGCTATTTAAGCATCCTGCTAAAAATATATTCAACTAAACCTTATTGTGGAAAATTCCTTTGCATGCACATTCTTGGATATGGGAAGGAGGGTCTTTGGTAATTTGGCCTAGATTTAAGCAATAAAGAATTCAATTGGCTATTTTTAAGCATAATAGGCTCAAACTCATAGAACAAAAGAAAATTCATTGCTAAGCCTGGAATGTATTGGCCTGCATTCCTCAGCCTTCACTTCAGTCTGTGTGGTATCGGGAAGAGGGTTAGTTCTTCAGCTGCCAGTGAGGTTTGGAATGTCAGTTGGGTAGCTAAGCCTTAACTCCAAATATTCATGTGATGTTAAGCTATATTCTTATAGAACTATAGCCCCCTTTCATCTGGTAATATTCGCATTTTGGATCAGATGCCCTCATTGAGTTTAAGTAATAAAGAGAAAGTGGTAGAGGATAATTCCTGCATCCTTCCAATAACACTTGCTGTGTGAAGCTAGTTCTAAAAGAGAAACACCCAGGCTTTTTTGTTCACGGAGAAAACAAAATCCTCATCTGATAATATCAGGAAGTGGGAAAACAACGCTTTGGGGAACCACTTTGGCATACTGTTACAACCTTGCTTAATCAGAAGAAAGGAACAGCAAGGGCAATATTCACCTCTTAAAAATAAGGAGAAACTTCAGAAAAAAACTCCACCTTTCACTGCCCAGTGTTAAGCCAAACCGTGTTATTCCAAGGAACCCCATCTTATCTTACACCTCAGATGTTTATGTTTAATAAACTTAAATGTATTGACATTTCCTGATTATCCTATTTCATTGTCACCATTATAAAAGTTTTTTAGTTCATAGTTGTATGAGTTTTCCTATAGCTAGATAGGGTACCATTAAAATCCAACATCCGAAAATAAAATTGTAAGATTTTTTGAATTCATAAAATTTTCTATGATAGAAGAGTATATAATCAATGCTGTTTAGCAGTTTTTCAGCCTTTCAAAAAAATTTATGTAACTTTCTTGACTTATGGATTAGAATGTTTCTTTACATGTTATTTAAACCAAAATTCCAGTTTAGGGTATTTCAAGCTCAGTTCACAATATTTTGCTTTTGCTTTGATTATTTTTCTTTTAAATTATCAGTACATTTTTAGATACATTAAATAAATAATTTAAAATTTTATCCTGTACCAAAATAAATATTAAATAAATAGTATGTTGGATTGGAGGATTATACTAATTTAGAAACTAGAGCCTTTCAGAAAAGTTTAGAAGACTTAATCATTTTGCTAAATGGCAAAAGACCCTGAAGTATTCAGGAATGATGCAACTATTTCAGGAGCTTTATTATACTACTCCAGAGATGGAGCTCTGGAAATTATTGATTCTGGAAAAGTGTACTTTGCATGCTTTTTTTTTTTTTTTTTTGGCTTTTTAGGGCCACACTTGTGGCATGTGGAATTTTCCAAGCTAGGGTGGAATCAGAGCTTTAGCCACCACCCTATGCCGCAGCCACAGCAACTTGGGACCCCGGCAACGCTGGATCCTTAACCCACTAAGTGAGGCCAGGGATCGAACCTTCATCCTCATGGATAGCAGTCAGGCTCATTTTTCCTGAGCCCCAGTGGAACTCCCTACGTATTTATTTTCTGTAGTCTCTTCTGAGTGTTTCGAGTTGGGCTGCTTATATAATCTGTGTTAACGAACACAATGCATAAGTGACCATTCAAGGCTGATAAAAAACATTTGTTATTTTCTGAGCTCGTATATTGTATATTGATACACATAATGTATCTTTGAAGTCAGCAAGTCAGCTCTTTGAGTTCACTTCAAAAGTTCCTGCCTCACCTTCTGTGTTTGAAAATTTAAAGTGTGTCTGCTTGCCTCAAATGACTTAGTAAGGGAAGAGAATTTAAGAGCTTAAAAACATAATGCCTTAGGAGTTCCCATTGTGGCGCAGTGGTTAAGGAATCCAAGTGGGAACCATGAGGTTGCGGGTTCTATCCCTGCCCTTGCTCAGTGGGTTAAGGATCCAGCGTTGCCGTGAGCTGTGGTGTAGGTCGCAGACGTGGCTCAGATCCTGAGTTGCTGTGGCTCTGGTGTAGGCCGGTGGCTACAGCTCCGATTTGATCCCTAGCCTGGGAACTTCCATATGCGTGGGAGCGGCCCAAGAAATGGCAAAAAGACAAACAAACAAACAGTAAAAACCAGAATGTCTTACAGCATCTTTTATTTCTTAAAGTCAGAAAACTCAGTTTAGCATCTAGTTTGTAATCCCATTTCTTTCTCATGAACATGTGCAATTTTGCACAATCCATTCCCTCTGTCATCCTCTTTGTATTAACTCCTGGACAGATAAAATGGACTTAGACTATTTAAATAGACATCCTCTGTGTTGGCCTGAATCAATTATTTAGAACTTTAGAGGGAGAGTTTAACATGAGCCAGCAAAATTGATTTATTCTGAATTTTTGGAAACTGAGCTCTTTACCTAAAAGGACATGTGTATCTGCTGGAAGGACTTAGCATTATTCTAATTGCTTAGACTCCATGTAGTAGAAAAAACCACAAGAAAGCAGCCAAAGGAGGTAGTTGAATGGAAATGAGGCTCCCCCCGGAACTGGACTTCCAAGTGTTGGAGTGAGAAAGCTCTCCAAGAAGAGAAGCTCAAGCCTTTAGTCATGCTTCTCACTTCCAAGGGAATGTGATTTATTCCTCAGTAGCTGTTTGTTTGAAATACTGATATTTGTAGACAGTAGATGGATTAAAAATTGCAGGGTGGATGCAAAATGGTTGGAAAAGAAAGAATGAAGTCAAAGGAATCTCACTGTGCAAAATATTTCGATGGCAACCACAACAAAAGAATACAGTGTAAGGGCCAGGCACAGCCATCAAGGCACTGTGTTTGAGAGACCCTGGTGTGCAGAGTGGGCCCAGCTGACTCTGCGGAAGTCCTCTGATCCAAGTGGACCCAAAGGTACACTGATGTGTGACTGTGGCCCTCCCTTTCTGTACCCTCATCTCCAGATCGTAGCCTTCTTATATCATGATGCCAGGTTTCTTTGCACCTGGGCACCAAGACCTCTCACATTAGCCCCTCAAAATCTAGCACCCACTCATACGGGTCCTCTTTCTGGTCTTCCCTCTCTCTCCCAGCTGCATGGCCTCTGAGTGAAAGAGATACCTTTTCCTTTAGATAGGTTTTTATGACAGCGATTGAGTTACCTAATTTTGATTGGTGGTTCTTTAGAGTTTCTGTTTCCTTGTTACAGTGCTCTGTATGTCTATCAATAGTCTTTCTTAATGCATTTAGGATTTGTATTACCTCCTTTTTGAATGAGGGGTCTAGTAGACTGGAGAGGTCTGTTTCATGGTTCTTTCAGGGGATTTTTCTTGTTCTTTCAGTTGGGAGTAGCTGTACTCCTTTTCTGTGCAGAGTTGTGACTAGCTGGTAATTGCTTCCTCTGTCAATGGCATTTTGTTACTCAGTTACTAAAACTACAATACTGTCACCCATTGGTGACAAATCTAACATTTCTGGTAGAAAATAGAGGTTGGTTGGCAATGCCCTGGGACAGGGCAGGGCAGAGAGAATAGGGATTAATTCCTGCATCCTTCAAATAATATTTGCTAAATGGCCTCTCTTAGCCCTCTTTACTGCAGGAACTTGCTAACAGAAGTGACCCAAAGTGGCCCTCTTGTGGTGGACAGGGACTCCCAAGGCCCTTTTCTTGAATGAAATGAGAAGTAGCCCTAGAACAGCCCCTGTATTATTTAGCTTTTGTTGTCATTATTATCATCATCTCCAAAGTCACAAATCTGGAAATAATTCAGTGAAATGCTAAAAACAAATTTGAACACCATAATCAAGATCTGTCTCTAGTCTTAAATAGCCCACATTTCTAAAATTTTTTGCTTTGTTTTTTCAGAATATAAACCAGTACTTTAAAAAATAAAACAAAACAGAGAGTTTGAAACTGTTTCTTTTGAATATTTCTATCATCTGGAAATGCCTGTATGTAAGCCCCATGACAGAGCTAGCTGCTTGGCTAAAAAAATCTGTTGACATGTCAGCAACCCTCAGAATAGAAGAGAGAGCCAGCATCCCATGATTCTAGGGGGAAAACATCCAGCACTGGGAAAAGAGCACATTAGCTGAAATACCACAATCTAAATATGTAACTTCCATGGATAGTAAATGCTCTGTGTGTGACTCTCATGATTTTTATAACACCAAAAAGATTCTAGTAAGTATCAACATTATATTTCTTGTACTAACACAGAATGTGAACTCTGTCATTCTAGAACTCTGATTTGACAGAATCAACTGTGGAACTTTATAAAAAATTAAGAAACCTGGGCCTTAGCACAGGATGGTCCAATTTAGAAGGTCTGGTACAAAGTTCCAGCTTTAGTAAATTTTTTTTTATGGCTGCTCCTGCAGCATATGGAAGTTCCTGGGCCAGGGATCCAGCCTCCTTCTACCCAGTGACCTGAGCCGCAGCAGTCAGATTCTTAACCCACTGTACCACAGTGGGAACTTCCAGCTTTAATTTTTAAAATAACTATTTGAGTGATTGCAGTGTAAGCCAAGGTCTGAGAGCACCAAATGGTCATCCACTTGGTAGAATGTTCTCCATATTTGTTTGTAAATTTGTCTTCATCTGGCCCAGAGTTGGTGCTCACAAATATTCGTCAAGTGGAGTGTTAATTTGAATGCCCAAGACCTCTCCCGAAGGATGGAAGATTATTTAAGATTCAAGAGAGTTCTGCTAAGCAACTGAGATGTATCATAGAGCACTTTGAAAATTTGCTAAGGGCAGACATTATTCTAGAAGGAAGCATTAGTTAAATTTGTCACCTATAATAGCTTCTAAATTTTAACACGCTATAAGAATGAATTCAGGAGTTACCTTCGTGGCAACTAGCATCCATGAGGACGCAGGTTCAGTCCCTAGCCTTGCTCAGTGGGTTAAGGATCCGGCATTACCGTGAGCGGTGGTGTAGGTTGCAGATGCGGCTCGGATCTGATATTGCTGTGGCTGTGGTATAGGCCAGCAGCTACAGCTCTGATTAAACCCCTAGCCTGGGAACTTACATATGCTGCAGGTGTGGCCCTAAAAAGACCAAAAAAAAAAAAAAAAGATTTCAGTTTTTCAAAGTCATCTCTTTTCCATTTTTTTCCCATTTCCTTTACGATAAAAATAGAAATACAATACCCTTTTAATTGGTAAATATGTTTAAAGAGTAAAGGAAAAAGAGGCTGAAAAATTATACAAGCAAGAAATCAGAATCCACCCGGTCTCATACACAGCCAGGTTACCATAGCATAAAGAGATTCAATAAATAAATGCTTTGTGGTGCTTCAAGATAATCCTTCAGACAGAAAACTTGTAAATTAGAGGAGTACCCGTGTACTAAAGGCAAAGTTGGTGCATTTATCCCCAGATTTTTTTCCATCACTAAGTTAAAATTGTTTTGCCTTTGTATTCTGACCAAGCGCTTACGCTATTGAGGCGTACAAGCTTCTTTAGATAAATAGCCATCGAGATAAATACTTTGTTACATGAGTCCTATGATATACTTGGAAGAGGAAGTATTCTCTCCTTTACTTGGACTTAGAAGAAACCTAAATTTAAGATTTGATAAAGCCAGAAATCAACAGCTCATGCCCCCAGTTCTACCATCCCTGAGTTCTGTTCCCTTCCCTGAGTTCCTTGGAATTTTAAACATCAAGGCTCTCCCCCAGAAAGTAGAAGCCCTGGATTCTCTTCCTGGCATTGCTAATAAGTGGCTTTATGACCTTGAGCAAATGACTTCACATCAAGGCCTCTTTCCTCAACTGTAAAATGAGAAGCTGGACCAAACGATTTCAGGGGTTCTTTATGGCTATAAAATTCTTTAAGCCTGACAACATCTGCTGGTGGCATTTATGTACTCAGTATTCCTCCTTCCCCCTTTCCAAAATGTTTTTGTCTGTGGCTTAATATCATCATTTATATAGACTTTTTAAAATTTTCCAGCATTTTCCTTTTTTGTTTCCTGAGAGCAGCTCATGTTTCTACATGTATTTTACATTAAGTAGAATGTGCATTTGTTACACATTTTGTTATATGTTGAAATAGGATTAATATGACATCAGATATTAATGATGCTTTTAAATTCTCTTCAATATATAGAGCAATAGTTTGAGTCAGTTTCATATTTGAAGGTTTAAATACTTAAAGAGGTTAAATGTAACCTGGATTACTGGATTATTCAACAAATTGCATTTTCTTCCATAAGGTTTTCAGCCGTTGTGACACCTGCTTAAAAATATCAGGAACTTCAAGACTTCTGAATATCACTGTAGAGATAGTATCTTTTAAATCGGCATCAATCTTTAAAATCCATGCATTTTATGTACATAATAGTAGAAACTTTTTTTTTCTTTTTGCCTTTTCTAGGGCCGCTCCCATGGTGTGTGGAGGTTCCCAGGCTAGGGGTCTAATCCGAGTTATAGCCACCAGCTTACACCACAGCCACAGCAACACGGGATCTGAGCCGCGTCTGCAACTTACACCACAACTCACGGCAAAGCCGGATCCTTAACCCACTGAGCAAGGCCAGGGATCAAACCCAAACCTCATGGTTCCTAGTTGGATTCCTTAACCACTGCGCCACGACGGGAACTCCTAGAAACTTTTTTAAAACAAAGCTTTCTTAAAAGCTTTTAGTGGAAAGGTTCAGAAATACATGTGTGAATATTTATTGCCTTTGCATGCTATCATCTAATCTCATTATTTTATTTCTTTTGGGTATGAAATGTAGCATAGAAATTGTAGCTAATATATATAAAAATATTAGCTGATGTACAGTTTCCATTTATTCAACAGAAAGCGTTGATAAATACCTTGGAATGAAATTCTCAATGTTTTTGTTCCTAGTTTTTTTATTCTGTATATAATTTATAACACCTGCAACTGGGCCACCCATTAAAAAGAGTATTGAAGTAGGTACTATTAAGTGATAATATAGAGTAACGTAATTTCTTTTTTTTTTTTTTTGTCTTTTTGCTATTTCTTGGGCCACTCCCGCGGCATATGGAGGTTCCCAGGCTAGGGGTCTAATCAGAGCTGTAGCCACTAGCCTATGCCAGAGCCACAGCAACTCGGGATCCGAGCCACGTCTGTGACCTACACCACAGCTCACAGCAACGCCGGGTCGTTAACCCACCGAGCAAGGGCAGGGATCGAACCCGCAATCTCATGGTTCCTAGTCGGATTCGTTAACCACTGAGCCACGACAGGAACTCCAAGTAACAATTTCTATTGTCATCAGCTACATGTTATCTGGAGTTCTGATAGGATTCAGAAAATAATCGTGATTCGATTTACAAAGGGCATATGGAAATTAAGAGGTCTGGAGTGGAAGAGAGGGTAGGAGGAACAATTTTATTAGATGATTATGCATAAATGCTTTGGGGAAATTCCTTTCCCAGATTTCCCACCTCCACCCCACACCAGGCTCTTCCTCCTGTCCTGATAAAGAATGATAAAGAGGGAGGCAGAATGAGCTGACATTTCTTTTTTTTGTCTTTTTGCCATTTCTTGGGCCGCTCCTGCGGCATATGGAGGTTCCCCGGCTAGGGGTCGAATCGGAGCTGTAGCTGCCAGCCTACGCCAGAGCCACAGCAACGCAGGATCCGAGCCGTGTCTGCGACCTACACCACAGCTCACGGCAACGCCGGAACCTTGACCCACCGAGCAAGGGCAGGGATCGAACCCGCAACCTCATGGTTCCTAGTAGGATTCGTTAACCACTGCCCCACGACGGGAACTCCTGAACTGACATTTCTTAAGTGCCTGGCACTGTTAAGTACCCCATTATACTCTTACAACAGCCTTTGGAATTAAATACAATTATCCCTTTATGGAAGTAACAGGCTCAAGGTTCATACAGATAAGTGGTGGCGGTGAAATTGAAACCAATATCTTTGTGACAAAATTCCAGGGTCTTCAGTTAGAGAAAGTGGTGCCAAGACCTACGCCTCTACATGGTCAAGTTTCTGTGAATTTTTGGCAAGATACTTTCCCTCTTTGAGCCTTGGTTTTAACAGGAAAAAAAATGGGCTAATAACCTACAGACAACAGTTTCTGGGAGAGTGAACAAAGATAAAGATTCATGAGATATGAGAAGTACTTAGTAGAGAGTCTTGCAGAGAGCTGTCTCTCATGTGTCATAACTATTATTACTATACGAATTGTTGTTGTTGCTTTTGAGATTATGATGCCAGGCTTTCAAAACACAGAATGTAATTTCACGCAGTTGTCCTACATGTACTAAAGTCCTATTATGAGCAGGTTACTCTTAGTAAACTTTTTAGCTCCCCATAAAATATTTATCTGGAAGCAAGCAAAATAATGTGATAGTGAATATGCGGTGTTTTAATGACCACACAGAATTTCTTCAGACTTGAGGATAAGACCTTATTATTTAAGCTTTTATCTAGCTTATTTGCTGAATTAGATGCAAAATGGCTCTGGACACTTTCCTTGATTCAGTTAAACCAAACATGAGCTGATGGATGCATATATGTAGAAATTCACATGCAACCTGGACATTTTGCTGGGGAGGCCAGGTCTGTTGCACGTCCAGGATCTAGGGAGCCTCTCTGTGTTCTTGGGCTGCAGTTTCCATAACTGAAAACAAGCATGTGAGTATTTCATTGGTCTTTGTTCTTCCCACAATGCGTCATCCTTTCCCCTGGGTTCTGCTTTCCTTTAGCGGAAAGACATCACCATCACTGAACACATAGGCAGCAAAAGCTGTCATAGAATCACTGAGATCTAGGAGGCGGGTCCTGAGGTTTGCCCTTTCTACTTTATTTCTAGATGGAATTCTGATCCATTTTCACACATCTTTTGAAATTATGTATATATAAAATCTCTGCACATGTTCCTCTGCCACATCCAGACACCAAACTTCCAAATGCACCGAAAAGTGCAACCTGACACTAGCAGAAGAGGGAAAAGAGAGGTATGCAAGGAGCTGATCCTTGCCTGTAAAAAAAAGAGTTAACTTTTCCCAAGAAACAAAATCTAAAATTGGCCATTGTCATCGTGTGATATTAACACCAGCCCCTTTGGCAAGTTTGAAAATCCTGGGCTCCCTTATAAAAGTTAAAAATGTCCTGGACCTGGAGTTGTTTACTCAGAGTAGGAGAGGCTCTAAAGTTACAGAGCTCTGGTTGGAAGAGGTGGCCTAAAGGCTGCCTCCGAGAAACTGACGTCACAGTAGCCTCAGCTGCTGCTCTGACATTGAGCTGAGCAGCTTTTTGGTTTGTGAAAGTGGTGGGGGTTTCAAAGGGACTTGTCAGTATCGCTCTGCTGAATGGTTGGACTTATTTTGCATTCCCGTTTTTTGCAAAGAAGCAAGATTCACCACGCTGAGACTTTTCTCCTTTAAACAACCAGCTATCCTCCCATTGCTAGACTGATCCGTGGTTGAACATCCATAGGATTTTTCCCCAGAGAAAAAAAGGTATGTTTCTTTCTGATAGTTTGAAAACAAGTGACTAATTGTGGCAAAATATAGAGCTAGAGCTGCTGCTGATATATTTTAAACCATGCATACCGTTTAAGTGGAGAGGGATTTCAACATCTGTCTGATTCCCTGTCTGTGTCCAGACTTAAAAGCAGTGGGGCGGGGTGCCTAACGGATTTTACTGACTCCCAGGGAAGAGAGAGTTCAGCTGCTTTGAGTGGATTTCCTGACTCTGGACTGACAATGCCATCCGCTCCCCAAGACTGAGTTTTTCAAACACGGCTTCTCAGTGCTTTGAACACCACTTCGTCTACTGTAGGATGTCACTGAATTTATTTCTTAAAATGCTAGCTTCATTAGGATGAAAACTTTCTCACATTTGCAAAGTGAAGTTTACGATGCTTGAAACCGCTGGTATTTGAAAATTGCCAAGAAAAGTAAGTCAGTGTTGTTTCATCCAAGATGATGGTTTGCTCCTTGCATACAAAGTATTTCTGTAATTTGAGTTGAAGTGCATGCCATTCATAATGGGTGAATCTGCAATTAGGAAGGAATCTTACCACTACATCTTTTACTGTTTAAACTGGTTAATTTTAGATGTTTTTATAAGTGAAGTGCACCTGTATGTTGGCTATTTTCTAGTTTGAGTGTACAGCTGGAGAGAAAACAAGATAGTAAAGTGAGAAGGCAAAATTGATTTCTTTAGAATTGCATGTGCTGGTACCCCCTTTGACCCTGTTGGAACATAAAGAACATGCTGAAATAGCAAACAGCAATTTTTTAAAATTCCCTTTTGCCTTGTAACAAAATCAAGTCATGCTTGCCTTTGGAAAGATGCATTTGCCAGTGAACAGTAGGGGAGGAGAAATAGGACTGTTAATCAGTTGAAATGATGCAAGTGATTCATAATAGCCTGGAGAAAGAGCTGGATAGACTTGGAGGCAAATTGTGCATAACTTTGGTGGGTATAGCCATGGGACTTCTGATTTCTTAAAATCAAGAGGAGGCAAAGCATCTCCAAGGCAAACAACTGTTCTTGGAATTATGAGACTGACAGTACCTATTGTTTGGGGCATTCCCTGTTGGAATATGTAAGCTCCTACACATGAAAAATGTGCAATTACATGAAAAGTGGTATCTTTAGAAAAAGGAAATCAGAGAGCAAGACGTTAATACTTTGAACAAGAGAGGAGTTGCAATCGAGTCAGCTACCCCAACACTGTTTCATTTGTTTGGTCCAGTTTTCACTGGGGGAATTGAAGGTTGAAATGGTAACAGCCAAGATATAGTAAGAACGAAGCACCCCTCGGATGAAGAAGTGTTACCGTGACCATCTTGAGGCTAACCTGGGAAATGCAAGTGATTTATTGTGATGTGAAACTCTGATGTTAGTCTTAACATTTCGCTTACTAGTAGGGCCGGAAGGTTAGCAGAACAGTTCTCCTCCCATCACCATACTTGCGCAACCTGCTCCCTCTACAGTTCTGGCTTCTGGCCTGGGGGAACGGAAGTAGGTTAAAATGGATTGTGTAATGCTTGCTTAGAGTTGCTGGGGGAACGTGCACATGACTAAGTAATGGGACTCGCTCTATCCTTTTTACATGTGCTCTACTGAATTTTTATTCTGAATGAAATTCTGGAGGGAGTGAAATGAAATGGAAAGTCAAGGAGACCCTGGAAGGGGTGCAGATAGCAGAAATTCTTCCTTCTCTCCCACAGAGATACCAGTATCTGTGGGCGAAAAAGAGTGACAACTAGAAACAAAGAGCACTTTTATATGTGCCTCAGCAGAAAGTACCGAAGTTGAGTTTTTGAGACGGCTAAGCCACTTTACTCGTAACTTTTCCTCACAGAACATTATGTCCCTACAAAATTACCCTGCTAGTTTTTTTTTTTAAGATTTAGGGCAAATTATAATGAAAGCAGTTTTATATAAGATTTGTCTATTCGAATTTTGATGAACAACAAAAAAAGTTTCCTAAATATTTAACTTGCCCTATAGTCTTAAAATACTTGAAAAATACTGAGGGCAAAGGAAGATCATTAAAAATATGAGTTCACATAATTAGACTTGCTTCGATCAGTTTTCTGACTCAATCAAAATCAAAATCATGGTTTTAATACAAAGAATTATAGATAAAACGAAGGAGGGTGGGTGAAGACAAGAAAAAAGAGGGAAGGAGACAGGAATAGAAGGGCAAAACCAAGAACCTGGCATTTATAGAGCCCCCATTATGATCCAGAACCGTGTCAGACATTTTGATTAAGCATCCTCTTTCTTGCACATTTAATCCTTGAAAAATTCTGTGGACCTCACTGTATTTTTAAAGGAGAAAGTGGTATATTCAGCCATATTACATTTGACATTTATGATAAGACATAGACACTAGGAGGGCTAAGTAAACCCTCCCAAGAAATTGGCACATATTGTTCTATAGGAATTTTCTTTCGAAGGCTTGTTTTTGATCCATAACCATTACACTTTCTGGTGATAGATATTTCTCTGGCCCTGGAAAGGGAGAGCTCTGTAGATTGGTCCTTCCCTATGTTAAGTGATGAGTTTCACTCTTTACAATTAAATGAAGGACTCTGTTGCTTCGGGAATGTTACCTGCATTCATATATAGTCCTATTACCAGGAGCAAGAATGATTCAGGGTTTTCCTGGATGATCTTCTTCAGGTAGGTAAAAAAAAGAAAAGGGTCTGGTGCCTTTTAACCCTGATCTAGAATTGGTTCAAGGAGAGTTAGAAATAAAAGAAAAAAAAAGAAAAAAGAAAAAAAAAATTGGAGCCATTTGCTACATAATTGTAGGAGAAACTTACATAATTGTAGGAGAGACTTCTGAACATTTATAGTGTTTAAAGGTGGGTTGAAACCTAGCAGCTCTTTTTCAGGTAGCTTGAAATTAGTCTGTTCTCTTTCTTTAACTCTCTTGGTTAAATCTGCAACTCTCTCTTGATGTCTTAAACCACTCCACTCTTCCTGAGAAGTTTCAGTGCTGAGTACCTGCTAGTCAGCAAGATAGTTTCAGCTCACAGTTAATTACATATAGTTTTAAAGCAATCTACAGTCTCTGAAAATTAGCATTGTCTGCATTTCCTCTGAACAGTTATTAGATGAGTTTAAAAGATCAATAGGTCATCAGTGTCAATGACAGATTCCCTATAACAAACAACACAAAATTCTGTACATTCCTTACAGTCTTCACTTTGTTAGGCCTTCGTTGACACATTTATCTGGGGGCAGCTTGCATTTGCTGTGGCGGACACTTGTGGTCTCTGTCTCATAGGATTGGAGGGTAGCAAATGGAAGGAAGGATGACAGAGAGAATGGAAAATGAGATTAGAAAAACATGACTAAGTGGATAAAATGAGACGTGATAGCATTTTCAACAGCTAAATCTGAAGTTACTTCTTTTTCTTGGCTGAATTAGTCACAGTTTTATGAGTGCCAAAGTAATAGATGAGAACGACCAAAGAATCTGTAGCAAATTTTTTGAGAGAAGAGTAACTAGATAGATCACAGTATTATTAGGGTGTTTTTGAGGATGGAGCCATCTATTTAGCACTGACATTTTGTTTTGTCTTGTTTTATTTTATTTTATTTTTTAGGGCTGCACCCAAGGCATATGGAGGTTCCTAAGCCAGGGGTCGAATAGGAGCTGTAGCCACTGGCCTACGCCACAGCCACAGCAGTGCAGGATCCGAGCTGTGTCTGCGAACTACAGCTCACAGCAACACCGGATCCCCCATCCACTGAGCAAGGCCAGGAATTGAACCCACAACCTCGGGGTTCCTAGTTGGAGTCGTTTCTTCTATGCCACAACAGGAACTCCAGCACTGACATTTTAAATCCTTATTAGTCTATTATAATTCACTAATAGATTGCAGCTCAAAAAATATGTGTTCCAAACAGTTTACCAGTCAGATAAGCATATTCAGAACAGTCTGACAAAAATTAAATGTCTTCAGTGTTTATCTTGGGATAGGAAATATGCAGCCGTCTTCTGTGACTGCAGAATGCATTCCACGATGCCAGCACCCAGGCAGCCATTGACTCGAGACCTTTGCTCATAACTGGCATCAGCTGCCACCTGGTGAGGTCAGGGCATTTTGGTCATGGCCTAAAAACTGAAGAGTTAGATTTCTTATAGGCATGATGATTTTAGAGATTCAAACATTTTAATCATGCTTTTCTATCCGTTTTGTTAAAAAAGTATCTTTAAATCAAATTATACTTAAAACTTTTAAAAAATGAAAAAAAGTATCTTTTATTAAAAAATTATTTTCAGTGGAAGTCGGAGCAAGATGTTTTCAAGCAAAAAATAGGAGAAATTTTAAATTTCTCAAATCACTTTGCATTTCAGTTTTCATTTCATCTTTTTAATAATGCTGTGGATATCCACCATTTTTTATGTTAAATAAACTAAATCTTAGATATTTTAGATGATTTAGAACAGAGTTACCAATCAGGTATTTTAGAGTGCATTTTCAAATCCTGAATACACATACCCTAACTGCTAGAAATCTAATTATTGAGGTTTTCCCTACAAATTGCTAAAAATGTTTTCTTCAGGTCTCTGTATTCAGTATCCCACATAGGTTCTGGCATATGGTCTATTAAAAGGGAAAAAGAACATGGATAAGTTTTAACATATGCCTTTCAGTATATTTTTGCTGCTTTTACATTTTACTTGGTGAAATAAAATGATGAAAATGTGTTTTTATGCTCTAGTTTGGTTTTGTGCTGATACAGCAGTCCCAGATTAACTACTAATGTTGGTGTTTTATTGCTGTAGTAATCACATTTGCCATGGGCTTGAACTCTTGAGTATAAAATTGAGACTCTAATCCAACACTTGTCTCAGCACTTTAAGTCACCGAAATATGTACTCTGGTTGCATCAGAACAGAAGCAGTAACTCTATTGCAGCAGAATCTACAACAGTTGTATAGATGTCACTTATACAATTGAATTTCATATTTCTACTCTTAGATATTTATGAAAAACTCTACTTTAGATTAGGTGGTTAGTTAAAGGAATACTTAGGTCTCACATGTGCATTTAACCATCTTGTCCACTGTAATTTTGCTGTCTGGTCTCAGAAAGGCAGGAAAAAGAAAACAAAAAAAACATTAGGGAAGTACTTTTTTTCTTACTGTGTTAGTTTCTCCTTAAGCAGCTTTTTTTGTCATCTCTGCTTTGAGTCCAATTTTCCTATAGTTTGTTTATGTCAATGGCTCTTGACAAACTGATAAAATGTTTCCAGAAAGCACATGGATTTGGAACTCTCTCTTGTGATGTTTATATTAGGCTTTATTTTAAAGGCAAGTGAGACTGCTTCAAATAAAACAACTCCAAGCTTCCAAGAAACAGTTAAGAGAAGACAGAGACGAGCAGAAACACCCCTTCACCAACACTCGCACGGTTGCCATGGACCTACATAAGCAGTGGGAGAACACAGAGACTAACTGGCACAGGGAAAAGATGGAATTACTGGACCAGTTTGACAATGAAAGGAAGGAATGGGAAAGTCAATGGAAGGTCATGCAGAAGAAGATAGAAGAGGTACAAGTTGATTTGTTTTGAATAATTGGAAATTTAAAACTCAGAATGCAAAATGCTTTGGTTTGGTTTGTATTGGGAACTTAACTTTTTATTTTTCTATTCCACCTAAAAGATGCACGTCTCAATGACATTTACTAGACCCAAAACAGCATGACCTAACCCAATGGCATTGCCGAGACTAATATTTTATAGACTTGCATGAAAAGTAGAACTTGAAATATCACTCTAAAGTGTATCAGTTTATTATTTTCTGACTCGCGTGCCTTGGTATCCAGAGTGAGGTATGTATTTTGCATGAGTTTTCAAATATAGGATGCAGATGAAAACATAAGAAAAACATTATTACTGGAACATATTTTAGCAAAATTATAATTAGGCATTAAAATACAGATCTTTCCTGAGCTGATTTATGAATAATGTCTACTAAAGGAAATTACATATTTGATAATTCAGTATAATCAAAAAGAGTGTCATACATCAAAAAGAATGACAGTGGATGTGGTTTTTATTCTGGCAAGATGTGCTACATTTATTGGCACATATATTAGGAAATGGGTTATGAAAAATGACACGCTGTGACACTGATACAAATAATCATTTTATCTCCTCAGCCTGCTGGGCCTGGAAGCTTTCCTTTATCTGTATTGCTGTATATTAAGCTTGTTCCAACTGAAAATTATTTATACTTATCTTTCTTTCTTGTAACATGCCTGCTATTGACTTATATGGTTTTGTGCACGTTGCCAAGGCAGTTATTTTAACAGACTCTTTGGCCTTTATTCACAGGCAATCAAAGCTGGTGCTTTATGTGTTTATAGTGCAAATATTTTTCTTATTAACAGCCATATAATTGGTTGTGAATAAAATACAAATTGGCATGCTAAAAGGAAAAATTAAAAAGAGTAGTTATTAACTATTTCTTTAAAATAGACCTGCGAAGGCAGGCATGTTGTAGACGATTAGAGGTTGAAAGGAGAATTTACTTCTCATTCTTCTATACTTTGGAAAGTGCTTTTTGCTTGCCATCTTAACTCCTCCACCCAGATGCTCAGACTGGATCAGCACGGAGATGGCTAAGTCAAAGCAAAATCCACAGCTCCAATCCAAAACCTGAAGTCATGGGTCATTGGCTCCAAAGGTTTGGAAGTTTTGGTTAGTAACAATTTCAGATAATTCCAGTATCCAAGCAAACTAAATAAAGGAGTCAGGATTAGTCTAGATAATTAATTAAGCCATGTAGATAAGACAATCTGCTGTTTGGTTAAATTTGTTATTGTTAAATAGTTATTCTGACAGCTTTATAGATTCCATCTATGGAAAATACTAGCCTTATCAATTAGCAGGCATTAAACATACTTTAAACTTAGGATGATAGACCATAAAAATACTGTCCTCTTCCGCATCAAGGAGATGGAAGGGCTAGAATATTTTTCCTTTATCTTCGATAGCAGCTCTGGTGCTGTTTTGACACTCTGCCTGCAGTATATAGCCCTATACCCAGGAATATGTATAGAAAATGTGCTTACCCAGAAAACTCATCGATGATGCTCTTCAGTAGTGAATACTAGCATTGTGCTCCCCTGATCATACTAATATGTATAGTCAGCTTTCAGTGGGGACTGGAGACAGGTTCCAAGACCCCCCCACCCCCATGGATACCAAAATTCACAGATGCTTTCAAGTTCCTTATACAAAATGGCATAATATGTATGTTTTCTTTTCTACTCCCAGCTTTGTACTTGTAAGAATGTACCTTTTTTCTTTTTCTTTTTTTTTTAGGGCCATACCCATGGCATATGCAAGTTCCCAGACTAGGGGCTGAATAGGAGCTGATGCAGCTGCCGGCCTACGCCACAGCCACAGCAATGCCAGCTGCCGACCTACACCACGACCACAGCAATTCAAGATCCAAGCCACGTCTGTGACCTAAACTGCAGTTCTCAGCAATGCTGAATCCTTAACCCACTGAGTAGGGCCAGGGATTGGTCCCACATTCTTATGGATACTAGTCGGATTCCTTACCACTGAGCCACAATGGGAACTCCTGTAAGAATGTACCTTTAATACATTCCTTTGGACACACACAAAACTGGGAGTAGAAAAGACTGAGGAAAACAAGAGGAAATTATCCTCAGGTGTCACAGAAAATCCAAACAATCTTTTTAACTAAAATTAAAAATCGGCACTTGAAAAAATATAACATGCCACAAGCGTAATAGACTATATTTTTTTTTCACATTTATTCCTAAGTTCTGTGCATTCAATCAGATACAACTTGAAGTTCCCTGGTGGCACAGTGGGTTAAGGATCCAGCTATTGCCATTCTGTGGCTCGGGTCACTGCTATGGTACATGGGTTTGATCCCTGGCCCCAGAATTACCATATGCTGATGGCACAGCCAAAAAATAAATAAATCACACATAACTTATTAAGCCTTTTATTGGAAAAATACAGGTTTCCATGCATATAACTTAAGTGATTCCAAGTAATAATTGCATCTAGTGAGAGGATCAACGTTTAGTATTAAGATGTCAATGACTCTTTGTTCAGCCACAATCATCACCTTCTTTTAGTATTAAGATGTCAATGACTCTTTGATTATCCACAATCATCGCCTTTGCTATTGCAAAACCAAGATGTATATACCTGGATCATTTGAAACCTAGAATAATCCAGATAGAAATCCTGGCTAGAGTTAATAGGTGCCTGTTTTATTTATCTTTATTTCACTTTATTTTTTTAACACATTGCAATCTTTCCTGCTTGTCTCCTTTGTTTGAACTATCAAATAACCATTGAAAAGGGCTGGGTACCAAGTAACACAGGTTTCCTTATACAAAATAAAGGGTTTTTCCCTCAATAATATAATGTCCATTACCTGAGTCCCCAAGAGAATTTACAATGCGAAATAAAATTTCATGTAAGGTCACGGATGCCAAAACTAGAAGAGAATGATGAGAGAAGAAAAGGAAGGCTCATATGCGAAATGCTGGCTAACTAATAAAATTATCAGATGCATATTTTTCAATATTCAGTAAACAAAAGCAAGCCTATTTCTCAGAAATGGCACTTTCATCCTTGATTGTGTAACTGAAGCAATTTTGTCTTCACCTATGGCTCCTCAAAAGAGAACAAAGGCACCAATAGCATCCGTAGATTTAGCATGGTGCATTGGAGGGTTGCTTCTTATAATGTCCCCCAAGGTCAGCCAAAAGGATAGTGCCCCAACAGTTCAGTGCAAATAATTTTACAGAGGCCAAAACGGTTGATTCATGGCTGCAATTTGATGCTATCCTGACAGATTTATGAGTTTACAGAGCAATAAATACAGTGCATATCCTTCGGGCATTAACTGTGTATGGTGCTTCTCTCATCTGAGATTTGGGTAAATATTGAGCAGCAATAAATCTGTTATTATATTCCTTGAATAGTAGATGCAGTGCAGATATAGGTTGTGGCTGTAAAAAGTAGTTATTTTAATAGTTCTCCGACAGTCTTTGGAATTTCACAAGCTTTCCCAGAACTCAAGCCTGAAGAGAAAGCCACTTCCACTATTTAGAGGTGAGCTAAGTGCCTGCAGGTCAAACCAAATTCTCATGAAATAGTTTGAGGCCCACTTTAACATGGACTAATACATGATCAAAGCCTTAAATTTCTATTCTATTACAGGGTCACATTTGTTTTAATTAGGACAAGAAACTTTTTCTGAATGTGTATAGCCATGGGCAGTAAAACAAAACAAAACAAAACAAAACAAAACAAAAACAAAAACTGAGTAATACCTAGACCTCACCAACATGATTTCCAAAAGAAACATCTTTTGACTCCAATATATTAGAGAAAAGAATGAGCTGAGTTACTATATATGAGATTGTCAACTATTTACAGTTAAATACTAGCATAAAAGAGGGATCATCTATTTTAAAAATATAATCCTAATGTTAAACTCCTGCTTTTCTCTGAAAGGAATTCAAAGAGCATTGACAGTCATTGACTTGGGGCATTCCAATTTCTTTAACAGTGCTTCTATATCATCATGACATCTAGATATAAATTCAGGTTTGTGTCATTTCTGAGGGAGTTGATTTCTACCCAGGAAGACAGAAATTACCACCCATGCTTTTACCTACTAAAAGTCTTTATGGTTCACCAAAGTTGTTCAGGTTAATCCAGATTTTCAAAGCACTGTTTGGAAGCATAAGCATTAATCCCCTGGGTACACAGTAATATGGCAAAGAGGACTGAAAACAGTGTGCTTCATATCAAAAAATATTGACCAAGTGGATTGGGGAAATCTTTATCTTTGTTTTCCCTACAGCTCTGCCACGAAGTAAAGCTTCGAAGGAAAATCAACATGAGTGAGCGTGCTAGGATCCCTAATTTCGATCGTGAGAAGACCATTCAGGATAAAATGGTGGAATCTTTCCCAAATGACCCCAGTTCAGGACAATGTGAATTGATGGGGGTGAATAACAGGGATGGGCTGGGAAAAAAAGATAAAATGGAGCAGAGCTTACTCAGTGAAAGACAGCCCATGTGTAAAGAACAAAAAGCAACCAAAAAATCCAAAGTAGAGTTTATAGATGCTTTGGCCTCAGACAACCAAAAGGAAGGTGAGACCTGGCCGGACCTGAAGACTTCTGAAGAGAGTGAGAGCTGTTCTGGAGCCCTCCACACAGTAAGTAAGACAGGACTGGCCTAGAACTGTTTCTAAAGAAATATTTACATTTCAAAGAGCTAACGTGTTGTTGCTTCTACTATAAAGGC
This sequence comes from Phacochoerus africanus, assembly GCF_016906955.1. Lineage (NCBI taxonomy): Eukaryota > Metazoa > Chordata > Mammalia > Artiodactyla > Suidae > Phacochoerus > Phacochoerus africanus. The sequence continues at coordinate 35,716,999 of NC_062545.1, forward strand.
TCTTGAAGAACTTGCTAAAGTTAGTGAAGAATTATGCAGCTTTCAAGAGGAAATACAAAAGCGGTCTCACCACAAAAGGTAGGCTGGAACATCTCTGATGATTGTTCTGTTGAAAACTCAAGAAGAATATTGTTTTCAATTAATGAATCCAAACCGCCTTTAGCTTCTAACACTTTCGTTAGTGGGAATTCATAATGTTATTAAAACCTGTTACCCTAGATAGAAGATAAAAACTTAAATTGTATATGGCTCTGTTCACTAATTCTCAAAGCAAATTTTTAGTCTGACTATGAGGCGTACTTTACTTTTTTGGTGTTTCATTTAGTTATGCTCACAATAATAAATAATAAATTAACAAGTATACTTAGATGGAGTTCTTTTTAATGTTGAGTATTTGGCCATGGAAGCATATATTGGGTTAATCTAGTTAAATACATCTCTAAACGATGTCGAATTTAACATGTGATGTTGTAATTGTATAGTGATGTTCTGCTGAAATGTTTTGAGTCATTTATTTCTCTAGATTTATTATGTCTATAATGTAAGCCTTCATATTTTCAGAACAACGTATTGTAAATATGTACACACATTTATGCGGTGCTATGAAGTGCTGCAGTTCAGAAACAACTATATAAAGGGTAAGTTTTAGCCAAGTTGAAAAATAAATTGGTATTTTCTACAATTTAAGAAAAGATGAACTGTTCTAGGATCAACATTTATCTCCAGTATACTTCTCTTAGAAAGCTACAGCACCGTGTACCCTTCTTTTTCTTTAGCTCTTTGGAAGCTCAGAGAGAATTTTGGTACTGATTTACAACAGATTTTCTCACTCAACCATGTTTTATACATAATTTTGCCTTCCACTCTCCCATTTAGCCTTTGCCTATTATTCTCTTTTGAGTATTTATCTGTACTTTCTTATAAGCTATAACTTGAAGAGACATAAATATGATTTATATTTATCAATATAATTAGTTAACACTAATTTATGAACCCACATTTTTGCTACACTTAGGTTTTGACTTTAGTAAATCAGAAAATTCTGGGGAGTTCTCATTGTGGCTCAGTGGCTAATGAACCTGACTAGGATCCATGAGGATGCAGGTTTGATCCCTGGCCTTGCTCAGTGCATGAAGGATCTGGCATTGCCATGAGCTGTGGTGTAAGCCACAGATGTGGCTCGGATCCCACATTGCTGTGGCAATGGTATAGGCCAGCGGATACAGCTCTGGTTGGACCCCTAGCCCGGGAACCCCCATATGCTGCTGGTGCAGCCCTAAAAAAAAAAGAAAAGAAAAAAAAAATTCTTGCTTGCCAGTTTTATCTTGCAAACCCTACTAGGTATAAAGTTCTGTCACTTCATAGCCTTTAGAAAAAAGCAAAATCCCTTAATATGTAATTCAAAGTCATTACACTTCGACCTATGTTTCTCTCTTATTTTCCATCATCCTTCCCACTCTGTTTCATATTCCATCCAAAGTACTCACTGTTCCTTGAATAGCCACACTATTTTCACTGCAGCTCACTTTGTCTCTATGCCCTTTACTCATCAAAAAAAAAAAAAAAATTGTCACTTTTCTTTCAGGCCCAAATAACACTTTCCATGTTGTGTTCCTCATGTCTCTTTGTGCTTTGATTTAAATTTCTATCAATACTACTTATAATGTTATTTCAGATTCATGAGGGGGGACTTGAGCTCAGAAGACATAATGAATAGGAATTCAGTAGGCAAAGCAGAGGTACAGAAATGGCAAAAGAAAACCTATAGTGGAGTTCCCGTCGTGGCACAGTGGTTAATGAATCCGACTAGGAACCATGAGGTTGCGGGTTCGATCCCTGCCCTTGCTCAGTGGGTTAAGGACCCGGCGTTGCCGTGAGCTGTGGTGTAGGTTGCAGACGCGGCTCGGATCCCGAGTTGCTGTGGCTCTGGCGTAGGCTGGCGGCTACAGCTCCGATTCGACCCCTAGCCTGGGAACCTCCGTATGCCGCTGGAGCAGCCCTGGAAATGGCAAAAAAAAAAAAAAAAGAAAAAGAAAACCTATAGAAATGACAACTGTAATAGCAGATACCCAAGAGACAATACGCAGTGTATTCTGTGGGTAGGTGAAATTTCAGGTAATTTTAAAAATGAGTGACACAGTTAAAATATCTTTAGTTCAGACTATGTATGTAGAGTCTTGAATACAACACAGAGGCAGGCTTTATCTTGCAGTAAAAGGGACTTGAAATTTTGGACTAGGGGATTTATATAAAAATGATGTTTGAGGAAGTTTAGACTCCTTTTCCTATAACAATCCATTCTTTTAGCTACAGTGTCTTTTAAGAGCTTATCATAAATGAGGTTATCACTAATATACCGTGTTTTACAATTGTTTAGGATGAAGTCAGATTCTTTTCTCCAGGAAGTCCCAAATGTAATTAATATGCCTCATGGAGATCACATGATCAACAGCACCCAATGCATTCCTTCAACCAATTTTGAAAAAGAAAAACAAAAAAACAGAAAGAACCTGAGCTGTACTGATGTTTTCCAAAACAATTATAAGAAAAAGGGTGGAATTGATATAATTGATCTGCAGAGACATGAAACTCCACCAGTTCCTCCTCCAAGAAGCACATCTCGAAATTTTCCCAGTTCATATTCTGAACAAGCCCATGAAAGTTTGAAGGAGAGTTTAGACCATAACATCTGGGTGACCCAAGGTCAAAGTGAAAGGAACTGCACCCCTCGTTTCCTTTGGAGGCAGGATGAGATGCCTACACTGTGTCTAAATGAAGGCAAGACTTTGAAAGATGGCATCATGTTTTCTCCTTCCGCACCCAAAACAAAAATAGATAACACTGCTTCATGCAGTGAAAATGCTGAACTTAGGACGTGGTCGTGTGACATTGGGATAGGCGTAAAAAATAGATCCTCTACATCGTGGTTTCAGAAAACCTGCTCTAGTCCCAGTAAGCCAAAAGATGAAAAGGCAATCCCAGATCACCCTGTTAAATCTCATCCTGATCCGCACAGACGCAATGACAGTAGCTCCTCAGGGACTCAAAGCAGTGGCCCACTGAGAAATTTTAGTTGTGGCTTTGAAAGGACTACTAGGAATGAAAAGCTGGCAGCAAAGACTGATGAATTTAACAGAACCGTATTCAGAACAGATAGAAATTGTCGTGCAGTACAGCAAAATCAAAGCTACTCAGAATCGCCTGAAGATCTTCAGCCCCATGATTCCTTAATAACAAGTATAGGTAACGTGTCAGAAAGTGACAGTGTTTCTGACATTCTGAAAACCAGTGCCCCCATGCCTGTGCCCAAGGAAAACGTACCTGATAATTCCACCCAGAAGTCCGCAGCCAGCCTATTTGGACAAATGCAGGAACATGGAAGCCCTAGCAGTTATCGTAAGAGGCTCCATGAGCATGACTGGAGACCCAGCAATTTGTCTGGCCGCCCAAGATCAGCTGATCCCAGGTCAAATTATGGTGTGGTGGAAAAGCTGCTGAAAACCTATGAGACATCCACAGGGTCTGCACTGCAAAATTCTAAGTGCTTTCAGACTAATTGGACCAAATGTAATTCTGATGTCAGCTGTGGAGCCACATTAAATCAGCGTTTAGAAAAGCTCCAGATAGAACAAGAGCTTCTGCACAAGACAGCTATGTGTGGAGCACGGCAAGTGAAGCAAGTAATAGACTGGAAAAAAGTAACAGAGGTGAGGAAACAATTTGACATATTTTGGTAGAAGTGCATCTGTATTTAGCAACAGCTCAGAGTTCAGTCAGTTGCCCATTCATATAAATAGAATGTAGGCACATGTTTTGACATCTTAGTTCCTTGACCCTTCATTTGTGAATAAATATAAACCTTAAGATTGTAACTCAACCCGAACTTTTAAAAGTTTAGTTTTTAAGTATGGGTTTAGCACATTGTAACTTTTATTTAAATCCTGAAATAGCATAACATAATATAAAAATGGACTTAAGAACCTCAAAAAGATCCAATATTTTTTGTGAGTTTCTTTCTTGAAAAAATACTTTGAATATGCATTTGTTAATTTGAATAATTTTATTCTAATAAAGTGTTTATATTCTTAAAAGCATACGGGAAGTATTTTAAAACTAATGTGTACTTTTCAGTTATTAGCTGTGATTGGTTCGGTCATTCCTAGAATTTGATTCATGTTCTTCCTCATGAGATTAGTTACATTAATATGAGTTTGGGTAAAAAATATCATTTAAAATAGTGCCTCATGAAGTTCTCTTTATGGCGGAGCTAAAGAGCAGTACATGGAAATAACAATGATATTAAAGTGTTAAAAAAATTTAAGGTCATTATTATTTGTATAAATTCTTTACATGAAAATTGCCCTCTCTCCAAATGGGTATTTAAATAAGTATTACCTTTTTTGTTGTTGTTGTTCCAGTTTGCTTGCAAAAGAGTATGAGCTTAGTTAGAAGAGAAAAGGAGGTTAAACAGATTGGTATTCACATTGAAGAGCTATTCCCAAGTCCCTTTATGTATAATTTACAAAAATTTACAAGATGACCCTTTGTTATAATTAGCCAGGGTTTCAAAAACCCTAGTTTTACATAGCGTGATGTGTATGCAACATAGTTTTAAGCTATGCAAGTTGCCTCCTCCTGGTGTAAAAAAAATTATTTTTATGAGGGTTTCAAGCCCTACAAAAATATCATCTTACATCCTTTTTATCAGAAAATTTGCCTGTTTGCCCAAAGTACAAATGGTTATCTTGCTTTGTATTTCTGTTTTTTGGTTGAGCCCATAAACACCTGTAAGGTCTTGTGGCTTCTGATGGGGAATGAAAGCACATATATAATAACCAGCCAAAATTCTCCTTAACTAACAAATATTACTAAATAGTGCCCATTTTTGTACTGATTGAGGGTTTGGGAGAGGTCCTCCACTGCAGATCCTTAGGAGTAGTTCTCCATCCCCCCTCTCCACGAACAAGTTTAAAAAAATAAGACTCCAAGGTGAGAAAAAGCAAATGCAAGTTACTGTCATGGAAATGAAGGCCGTCCTTACTCCTCATCTCAGGTGAAAAAGCATGGGCTTTGTTAAGAAGATCGAAAAGGACCAAAGGCATAAAAATGTATCATGAAAGTTTTAAATTGTTTTTTAATTGCAAGGGTCCTACAATGCTTTTATTCCATTGAAATAAGAAAGAGAGGTAGGAAGAAATGAAAGAGAAGGGAAGAGAAGGAAAAGGTTTTCAGTCATTAGAAAACACTAGGAATAGATCACAAGTCTTTCTTAGCAGTTAGAATGGATTTACATTTAAAAGTATTTTAATGATAATTTTGAAACTTTTCAGAGATAGTAATGGTGATTATTAGCAGGAAAAAAGATAGCAATAGATAAATCCTTCATAGTTTCTGTGCCTTTTAACCTCAATAACTTGCTATAAAATAACTGGGTGAAATTAACTCCTCTTTAAATTATTATCTTTTCAATTAAAAAAAAAATTTTTTTTTTGGTGTGCCCATAGCATTTGAAAATTCCTGAGCCAGGGATTGAATCCTCACCACAGCAGCAACCTGAGCCACTGCAGTGACAACACAGGATCCTTAACCCACTGCATCACAAGGAAACTCCCTAAATTATTATCTTTAAAAAAAAAAAAAAAAAAACACTTGGAGTTCCCATTGTGGCTCAGTGGTTAACGAATCCAACTAGGAACCATGAGGTTGCGGGTTCTATCCCTGGCTTTGCTCAGTGGGTTAAGGATCCGGTGTTGCCGTGAGCTGTGGTGTAGGTTGCAGACTCGGCTCGGATCCCATGTTGCTGTGGCTCTGGCGTAGACTGGTGGCTGCAGCCCTGATTCGACCCCTAGCCTGGGAACCTCCATATGCCCTAGCTGCGGCCCTAGAAAAGGCAAAAAGACAATAAAATAAAATAAAATAAAAACTCTAAAGTATCCTGAAAGCCGACTGAGAAAAATCTTTAGGGAGTTCCCATCGTGGTGCAGTGGAAATGACTCCGACTAAGAACCATGAGGTTGTGGGTTCGATTCCTGGCCTTGCTCAGTGGGTTAAGAATCCTGCGTAGCTATGAGCTGTAGTATAGGTCACAGATGCAGCTCGGATCCTGCATTGTTGTGACTGTAGCTCCGATTTGACTCCTAGCTTGGGAACTTCCATATGCCATGGGTGTGGCCTTAGAAAAAGCAAAAAAAAAGAGAGAGAGAAAGAGAAATCTTTAGCTCTACCATATCAAAATTATCGAACA